>NC_053493.1:377073369-377447546 GCF_905171775.1 Rana temporaria | reverse complement strand
CCTCATTGCATTGGGACAATTGTCATGAACTTTCTTCACTTTTCCTGTATTTCCTAAGAGAGATTGTGGATTTGCTGGGGTGGGTCTTTTGGTCAAACTGGAGCTGGCAGGAGAAGTATCCATGTCCGCTTCATGAGAAATTAACTTAAGTTGTAGCAGTAGTCGTTCACCTACCATAAGATTGGAGAAGGAATAAGATTTCCCTTTATCAGAAAATGTGACCGCCAATGGGAAAGCCCATCTGTATTTGATATCCTTCTGTGTCAGGAATAATAATAACGGTTTCAATGCCTTTCTGCGCTGAATAGTAGAGGGGGAGGGATCCGCAAATAATTGGAGTGGATGACCTGGGTACAAAACTTGCAGGGAAGATCTGGCATGTTTCATAACCTCTTCCTTCACAGAAAAATTATGAGGTTTGACAATAATGTCTCTGGGTTTTCCATCTTTCCTAGGGGGTCTTAGGGCTCTGTGGGCCCTATCTAGTTCTAGGCGATTGGTAGGGTATTAGGAAGCATGGTTTTGATTAAGTCCTGAACTGCCATGGGGATATCTAGTACATTTTCTGGGAGTCCCCTAATCCTGATGTTATACCTGCGGGACCTATTTTCAAGGTCGTCAATTCTGGATATGGCATATTCCAGTTGTTCTGGACTGTATGAATATGTCTCATATTTTGGTTAGATGCTGTTATTGTTTCTTCCATTTTATGTTCAATGGAGTCAATTCTTGACCCCAGGTTTTGAAAGTCAGCTTTCAGGTCACTTGTTATTTTAGCAGCTGTTTGCTAGTCCCTTATCCAGGAGGTCTGTAAACTTTTGAAATAAGTCTGCCATTTGATATGTCTCATCTCTGTGTAATGCTTCTGAGGTGACAGAAAAGGTCCGGACGGCGCAGTATGGACTAATATGCCTTTAACTAATTTTTTTTGTAATGCCCATGTTGAGGTTTAGGCCCTTAAAAGTTTTAAACTCAGAAATCGTGATATGTTTCCATGTGAATTTACTGGCAAGGTTTGAATTTGTGGTGGCGGCAATACTGTACATTGCTCGGCTTATAAATAGCTTTGGTCCACAATTGATCGATACAGATCCCCTGTTAAAAAACAGCTTCAAAAAAATAAAGGGGAGTAGTTAAATTAGCTGTTTCCACCTGAAGTCTGGGTTGGGCAGTGATTGGGGGAATTAAGGGTGCTGCACAATCTGTGGGCTGCCAATCAGGACTTGCGAGTACACCTGGAAGGACACTATGGTCTACGGGCCTGTGTTCTATTTCTTGGTGGCTGTGAGATGCTACTCGTGCTAGCCATGCACCAACTTGAACTGTACTTGCTACACCACCAAATAATACTTCAGTGCTGGTATGTAAAAGGCCAGGGTATACTAGGCCACTGGTTCACCGAAAGGTAGTTCGGCACTAGTACTGTCACTCTGATGCATATTAGAATCATCATGCAATTGTAACACCACAGCAACCTGGGCATTGGGTTGGGTATGTTTGACATTAGCAGGAACCTCTTCTTCATCATCCAAGCTATCTGTTACGGTGCCGCTGCTCTCTACAGGTTCATATTCTGAGCCTGATTATGTCAGTGAAGCTTCCCCTTCACTCTCATCTGACATACTCAGACTCCTGTAGGCCTCTCCACTGGCTGTAGCTTTCTTTGGATATTTTAGCCACTAAATATATAGGTACCTAATGCAACGGAAAAAAGAGCACCTGGCTGTCAGGGACTGCTTAAACTGCTACAAATTAAATTGACCTGCTAGTGTTAGCAGAGATCAGGCCTTTTGTATGCAATGTATTAGAAGTGACAGTGATCTACTGACACTGCACTTGTCGGGACAGGGGCTAATCACAGGTGACAGTGTGAGACATGGCTGCTGATGAGCTTCAGTTTCTATTGCGCTATTTGGGCTAAAGTTCTGTGTGTGCTGCGTGATTTGCAGGCTGTAATACTCTTGTATCCTGGTCACGTGATAGTTTATGTTTTTGGGTTTGTATTCGAAATGTGCAAAGAGAGATCACACAAATACAAGTATAGCATTTATTAAAAGTAATTACAGATACAGATAATATTAGAAAATATAACAAGAAAACTTAGCTAAAGATGCTGTTTCCGCCATGGGTCTCTCTCATTATACAGGGCATGGTACACAGGTGATCACAGACACATGCTCTGACATTAGAAAAGACCTACAAGTTTTGGTGATAATATAGGACTTGAATGTAAGAAATGGCCAATCGTAGAGAAGAAAGTGGGCTTGGCCACATTCTGGTTAGTTAACAATAACATTCCTTTAGAGCAGGGGTGTCCAAACTTTTTTCAACGAGGGCCTGATTTGATGAAGTGAACATGCGTGAGGGCCGACCATTTTGCCTGACATTCTTTGAACCATTAAAATGAAATGCAAATTAACTAATACACTGCCCAACAATAATTATCATGCCTTCGTGGCTGTGTGTGGTCAAGAGTCTAAGGATAAGCGTGGGCGTGTTATTTGGATATACCGTATTTATCGGCGTATAACACGCCACAAAACAAAACAATTTTAAGAGGGACGTTTCAGGAATTTTTTTATTTTATTTTAAATAAAGAATTGTGAAGCAAAATAAGGGTTAGTGCAGAACAATGCAGCCTGATCAGTGCCCATCTGTAGCCTCACCATTGCCATGAATGCAGCCTCTGAATGCAGCCTCACCATTTTAATGAATACAGCCTCACCATTTTAATGAATACAGCCTCAGCATTGTCATGAATGCAGCCTCACCATTTCCATGAATGCAGCCTCTGAATGCGTGATGCTCGGGGATGTGTTGGGGGCTACAAAAGAGATATATATCCTAATTACCAGTGGGGCCGCATTAAACCGGAACGCGGGCCGGACTTTGGACATGCCTGCTTTAGAGTCATCTAAGAAAAGCAACTTATGTCCTTATATGTCTTGTGTGGGCCCTTAACCTGGTTTAGCATTCATTATTAGATATTGTGAGCCATAGGAAATATGAAATTTCCCTATCAAATTCATATCATACCTTCTTCTCTTATTATACATTCTTCTCTTATGCCGTGTACACACAATCGGAATTTCTGATGAAAAAAGTCAAATGGATTTCTTTCATCGGAAATTCCGAACGTGTGTGGGCCCCATCTGACTTTTTTTGCTTGAGTTTAGAAATAGAACATGTTTATATTTTTCTGATGGAAATTCTGATCGTCTGTGTGGAACTCCAACGGAGAAAAAACCCATGCATGTTCAGAATCAAGTCGACGCATGCTCGAAAGCATTGAACTTAATTTTTCTCAGCTCTTCGTAGTGTTTTACGTCACAGCTTTTTGGACGGTCGGAACTTGGTCTGACAGTGTGTATGCAAGACAGCTTGAACGGAATTCCAATGAAAAATTCCATTGGATTCTAGGCCATCGGAAATTCCGATCATGTGTACAGGGCATTCGTTCCTGGTACTTTATGTCCCTCCCTCCAGGTGCTCCTATTTAGCCTCACTCCAGGCTCCAGCATCTTCTGTTTACAGTCAAATGTGGCGAGCTGGAGGAGGGGTATGTTACAGTGCTTGCTGATTGGCTAAGGGTGGCAGGAGGAGAAACTGTCACTGATGCCAGTGCAGTGTATTTGCATTGTCGGCAGGCTCTCCCTCATACTCAAATAAGCAGTGCTATTGGTTGCTACACTGAGCACGCACATTTACAGTACTGCTTCTGGAGATTTTTGTCCGTAACAGACATTTGTGAACAGCTGCAAATATCACAGATTTTTTCAAGCTGTCCATGAATTTACTGATGGTTGGCAACACTGGCAACACCCCCAGCACCTTCCAGCGCCTAATGGAGGGATGTCTTGGTGATTTAATTTTCAAGACTTTGCTTGTTTGCTATGATATTATTTTCTTCTCCAAGACATTCAAGGAACACGTGAAACATCTGGACTGGGTATTCTTCCGTTTGGCACAATATGGCCTACAACTCAAGCCCAGCAAGTGCTGCCTGATGTGGCAAAAGTTCCAGTACTTGGGGTATGTGGAGGTGTTTCCCCAGACCCACGTACAGTAAAGGCGGTATAATATTGGCAAACCCTTAAAACCATTACAGAACAATGTTACTTCCTGGGCCTGGTGGGATACTACCAGCGTTTCATCCCAAAGACTGAACTCAGCCCCATTGCTGGCCTACATAAACTACACCCAGCCAGTCTGGGTATACATGGATGGGAGCCTTTAGGGTCCAGAAGTTGTCTAGGAGCATATTATTTAACCCTACAGCACCCCAAAGCAAATCCTTTTGGATCAAGGTGCAAACTTTGAATCTGTGATCTTAACTGTGCTGCATCAGTGGCACCTGGAAGTCCCACTCCACCCCCTAGCACCCTTAGGGGAATGGGGCCTGTGAGTCATTAAACTGCACCCTGCTTGGCATGCTATAGACTTTAAAACTGAACTACTGGGATCATTAGCATCAGCATGTTGGGACTGTGGTTTGGGCCTACAACAACACGGTCCACTGTGCATACCCCCTTATTCCTAATGTTCCGCAATACAGCTGAACGCCCATGGACCTTCTTTTGGAAACTCCAGCTGCTCAGGACACCCAGCTCCTGGGTGTAGAAGCTTTGGGAGCAAATGCAAAAGGCCAAGCAGTTGGTCATGGATACGCATAAAGAGATGGCTCCTGACCTGGTTCTGGAAGAACTGCCACTGGGACCAGGTGTTGGTCAAAAACACCAAGCACGCTAGAAGAAGCAAGCTGGAGCCCAAGTGGTAATGCACCCCATATAGGGTGGTAGGACAGCCTTCCCCACCTACCTCGGTCTATGACCTAGTCTCAGAGGGGCCCGACCCCATGGAAAAGAGACCGCATCGGAACAAGCTGAGACTTTTTGTGTTAGGGATTGACTGTTCCTGGAGGCCTGCCTTTGATTGGGAGGAATTTGATCATGAAACTCCAATTGACTGGTTCCTACTACCCATACTACTCAAGTCTCCGATCTCCCAAGACTTAGAGCCTGGTGACTTCGAAGACGACAATCTGGAGGACCTGTCTACCCCATCCAGTACAATGGATTGTACTGACTTATCTGAGGACCCCCAACACCCCCCCCCCCCCATGGGCTCAGGTGTGAAGAGGAAGGCACTCCTGGTCCATTGCCACCTGGGGCAAAACCAGAGGAACCTTTAAGTGACTTGACTAAAGGCGTTTTTCAGTCTAACCGCAGGCAACTTCCTGCAACATACTCTGACTATGTTGTTTAAGATGTTTATTACTCTGACTTGACTATACTCAATCATATTCCTATTGTCAGTATTATTGTTGTTTACATGTTGTTGGGATGCCAAGGATGGCATCTGTTAAAGAGTGGGGGAGTGTAGACAGATGCAGTCTACTTTCTCCACTGCATGTGGTGCTGTCAGTAGTGGTACTGCAGTTGGAGAGGAAGTCAGGAGGAACATAGTTCTTCTATGGCAGGAAACTTCAAACTATGGCCCTCCAGTCGTTTGGGAACTACAATTCCCATCATGCCTAGTCATGTCTTTGACTGTCAGAGTTATACAATGCCTCATGGGATGTATAGTTCAACAGCTGGAGGGCTGTAGTTTGAAGATCCCTGCTCTATGGTTTCATTGGTCACTGGTAAAGCGATCCGATCGGATGCTGCTGCCCCATGTGACTCTGGCGATCATCTTAGGTCAGGAAAAACCTTTTTAAGGTCCTGGCTCCCAGGGTTGGAGCATTTTTGGTGAGTTTGTAGAGTAGGGACAGGTACGCCATCTTTGAGGGACAGTAATAGCGCTAGGGAAAAAATCCTGACAAGGAAGAAAAGTGTAAGGTCCAATCTTTTCTGGATTCCTTCCTAATTGGGAACGAGACAGCCAGGCCGCATTCTGTCCCCATTCAACCGACACAGTTACTTCTTTACGTTATCGAAAACTGAGTGTAACCAGCTAGGTAGCTGTCCCACCAGGTTTGTTGTGAACTGTTGCTGCATCAGTACAAGTTTTCTGTTCACCTAACTGTGTGAATTATTGTCACCGCCCTTGCTGCCCCACACCTTCATATGTATCTACATCCTATAAAATTGCCAGGACAGGAAAACACAAACACTTAAAGGTATTTTTTGTCCCCTTTATTATCCATATGTTATAACATTTCAAAGTGACTTATTGCTCTTTTCTTATTTATTTTTTTATTTTTGGTCTGTAATTCTTTATAATTAGAGTTACATGGCTGTTTTCAGTTGTGCAAGTTACCAAAATAACAAAGTGCATTATTCGAGTTATGCTTTCACATTAGTACCCTCTATTCTGATAATTTTTGTTTTCTCATTATTGCATACTTTGTATTAATGTACACAAATCTTAATAAAATAAGTATAAAAAAAACATAATTGTATCCATGCATTTTATCTCTTGAATAGTTTATGGAAATAGATATCATTTTAAAAAGAAACAACGTTTAAAATGGACACTTGACACAAAAGATTTAAAAATAACTGACATCTACATTTAACAGCTATCGGTTTCTAAATTTTGCATAGATTTCATCACTCATTATAACAGTATGATCGTCTTTGGTCTTGAATGGAAAAATAAATAAATTCTAGGATTATATTTAGATGCCACAAAATGGCAATGGGTATTCTTTTACAGCAGTAGCACTTATAATTTTCAAAATGACTATTGTTTAAAGGTTTTTACCATTTATTGGGTGGATTTCAACATATTTTGTTTTAGCGCATTTTATATTTTATTTGTATTTTTTATTTAAATATACTTAATTTATAAAGGGCAAATATGAAATACTGCCTTTAAATGTTTTATACTTACTACTTGCAGTCAAAAGGTGGAGCTCTGTACAATGTGCTAAAAACTAACCTGAACGAGTTAGAAGAGGGACACATCCCACTACCCCACCCTCTAGTAGAGGGCTGACTAGTCTTAAACTGACTAGGAAGTCCTAGTAATAATTTTAATAATTAAAAAACTTTCAAAACAACAAAAAAAGTCCAGAAAACACTGCTGCGCTAGACCCAGGGAAAATCTTCCACCACATTTCTATCCAGAAAGCCCATCAAGGGTGCAGGGCTCTTTAGACGGGAAATACTGCTACTCTCTGTTTTTTATTTTATTTATTTTTACTCCTTGTGTCCCATTAGAGAGCATGTCCTTTCATTGCCTGTAACAGAGACGCAAATACAAATGAGAAGCCTTTGTGATCCTGCTTTAAAATGAGATAATTTGCACCAGAACAGATGTTCCATTGAAAGATGTCCACTCTATTCTTGTTCTGGCGATAACTAAAAAAAATTGGATTTATCATAACTTTTTGTCTTGGTGACAACGACCAACAGCTCACATAGCGGGAATTTTCATAGCCAGGACCCAGGCAGCAATAAAATCATAATGAGATTTTAACAGTTGTAGGTCTGATTTACACTTTAACGTTGTGGTATTAGGGTGAGATGTGGTCGGGGCCGATCCGCCCTATAGGCTCTCTATGCAAGCCGCTTAGGGCCCCGCAAAGCTGCGGAGGGCCCCCCAAATTACTAGAGGCCCCGCCTGGTGAGAAGTCATTTTCGGCCCCTCACCCCGCTTATCAACTCGCTGGCTCCATGGCAGAAGAGGTAAGAAGTCAGCACCCCCTCCCCCCACTTCTCAACTTTAATCTGACATGCCCTAAGGAGGTCAGGATCGGCACTGAATGTGGTCCATGTGAAAATAGGGTAACATGCAATTTTAGGCATAATAGGGTGTGTTGGCAGCCATTCATTTTCAATTGCCTTCCTTAATTACCATTAATGTGCAATACAATTACAATGTGTGCTGGCGGACCACAAATGTTTAAATCTCTCTAAAAAATGACTTTATATTTTCATGTTTTTTTTTAAACTTAAAAAGGGGTTGTAAGCCCTGGTTCACACTGGGCTGCGGGAGTGAAGCCGTGCGAGTTCAGCTGAACTTGCACGATTTCACTCCCGCCGGCAGTCCCAATTTCGGCCGCGATTTAAGAGACATCTGTGCAGGTTTCTGCACAGATGTCTATGTAAATCGCGGCCCGAAATCGCAAAAAGTAGTACAGGAACTACTTTTTGAAATCGGTGCAGCGCCGCAGATGCGGCGTCGCACCGATTAGGACAGTGTCATTGCCGACAATTGGCGGCAAATGCCGCCGATTTGAGATGCGATTTCACATGTGAAATCGCATCTCAAATCAAAGGAAATCGTACCCAGTGTGAACCTGGGCTGAAGGTTTGTGTTTTTTCACCTTAATGCATCCTATGCAATAAAACAATGTTTTGGGTTTACATCCACCTGCAGTACATAAATGTAAATTAGCCACATTGTGAGGAAAGGGATTTCTACTTGAAATGCATCTTCTTGCAGTAAAGTGCATGTGGTTTACTGCAGGAAAACTGGCAAAGGTTAATGGGTTTCACTTTACAATTTCTACTTCGTTTTTTAATAAGTTAGCAACTTTACATAAGAGTGTCAGTCAATAGCAGTTGTACCCCTGTTTATTGTTACACTTAGGCCCCATTAACACTGCCGACTCTTCTAAACACCTTTCTCCTGGTAGGAAAAAAGTAGCATCAAAAGTGCACCTAAAGCCATTTTTGCAAACAGGTTCAGGTGCATTTAGGCACATCAAGCACTTGGGCGTTTCTTAATTTAAATTGCCAAAATATTAATTTATTCTAGCCATTGAAATGTTTGAACACTCAAGCACTTGCTGCGCCTAGCGTTACCGCACATTTAGATGCATTTAGACATGCCAGGTGGTTTTTACCCAGAAAATGCTCCTCTTCTGAACAGGCTGGCTCTGGAGGGGGGGGGGGGGGGGGGGTTCTGCTTCTAAACGCCCGCGTCTCCAAACACGTATGTGTGCATGTACACATAAGCTAACATGGAGGGGCATTTAGAGGCAAAAAGAAAAAGTCAAACTCCCTTAAAAGTGCTGTTTTGTATGCCCTGTGCATGAGGCCTTACTTTCATGGTGCAGATTTCTTCTACATACTGTATACTACATGATTTATATAGCAATTTTCTTTTTAATTGTTTAATATACAGATTGTTTATATTAAATGTCTTCACAGCACACAGTAAATATTGATATTGTTCATTTATAACACACAGAAAAGTATCTTCTGTAAATTTCAGCCATTTTCCATTATCCTTGATGATCCAACTGATCTATAAAATCGAGAAAAACAATAAATTTCAACCAACTCTAAGCTATTGAAAAAGCAACTAAAATCTGTTAGATTCATTGGAGAAGATCTTGATGCTTCTGACTTTAGAAAAAATATGTGAAAAGGTATTAAAAAAGAAATATAAAGGAAAGGAAGCTAAAAGAGTGTTGTTGAGGGGGTGCTCTGTGTCTAGATCCTAGAGACAGACAGCTAGACCTCAGGAACCCGTCTTCAGAGGAGGCGCTTGGCCCATAGGGATCAGAAAAGCTGATCTGCTACATTTGGCTCTACTATCATGTGGTCTCTCCTACCTTGCTTTGTTCCAGGACTGGGAGTCATAGGCATCACTGGATTTCACCTACTGGTTGACATTGCACCTACATGGCCAGTCCTTGTCCAGCCTGCCAATCAACTTCATTATTTAGCTGTGCTCAGACCAACACCTGTTGCTTGAGCAATAGGTTAATTTTTATTTTTGTCCACGTTAATTCCTGTGTTCCTGTACTCCTTTTTCTCTGGTTACCAACATCAGCCTATATCTGACTATGCATGTTGTCCGCCATGACCTTTTGCTTGGCCCTGTTTATGATACTGCCTATTGTGTAGCATGTAATGATTCTGGCCATGGTCAGCTGCCATCTGCACAGACATGTATAAAGGCCACATTCGGGTACATACACCAGTAAATACCATCAATCCTTCTTGCGGGGTACTCTGTTGAAGATCTGGTATATATGCTTAGACTGCATCTTAACCCTTTTAAAGTGATGGGAAACCTTTGCATAGGCCTATTGAAATGACCAGCCTACAGTTGTAAACAATAATGACACCAACAAAGCTGTATCTAGGGGACATCACACACTTCACAACAGAGATCTGAGTGTAATCTGAGATCCAAGTGTAGGGAATACATGCATCCTCTACACTAGTGTTTCTCAACTCCAGTCCTTAAGGCGCCCCAACAGGTCATGTTTTCAGGACTTCCCTCAGATGAAACAGCTGTGGTAATTACTAAGGCAGTGAAACTGATCAAATTACCTGTGCAAAATAATGGAAAGCCTAAAAACATGACCTGTTTGGGCACCTTGAGGACTGGATTTGAGATACACTGCTCTACACAGCCTGATATTGTCAGTTCAGGCATGCTATTAATCACCTCTTGAGTGCTGGGGGTGCATCACAATGGATTGTCTAGTGTTGGAGAATAATGTGAGAAGTGGATTGAAGAGAGCAGCGAGGATCCATACCAGGTGTTATGGATTACACTTTATATGAGGCTATGCCTTGTTAATTTTGCTTTTTAAAGGTTCACAACCACTTTAAAGTATAACCAAATGCAAAACTTTTTCTTAGTTTTGGATATAGAGGAGAGGGATTAGAACACCTGACAATTTTTATTGCTGTCGGTGCCCCCATTAACGAGCGTCAATTTTTTACCATTATCATTAAAAGTGAAAGTAAAAGAAAATCCCAAATGTTGGGTTGTTTCTAGAATAAGGTGACCAGACATTCCCGGTTTCCAGGGACAGTCCCGGGATTGAGGACACTGTCTCCGGACCAAGACTGTCCCCGGTTTTGTCCCCTAGTTGGATTTGAACAGGGGCTGGAGCAATTTCAAAGACAGTCAGTGCAGAATTAAAAAAAATATCAGATTTTTTTTCCCATTATCTATGCTCCTTTCTGATGATCATGTGCTGGTCGGAGTGGAGGGAATATTTGTTCCGTTTCAGGCGCATGCCCATTCAGCTCTGCTTGCATGTTCTTCTGCCTTGGCTCAAGTCCCGGCCAGTCCCCTGCCTGCTTATCTCCTTGCCTTCCCTGGCAGAGTGATCTTCCTCCGCTCCCCACCCAGTAGTAGCCGGGCCCGGAGAGTAAGACTTGACAGGCTGTGAGACGGGCGGTGACGGGCATTGAGTAGCTGATTGCCGCCATTACTAGTAAAAAAAATAAATAAAAATCCCTGGATTTGATTTTAAAACTCTGGTCACCTTACCCTAGAAAGGTAATATAGGGGAAATCTTCCAATGGGGATACTAGTTTGTAGGGATTTCTTCTTACTTTCTGTTACTTTTTGTTTGGCTATAGGACAGGAAGTAAAGGGAATTCTTCTAATGGGACACAGATGGCAAAAAAAAAATCTGACAGGGATTATAACCCTACCTTGCTCTACCCAAAATAAAAAATAATTGTATACGTGATAAGAGAAAATGCTAATTGAAATCCAGTTGATAAAACCTCTCTGGTGATCTATAAGCACTGATTATAGAAAGAGATGACAATGTAAGGTGGAAGCTTTCCTCAAAGGTTAGCAATGCATGCTTTATTTAATTTATTTTTGGGTTGAATGAAAAAAAAAAACTGACAGCTCTGGTCAGAGCCGTTGTACTAACGATCTGATGTTAGTATAGCGCTCTACCCGGCTGAGCTTCTGTGTTCTGACAGGGGGACGGCACCCGATCAGAACACTCTCAGCCATAGGTGGGATCGGGAGGCGGTCAGCTGATAGTTTTCCAACATGCTTGTCTGACAGTAGCCGGCCATACGTCAGGCTTCTGTCGAACAGGTTGCCATACACATGGGCCAAATGTCGGATGTTTTTTATTGAACCGGCCGATGTAGCCCAACATTCGGCCCATTTTCTCTACTTTCCTTACTATATTTTTTTCCTGGTAACTGCCCAATTTCCTCTGTTTGATTATATAGTGTTTCCAAAGCATGTCCAGCCTTAGCTAGTGGCAGCCAGTGCAGTTACAGAGTACATTATTAAATAGCAGCGTATCAAGTGCCAAAATATACATCACAATCTATGGGATCCCATATAAATATAGAACACTGTAATCTGCAAGCTTCAACATTTCCCGGTAGTATCAGGCTACCATCTCATACTTCCACTCTTGTTGGCCAACAAGAAGGTGGGAGCGTGTAGACTGCCACTACCTGGAAGTGCCAAGGCTTGCAGAGAATTGTGCCCTACACTTGGGGGCCCCACCATCTCTTGAATGTACATACAATCACCTCTAGGTACCTGCATTTAATACCTGTGTTCACTTTGCATTCACATGTTAGTGATACAACAGGTCTCTGTTGTGTTCGTTTTTGTTCTACTGCATATTAATACAATATTAGAAAATAAATATAATTAATCTATAACATTTTAGCATTTTAGGCTCTCACAGTAATGATAGAAATGTAACTCACCAGTGATATAATATGTCTTAAAGACTGCCCATAAACAGATTGGTGGTAATCAGTGTGACCACCAGTGCCAGCAGCTTCTGGAGGGGGCTGTAGATGGCTGAATCTCCATTATTGAGTACTACAATTGGTGAAGCAGTCGCTTGCGGAGCAGTTGATAAGGTTTTGGCATCGAATGATCTGGTCTGAGCGAAGACATTGTTCAGTTCAAATTCCAGCCTGTATCCCTTACCTGTAACAGAAAGAAGAAAATATTATAACAAGTATATTGTTTTCTACATAAAAAGCTTTATAATAATAAAAAAAACATACATAAAGACAATGGGGCAGATCCACAAAGAAAGTATGCCGGCGTATCTATTGATACGCCGGCGTAATTTCAAAATTCCAGCGTCGTATCTTTGTTTTGAATCCTCAAAACAAGATACGACGGCATCTGGGTTAGATCCGACAGGCGTACGCCTTCGGATCTTAGATGCAATTTTTCGGCGTCCGCTAGGTGGCGTTCCCGTCGTAATCCGCGTCGATCCCGTAACTTACGGCGCAAATTCATTGAGGATTCAAACCAAAGCCAAGTAAGTTACGGCGGCGTAGCGTATCTCAGATACGCTGCGCCGGTGCAGATTTTTGTGGATCTGCCCCAATGAATGCAAAAGAGGCACAGTGTCCATTTTTGTAGAGACTAGGTGGTTAATGTGTCATATCTGCATTCAAACGTTTGTTAATCACCCCCGCCTGAAGTCACCCAGCAGTATTTAAAAAAAACAAAAAAAAAACAAAACAACCCTATGCATACCTCTTATTTCCCTATAGTCTCCAGGCTGGTCTGGTGAGGTTAAAATAAAATCAAAGAAATTCTCCACTCAACTTACCGACCAGCCTACAAACAACCAAATTATCCTGTCTAACAGTATTGCCTCGTACACACGATCGGTTTTCCCGGTGGACTTTTTACCGCCGGGAAAACCGAGGGGAAAGCCGAGAGCCTGCTTGGCAGCTTTTCCCCCTACACACGGCCGGTTTTCCTGGCAGGAAAACTGCCATGAGAGCTTTGGCCGGGAATCCCGGCCGTGTGTATGCTCCCCCGCAGGCTTTTCCCATAGGGAAACTGCCGAGAAAAATACCCGGCAGGAAAATAGAAGACATGCTCTCATATTTCCTGTCAGGAAAACTGCCATGGAGCATACACACGGACAGTTTTCCCGGCCAAAAGCTGTCATTGCAGTTTTCCTGCCAGGAAAACCGGTCGTGTGTACGAGGCATAAGCGTTATAAACAGGGGTTTAGGCTGGATTCACACCTATGCATTTTTTGTGCTTATTGCATTTTTGCAGATTTGCACTACAGAATGTGTTTCATAGGAAACCATGTTAAATGGACTGTAGTGCAAATATGCAAAATGCAAAAAGCACTAAAACGGCATTGGTGTGAATCCAGCCTTAGCCTGCACACATTTGCAGATACATGCATAAGCTATAGATCCCCGTCAAGGCACCCTGGTATTTTCTTTTGTCTTAACTCTAAATTTTGAGAGACTCCACAGTCCCTCACTAATATTTCAACAGTACAAGCAAATTGCTACTGCCCTCACCTATAACTGGCCTTTCCAGCAAGAAGCACCTGGAAGGGCAACACATGCAAAACAAAACCAGAGAAACCAGAGAACCTGGCCCTTTAACTCTGACGTGTAACTTACATGTAACCCTTTAGATCAGTGGTTCTCAACCTGGGGGTCGAATGAGGATTTGCCAGGGGTCACCAAATCCTGGTCTGTTCCTGAATCCGGCATCACTCTCCCAGCCTTTTTGCTAACCCTGGAGCCTGTGGCCACCCAGCTGGGCTGTTCCTGGAACCCGCAGCTGCCCACCCAGTCTCTTCGCAGGCGCCCATTTAGTTCACGGCTTGGCTGGGGGGCAAAGACTAGAGGTCATCTGAGAGGTGAGGAATGTAAATCGGGAGGGGCTGGAGGAGACCCTATCTCCTGATTTCGGCATTGGTGTCACTGCTACGAGACACCACAAAGTCGGAAACACGGTGAAGCTGGAGGCACAGTGAGTGACACTACCTGTGTGATTATAGTTGTCATTAAAAAGGACTCAGCGAGCACTAAATATCTGTGGGTTAGGGGCGCAAATTACTTGTCTTGCCTTGGGTGCCGACAACCCACGCTATGAAAATAATTTTTGTGGGTCCCCACAACTTGGGAAATTTTATCAAAGGGTCACGGCACTAGAAGGTTGAGAACCACTGCTTTAGATGCAGAAATATGAAATGTTGCTCCTACCTGGTAGGTTGAGAACAAGGTTGGTGTAGTTGGCCCAGCAGCTGTCAAACAATATGGTAGCATTCCCCATCAGTCCATTGCTGGCGAAGGTGTTATTTGCATATTTCAGTCTTGCTGTTAGTGACAATGAACTGCTACTCACAGAAACACAATTTCCCTACAAAGAAAACAGTGGCGAGAGTTAAAGCCCAGCTCAAGGTAGAATGCTAATTAGGTATATAAAAACAATAAAAACAATCTCTCTCCCCCTCCCTCCCTCTCCCTCCCTTCCTCTCTCTCTCTCTCTCCCTCTCCCTCTCTCTTCTGACAACACTGAAATTACACTTCGCTACAAGTAGTGAGTGTACAGCTTGTATAACAGTGTAAATTTGATGTCCCCTCAAAATAATTCAACACACCATTAAAGTGATTGTAAAGGTTCGAAAATATTTTTTTTCAGAATTACAAACTTGTTATACTTACCTCCACTGTGCAGCTCGTTTTTCAGAGAGTGGCCTCGAACCTCCTCTTCTGAGGTCCTTCAACGTCTGTCTCAGCTCCTCCCCGCATCAGATAACCCCTTATGTGAAGCATTAGTTCATCATTTGCATCCATAGACACGAATGCCGAACTCAGCCCCGCCCTCGGCGTCCGCGTCATTGGATTCACAAAAGTGGGAGCCAAAAGTGGGAGCTTTCAATCTATCCAATGAAGAGCCGAGAAGCCAGCGTGTTCTCGACATGAGATTACTGGAACCATGTCCTGTGGCCTGATGAGACCAAGATAAACGTATTTGGTTCAGATGGTGTCAAGTGTGTGTGATGGCAACCAGGTGGGGAGTACAATGACAAGTGTGTCTTGCCTACAGTCAAGCATGGTGGTGGGAGTGTCATGGTCTGGGGCTGCATGAGTGCTGCCGGCACTGGGGGGCTACAGTTCATTGAGGGAACCATGAATGCCAACATGTACTGTGACATACTGAAGCAGAGCATGACCCCCTCCCTTCAGGGACTGGGCCACAGTGATCCCCTTTCTCATCAGCAGTACAGTGTATAGCAGTCTTGTGACTTCTATCAGTGTCGCAATGGTGGGTGTGTGAGGGGGTCCTCCCACACAGCCCGCCCTACCTGCTCCGCTTTGAAGCCCAACGGGGCAGAGGGATTCCCTATAAGGGAGTGAGAGGATCTAGCCCGCTCAACCAGCCCCGTTAGTCCTTCGCCTCTCTTTTTAGAGACCGCGTGGTCAAAGTGCGTGCATGTTAACCCAATTTCGAGTGGGTGTAAGTGTGGTGGTTTTTGCGGGAGGGGGGTGGGCGTACTAAGAGCAAGCTTACCTCGCATAGCACACCCACAGGGAGCCGGGCTGAGACCACCAAACTCAATTCACATGTAGCTGAGACCGGGATCCGAACCTCTAGCTGCAGAGGTGAATGGCTTGTCAGTGCAGTGCCAATCGCGTTGAGCCACCGCAGCTCCCCATCAATGAGCTTCTGATAACAGTCAAAGTGTGTTAGAAAAGGAGTTTAAAGGGAACTTACATTGGAATCTACGGCCATTATAGAGGGTTGTTGTGACAACACCTGTCCATGCAATCCAGCCACAGGTTCACGGATTACTTTCAGCGAGGATACTGTAGCCAGATAGTTTCCAGTGGATGATGATTGGTTCCTGCTGACAACAGGTTGCTCCGCCACCTAAAAAACACAACATTTCTTTGTCACTGTGTATTCCTGTACATCACTGCCCTGTACACATTCATCTCAGCCTTCCCTTTATAGACATTTAATGTACATGATACACCTGTTCAATTACTTGGCAACACAAATTGCTAATCAGCCAATCACATGGCAGCAACTCAATGCATTTGGACATCTAAACATGGTTAAGAACTGAATTCAAAGCGAGGATCAGAATGAGGAAGAAAGGGGCTTGGAGTGACTGTGAACATGGCATGGTTGTTGGTACCAGATGGGCTGGTGTGAGTATTTCAAAAACTGCTGATCTACTGGGATTTTCACGCAAAGCCATCTCTAGGGTTTACAGAGAATGGTCTGAAAAAGAGAAAATATCCAGTGAGTGGCAGGTGTGTGGACAAAATTGCCGTGTTAATGTCAGAGGAGAATGGGCAGACTGGTTAGAGATAATAGGAAGGCAACAGTAACTCAAATAGTAAGCAGAATACCATCTTTGAATGCAGAACAAAAAATAGAAGCAGATGGGCTACAGCAGCAGAAGACCACACCGGGTGCCAGTCTTGTCAGCTAAGAATATGAAATAAAGGTACAATAGAAGATTGGAAAAATGTTGCCTGGTCTGATGAGTCTCGATTTCAGCTGCGGCATTCAGATGGTAGGGTCATGATTTGGTGTAATTAACATGAAAGCATGGATCCATCCTGCCTTGTATCAATGGTTCAGGCCTGTGGTGGTGGTGTAATGGTGTGGGGGATATTTTCTTGGCACACTTTGGGCCCAGGAGTGAGAATCAAAATTCAGTTAGGTAATCATTGCGCACTTTGCCGCGGATGGGAGAGACAGGAAGTGGAGAAGAATGCTTTGTAAATAAGGTAAAGAAATAGATGAAAAAAATGTCCATCTGAAGCAGATAATGTGGAGTTCAAAAAGTTGGTGGAACTCCGCCTTAACTGGAAATCTATGGACCACCAATAACTGATTAGGCAAACTATATATGTCCCACATACAGCCAAAGATTTGCCAATGGTGGGTGTCAGCCCAATTAATATACAACATGATCAACAAGGGAAATGGAGAAATGGCGAGGAGCACCGGGGCTTTGTGACACCCAGAGGGTAAATTGTTGAGAATGCACACAAAGTAAATGTAAAAACAAATATTTATTGGGAATGTTAAAATATCCCCACTATATGAAAGCAAAAGAAATGACTGAATATTAAAAAACATGTAACATCAAACATGTACAGAATACAATACATCCAAGTAGATATGATGAATGGTCCATTTGCCAAGAAGCCCCAACGATTTTCGACCAACGTGGTCTTCTTCATGGGATTGCCCTTGGATAGCAAAGTAAAGGATTCTCTAAAGTAAACACACATGATTTGTACACTGTATAACCAACTGTAAACATATTCCAAGAAGCATATACAAATTTGAATATATATCATATATCATGTAAGTTTGTGTGTGTATATATATATATATATATATATATATATATATATATATATATATATATCATTTTTTTTTTTATCTATTTCAAATTTGTATATGCAATTCCCTGAAGAAGACCACATTGATCGAAACATGTTGGCGCTGCTTGGAAAAACACACCATCCTTCATCATCTACTTGGATGTATTGTATTCTGTACATGTTTGAGGTTATGTATTTTTCAAAATTCAGTGATTTCCTCTAATTTCATATAGAGGGGACATTTTAGTTTTCCCCAATAAATACTTGTTTTTACATTTACTTTGTGTGCATACTCAACTATTTACTCTCTGGGTGTCCCAAAGCCCCGGTGCTCCTCACCATTTTCTCATTTCCCTTGTGGATCATGTTGCTGATTAGGCAAACCATATGAAATCCTGACCTTCAGAATTATTTTTGAAATATATTGAATATGGCCAAAATTGTAGCATTTCAAATATATGTCAATATATTTGGGAAAAATATATTAAGAATGTTTTTTTTAAATATATTTTTCTTCCACGTGGGCTGTCACTGGCATTCAGGTAACTGAGTGCATTGAAGCAGTGAGTGCATTGAAGCAGTGAGTGCATTGATGTCACATTAATACAAGGAGAGGTGACTGAATTCATAATCCATCAGTCCAACTACTGGTATTACCTGGCTCCAGGCTGCGTCAGTCGGAGGTGGCACAGGAGTGGACACTGACAGTGATGAAACAGTGACATTCAGGTAACTGCTGAGACTTCCATTGATTGCTGCCGATGCCAGGTTCTGACTCATTGACTGGAAATCCGAGAATGACAGATCACCTACATAACGAGAATTACATACTGTATAATTGGGTTGTTGGCCTGTTATACATGCATACAACTGTAGAAGATATGAGAACAATGTACAGAGCATAAATATCACAATGTTACTATGAACCGGGACTACTGTGTATATTGCATGTCCACCCATTGGCAAAGCAGTTTTCTGCAACACACAAGTGTGAATGGGCCCTGCTAGAAGATCTCTCCAAAGTAAGGGATCCCCTCCTATACAGCTGTCACCAGAATACGTTGGAAGTTTTCCCTTTATTCGCACTCAAGTGTCCTTTGGGGACACAGACAGCAATACAAAATATCATAGTTTATAACCCTTCCCTACTTTATTTAAAATAAAAAAATGACTTTAGATACACTTGTGATATTAAAACAAAAAGCAATAATTACATTGCATAGATGTGATGGCTGTATTCAGGGGGGGCTGAATATATATACAGGTGTGAGGGGGGCTGCCATATGTAGAGCAGTCAGGGGGGGCTGACATCAGTGCTGTCTTAATATCATCATGGGCCCCTGGGCAAAGTAATGCTCTGAGGCCCCTACAATGGAGACAGTGCAGGTAAACAGACATGAAGTAGGTAGGAGGCAGACAAGCGGAGATTCCCCTTCTGGGTGGACCTCTGCATTAACTACATGAACTATCATTCTGTAGAGCAAAGAAACAGTGGGAATATACTACATAAAGTAACAAAGCCGCCCTGTGCATATAATCTGCTAGATTGATGCCCCCCCAGCACTCTGACCCCTCTACACCCAGATTTTTTCCCAGCACCTGATCCCTCTACACCCCAGATTTCCCCCAGCACTCTGACCCCTCTACACCCCATATTTCCCCCAGCACTCTGACCCCTCTACACCCCAGATTTCCCCCAGCACCCCGACCCCTCTACAACCCAGATTTCCCCAGCACTCTGACCCCTCTACAAACAGATATCACCCCAGCACTCTGACCCCTCTACACCCAGATTTCCCCCAGCACTCTGACCCCTCTACACCCCAGATTTCCCCCAGCACTCTGACCCCTCTACACCCCAGATTTCCCCCAGCACCCTGACCCCTCTACACCCCAGATTTCCCCCAGCACTCTGACCCCTCTACAAACAGATATCACCCCAGCACTCTGACCCCTCTACACCCAGATTTCCCCCAGCACTCTGACCCCTCTACACCCCAGATTTCCCCCAGCACTCTGACCCCTCTACACCCCAGATTTCCCCCAGCACTCTGACCCCTCTACACCCCAGATTTTCCCCAGCACTCTGACCCCTCTACACCCCAGATTTCCCCCAGCACTCTGACCCCTCTACACCCCAGATTTTCCCTCAGCACTCTGACCCCTCTACACCCCAGATTTCCCCCAGCACTCTGACCCCTCTACACCCCAGATTTCCCCCAGCACTCTGACCCCTCTACACCCCAGATTTCCCCCAGCACTCTGACCCCTCTACACCCCAGATTTTCCCCAGCACTCTGACCCCTCTACACCCCAGATTTTCCCCAGCACTCTGACCCCTCTACACCCCAGATTTCCCCCAGCACTCTGACCCCTCTACACCCCAGATTTTCCCCAGCACTCTGACCCCTCTACACCCCAGATTTTGAAGTAGGTAGGAGGCAGACAAGCGGAGATTCCCCTTCTGGGTGGACCTCTGCATTAACTACATGAACTATCATTCTGTAGAGCAAAGAAACAGTGGGAATATACTACATAAAGTAACAAAGCCGCCCTGTGCATATAATCTGCTAGATTGATGCCCCCCCAGCACTCTGACCCCTCTACACCCAGATTTTTTCCCAGCACCTGATCCCTCTACACCCCAGATTTCCCCCAGCACTCTGACCCCTCTACACCCCATATTTCCCCCAGCACTCTGACCCCTCTACACCCCAGATTTCCCCCAGCACCCCGACCCCTCTACAACCCAGATTTCCCCAGCACTCTGACCCCTCTACAAACAGATATCACCCCAGCACTCTGACCCCTCTACACCCAGATTTCCCCCAGCACTCTGACCCCTCTACACCCCAGATTTCCCCCAGCACTCTGACCCCTCTACACCCCAGATTTCCCCCAGCACCCTGACCCCTCTACACCCCAGATTTCCCCCAGCACTCTGACCCCTCTACAAACAGATATCACCCCAGCACTCTGACCCCTCTACACCCAGATTTCCCCCAGCACTCTGACCCCTCTACACCCCAGATTTCCCCCAGCACTCTGACCCCTCTACACCCCAGATTTCCCCCAGCACTCTGACCCCTCTACACCCCAGATTTTCCCCAGCACTCTGACCCCTCTACACCCCAGATTTCCCCCAGCACTCTGACCCCTCTACACCCCAGATTTTCCCTCAGCACTCTGACCCCTCTACACCCCAGATTTCCCCCAGCACTCTGACCCCTCTACACCCCAGATTTCCCCCAGCACTCTGACCCCTCTACACCCCAGATTTCCCCCAGCACTCTGACCCCTCTACACCCCAGATTTTCCCCAGCACTCTGACCCCTCTACACCCCAGATTTTCCCCAGCACTCTGACCCCTCTACACCCCAGATTTCCCCCAGCACTCTGACCCCTCTACACCCCAGATTTTCCCCAGCACTCTGACCCCTCTACACCCCAGATTTTGAAGTAGGTAGGAGGCAGACAAGCGGAGATTCCCCTTCTGGGTGGACCTCTGCATTAACTACATGAACTATCATTCTGTAGAGCAAAGAAACAGTGGGAATATACTACATAAAGTAACAAAGCCGCCCTGTGCATATAATCTGCTAGATTGATGCCCCCCCAGCACTCTGACCCCTCTACACCCAGATTTTTTCCCAGCACCTGATCCCTCTACACCCCAGATTTCCCCCAGCACTCTGACCCCTCTACACCCCATATTTCCCCCAGCACTCTGACCCCTCTACACCCCAGATTTCCCCCAGCACCCCGACCCCTCTACAACCCAGATTTCCCCAGCACTCTGACCCCTCTACAAACAGATATCACCCCAGCACTCTGACCCCTCTACACCCAGATTTCCCCCAGCACTCTGACCCCTCTACACCCCAGATTTCCCCCAGCACTCTGACCCCTCTACACCCCAGATTTCCCCCAGCACCCTGACCCCTCTACACCCCAGATTTCCCCCAGCACTCTGACCCCTCTACAAACAGATATCACCCCAGCACTCTGACCCCTCTACACCCAGATTTCCCCCAGCACTCTGACCCCTCTACACCCCAGATTTCCCCCAGCACTCTGACCCCTCTACACCCCAGATTTCCCCCAGCACTCTGACCCCTCTACACCCCAGATTTTCCCCAGCACTCTGACCCCTCTACACCCCAGATTTCCCCCAGCACTCTGACCCCTCTACACCCCAGATTTTCCCTCAGCACTCTGACCCCTCTACACCCCAGATTTCCCCCAGCACTCTGACCCCTCTACACCCCAGATTTTCCCCAGCACTCTGACCCCTCTACACCCCAGATTTCCCCCAGCACTCTGACCCCTCTACACCCCAGATTTTCCCCAGCACTCTGACCCCTCTACACCCCAGATTTTCCCCAGCACTCTGACCCCTCTACACCCCAGATTTCCCCCAGCACTCTGACCCCTCTACACCCCAGATTTTCCCCAGCACTCTGACCCCTCTACACCCCAGATTTTGAAGTAGGTAGGAGGCAGACAAGCGGAGATTCCCCTTCTGGGTGGACCTCTGCATTAACTACATGAACTATCATTCTGTAGAGCAAAGAAACAGTGGGAATATACTACATAAAGTAACAAAGCCGCCCTGTGCATATAATCTGCTAGATTGATGCCCCCCCAGCACTCTGACCCCTCTACACCCAGATTTTTTCCCAGCACCTGATCCCTCTACACCCCAGATTTCCCCCAGCACTCTGACCCCTCTACACCCCATATTTCCCCCAGCACTCTGACCCCTCTACACCCCAGATTTCCCCCAGCACCCCGACCCCTCTACAACCCAGATTTCCCCAGCACTCTGACCCCTCTACAAACAGATATCACCCCAGCATTCTGACCCCTCTACACCCAGATTTCCCCCAGCACTCTGACCCCTCTACACCCCAGATTTCCCCCAGCACTCTGACCCCTCTACACCCCAGATTTCCCCCAGCACCCTGACCCCTCTACACCCCAGATTTCCCCCAGCACTCTGACCCCTCTACAAACAGATATCACCCCAGCACTCTGACCCCTCTACACCCAGATTTCCCCCAGCACTCTGACCCCTCTACACCCCAGATTTCCCTCAGCACTCTGACCCCTCTACACCCCAGATTTCCCCCAGCACTCTGACCCCTCTACACCCCAGATTTTCCCCAGCACTCTGACCCCTCTACACCCCAGATTTCCCCCAGCACTCTGACCCCTCTACACCCCAGATTTCCCTCAGCACTCTGACCCCTCTACACCCCAGATTTCCCCCAGCACTCTGACCCCTCTACACCCCAGATTTTCCCCAGCACTCTGACCCCTCTACACCCCAGATTTCCCCCAGCACTCTGACCCCTCAACACCCCAGATTTTCCCCAGCACTCTGACCCCTCTACACCCCAGATTTTCCCCAGCACTCTGACCCCTCTACACCCCAGATTTCCCCCAGCACTCTGACCCCTCTACACCCCAGATTTTCCCCAGCACTCTGACCCCTCTACACCCCAGATTTCCCCCAACACTCTGACCCCTCTACACCCAGCACCATTATTCCATCCATGTAGTACCCCCTTTTCTAGTGGAGATATAGTGCATGTAAACTTTTGGCTCTGTGCCCACCTCCAGCACTGCATTCACCTATACCAATCAAGCAGGCAGAAGGAGGGGCGGAGGAGGGAGAATCCCTCAGGGCATTCCAAGCCTTTCAGTACAAATAGTGCTGGACAGTTGGGCTCACCATGACACCATCCACAATGCTACTTCCGCAGTTGGGCTCTCAGTGCTGCCGACTCAGCAGCTCCCACTCCAGCTCCTACCCCACAGCTTTCAAGTCCAAAGCATTGTTCTGTTCTGCACAACATGGTGCACTGCTGCCAGCCTGCATCCCCTGTGTATCCATCACTCTCAGTGCCATCATGGTGCCCCCAATTTTGGGGAAGCGTGGGCTGAAGAAGCAGCTGCTTTTGGGAAAGTGCAGGCTCCCCCCATGCAGCTGGGGCCCCTGGGCAGTGAGGGGGGCTGACATATATACAGGAGTGAGGGGGGCTGACATATATACAGGAGTGAGGGGGGCTGACATATATACAGGTGTGAGGGGGGCTGACATATATACAGGTGTGATGGGGGCTGACATATATACAGGTGTGAGGGGGGGCTGACATGTATACAGCTGTGAGGGGCTGACATATACACAGGAGTGAGGTAGCTGACATATATACAGGATTGAGGTGGGGTGGTCGGTGTGCAGATTCGGTGGGGTGGCCCATGGGCAGGCCCTGGAGAATGTTGGTGGTCAGTCTGGGGGGGGGGGGGCAGGCCTAAACAATTCTGATGGCTGCCCTGCCTATACACCTTTGGACAGCACATTGATAGTCTGGGGAGAGGGCATTGCCAGATGGACTAGCAGACTCAGATGCACTTGAATAAGAAAATAAACTCCAATTAAGTAGTTACAAAAGTTTTTTTTGCTTTTAAGAAAACCAGTTAAAGTTAGCACCCCTGTGAGTGTTAAATGGTTTGTCTCAACTCTCTAATTGCCCTTTTTACTGGACAGCTTGGTCTGTTAAAGGAAGCTGAAAAATAACAAACTTATTGGCAGGATAGCTAGGTGATAATAAAGGAAAATAGGTTTAAAAAAAAGAAAACAAATGCAACCGTTACACCTAAGAAATTGTAAGCTGCAATATATATATATTTATATTGTAAAAGTGAAAATACTGCGCTGTCTAAATAATAAAAATTAAATGTAAATGAATACCAATTGCAGCTGCAACTAACCATGTGAGATACACACAATAAGAAACAATATTAGAGAAAATAGCTGCGTTGAAATATATACAAAACAACAAATATAATGTGCACTATGACGTTGTTTGTTGCGGTGACGTCAGCACACCGCTCCTGGAGCGGTGTGGGGGAGGAGCGGCGTGCTGGCGTCACCCCAACAAACAACGCATAGTCCCGGAAGGAATTTACAATTTGACACGCTAATTTTTCATCTACACATTGTGAGTGAACATTTGGTTGTATTTGTTTTAATAAAGTGTTAATAGCTTGATTACGCTATGGGAGCTTTTTTTGCCTTGATATGTGGAACTCCTGAGTTGCGAACCTTATTGAGGTGCACCTAATCAGGAAGTGGAGAGACTCTGCTGGGAACCATAGAGGCCTTGGCTGGGGTGTAAGCCACGAGTGAGTGTGATCTCCTTAAAACGAGATCATTAAATCTGGTAAGCAGCAGTTTATCTATTAGTGGAGGAATCTTTCTTAATCTTAAACCATCACTTTTCTTGGGGTGTTTTGTCTGTTTGAAGTCACAGATATTACGTTTGGAGAGGACTCTCATATTGAAATTAACACTTGGACTTTCAGAGCATTTGGACTTTTGTATTTTATTTTTTGTTTATATTACATATTTTTCACAACATCAACACTGGTGTTAGCAAGTGGATTTCAGCTCCACTTCATGTGATGGTGCTTTAGTTGGGTTGACACTACTATGAACGGACACTTCAGCTGTCATTTCAATTTGTTTGTTCACATTGGTCATCTCATCTATCACATACACTCCATTCATTTACTATGGTAATTGGAATATATGTGATCTTAGATATCACGTCATAGTGCACATTATATTTGTTGTTTTGTATATATTGCAGCGCAGCTATTTTCTCTAATATAGATGTAGCACTGACCCCCGAAGGAGCTGCTGGTTTGTTTTGGGTGGCATGTTACCCCGCTGTCTAGCATAGTTGATGAGAGCCGTAGTAATGGAATGTCCACACAGCAGGTGTATTTTTCTTGTGCTTTTATTTACCCAACAAGGTAAAACAATAAAACTTGCAGTGAAGAGTAAAGATGCAGTAGGAAAAGAAACAGCAGATTCAAGCGTAACAATAAGGAAACAGTCCTGCTTCCAACAACACTTTGTTTTCTTCGCCACTCCAACCAGAGTGGGTTTAGTGTACCTGGACAGGCCTCTCTCACTGACCTAGCAGCCAGAGTATCACTTGGAACTTTGAGGAAAAAAAAAAGTCTCTGCCACAGACCCTCCATCGAATTTAGATCATGGAGACGATCCTCCTTGATAGACTTTGTGCCTGGATCAACTTCAGGTAGTTTTCAGTTAGGTTACCGACTGATAGGTGTCCAACGTCCAGCCTTTCAGTGTCCGGTTAACTTCATCCCCGGTGGATTGTCGAGACCCTATTGGATCGCCAGCCTCTCTTGGCTCTCCACAGGCGGACTCCCCACCGTACAGCTTCCTCTCAAAGGAACAACGCTTGGGATCTTCTCAGGATTGGGGACCCAGTCGTTCACTGGGGCCCAGCCACAGCTCAAATGTTCCGAACCAACGTGGTCCCGGAACAGGGAGCACCGCGTGGCACATGCACCCTGGCCTGGTAGCCATAACTCCGGGGCGCGTGGTGCAGACACCCTAAAGGTGGGTGACACACTTCCAGACCCTGAACTAAAGGCGTCTGTCACATAAATACCCTCTCCCGGCATGCCCAGCGAGGCTCAACCCTCCTGATTGGCCGCCGAGAGAGAGTACCCAGACCTCAACTCCACTGCTGCCACCTGTCGTCCTGGGGTAGCATCAGCACCCCAGAAGCGACAGAATGAGCCCACAGCACAGCCAAGCTGAGACAGAGACCCTACCTAAAACATTGCAATTGAAATCAGAGTCCTTACGCTCTGATTATCCCTTAAATTTGGACAGCACCGGTACTTGGAAGTAACCCGGCGCTACATAGATTTTTTGTTTTTTGGGTTCACACACAGCATATGTGCCATGATAAAATAATTTAAGATGCATTTAGTTTGCCAAAGGTGTGCTTCTAAGTTAGTTATAATACTGCACAAGGGCAATGAGATCCACTACATTACCATCAGGGCACTTTTATTATGCAGAAGGTGATTGTAGCTGTATACAAGCACTTATAAGTGATATGTGAGTACTTTTTGTAATACTTTAATCTGCACCAAGTTTATTTTCCAGGACAAACTTTTGCAAGATCAACTCCCTTCTTTAAGTACTACATTTTTTTTAAAATAAATTTAAAAAAATAAATTACAATACTAGGGAATAACTCATTGCATCATTACATACTATAGTTAGTCTGGCTGAAAAAGGACACAAGTCCATCTAGTACAACCAATAAAAGAAAAAAAAATGTATATATACATACACACATAAAATCCTATACAGTACATTATACACAGTACAATCCTATACCCACAGTTGATCCAGAGGGAGGCAAAAAAAACAAGCATGATCTAATTTGCTCCAGCAGAGGAAAAAATTCCTTGCTGATCCCCCAAGAGGCAATCGGATATTCCATGCATCAATTTTAGCTATGAGTATTAACATCCAGTTATATTATGCACATTTAGGAAAAAAATCCAGGCACTTATTAAAACAATCTACTGACCTGGCCAGAACCAGCTCTTGGTGGAGTCTATTCCCCATTTTCACAGCTCTTACTGTGAAGAAGCCTTTCTGTATTTGGAGATTAAATTTATTTTCCTCCAGATGTAAAGAGTGCCCCCTTGTCCTCTGTGATAACCTTAAAGTGAATAGCTCAACACCAATTTCATATGGACCACTTATGTATTTATACAGTACATGTTGATCGTATGCCCCTTAATCTACTCTTCTAAGAGAGAATAAATTCAGCTCAGCTAATCGTATTTAAGGACCTCCCTGTAACCATTCCTTACCTGTGGAGTTGCTGGAAGTTGAGTTTATCTGTTCTGCAGGCGGATCAGAGATTTCCACAGAGACACTGAGCCCCCCTGCTGCTCTCTTCCTTCGTCTGGATCCCTCCGGAATGATCTTTGTGATACGAATTTTGCTGGCAGGAATCTTCAGGAAGGCTGCCAGGTTCTTCACGAGGTTCGGCCCATAAAACTGATCTACTGTCATAGCGGGCAGATTAAAGGCAATAACAATGAGGGGAGATGTGCGTATTTCCACTGGGGAAGATCCTCGGACCAGGACATACAGCATTTTGTAGTCTCTGTCAAAAAAGTTATCTCCAAGCACAGAAGAGTTCAGCCGCGGCATATATTGACCTTTCAAACAGATAACAAAAAATAGATTTAGTTAAAATGTTGTCTATGGTTTTCTAGTTGTGCAATTTATTTAGCAGAGATAAGTGAAACACTTTGTATGGAATGTAATTAGCGAAAGATCGGGCCGGTTCACTCACTTTGTTAATTTCTGATAAACATCTCTGTGATTAGAAATCATTACACATATGAAATATTTTGTTTTGGAACTTCGGTTTTGTCCAAAAAATCTGTTTATTTAGTTACTCCCGAAATTCGTTTTTATTCATATTGGGGTAGATTCAGGTAGGGCTGCGCACTCTTACGGAGGCACAGCATACCGTTTAAACGCTACGCCTCCGTAAATTACTTGCGCTACGCTTCATTCACGAAGAAGTAGCTCCGTAATTTGTGCGGGCGCTCCGTAAAACTGGCCGGCGTAAGCGCGTGTAATTTAAATGATCCCGAACGTAGTGCGCATGCTCCGTCGGGAAACTTTCCCGACGTGCATTGCGGTAAATGACGTCGCAAGGACGTCATTTGCTTCAACGTGAACGTAAATGGCGTCCAGTGCCATTCACGATTCACTTACGCAAACAACGTAATTTTCAAAAATTGCGACGCAGGAACGACAGGTATACTTAGCATTGGCTGCTCCTGCTAATAGCATGAGCAGCCTTACGCAGAACGCAAACGACGTAAAATGTGAGCGCCGGGCGCGCGTACGGTTGTGAATCGGCGTGAGTATGCAATTTGCATACTCTATGCTGACCACTACGGGAACGCCACCTAGCAGCCAGCGTAAGAATGCAGCCTACGATACGATGGCATAAGAGCCTTATGCCAGTCATATCTTAGGCTACAGTCGGCGTATCAAGCTTTCTGAATACAGAAAAGTCGATACGCCGGCGAAAATTAGCAATTACGCTGCGTATCTATGGATACGCAGACGCAATTGCTTTCTGAATCTACCCCCTTGTTTAGTTAAAAAATGCATTCGCCCGAAAATCTGAATTAAGGTCGAATCTGTCAGTTGAAGGCTTATGGTGTCTGTCAAAGGTTCTAAGAAGATTTGATGAAGCAGCTAAATTGTATGATGCCGCAGTCGTACATTTCCAGTCGAAGGCCCCACCCACAAGCTATAGTAGAATTTTCATGTTGTATGACTAGTAATAATTATATTTATTAATAATTATTACTAGTCAACCAACATTAGAATTCTTCCATAGCCTATGGGCGGAGCATTTGACCATAAATGTCCGCTCGCGGCGATTGTATGTTTCTAACGGCTTCATCGAATCTTAATGTCTCTAATGTTGAATCTTTTCTCTCTATGTAGAATAATCTTGAACTAATACAGTTAAGGTTAGACACATTTGACCGCAGGTTCGATAGACACAGATCGCTATTGTCACCGTCATGTCGAATCTTCTATCTACTGTATATCGAACTGTTGTCACAACGAAACAAAAATAAAGCATTTTTATGTCGGATCTTTCAGATTTCTGATTCTGTGCATTCGTTATCATTTGTTAAAACAAATGTGAAAATCCCCGAAATTCGGACGGAAATGCATTCGGACGAAAACAAATGCACATGTCTAGAAATCATTAGCTCAGTTCAACTGTATAATCCATGGTCCATGTGACATTTCTTCTCCAAACATGATTACCTTATTAGTATAGATTACTCACTTACTTGTTAGGTCTATTAAAGTGGTACTCAACTCCTCCCAAACCCCCATGTTTTTTCCCCCTATACCTGTACTGCTCTAGCATACTCACCCACACAGCGAGCGAAACCAGCATTGTCCTGTTGCAATCTACTGTTTATGTGCCACACAGAGGGTCCTGCACCCCTACCTTGGTCCTCTTCAGCTGGCTGCATCTTCTGGCTGCAGGCAGCCAGCTCAAATAATGTGCTGGACCCATCCCATGGCCACCCCCTTACGGCCCCCGGCTGCTCCATGTGCCAATCCTGCAGACTCCCGGGAGATGTAATTTAAGTATCTCAGGGGACTGCAGGACCAGATACATTCCATTCTGCCCTAGGACGGAATGGTGTCAGGGGCAGGGCTAATAATAATAGTAACAAAATGATAAAAACAAACTCCAGCTCACGTGACATCACTCCTGCGCATGCGTGCGGGAGCAGCCACTAGCGGCGTGAACCCATTGACAAAACGGCATGCTCAGTGCCATTGTCTACGGTGCTGTAATTTTTGCAAATATCTCCTAAACCGTGTAGGTTTAGGAGATATTTGTTGCACCTACAGATAAGCCTTAATCTAGGCTTACCTGTAGGTATGAGTAGTCTGTAAGGGTTTACAACCACTTTCACTTGTATACCTTTTCCAGTGCCGATCCTGACCTCCCTGGGGCCCTAAGCAAAATTACATGGCGCATTAAAAATGAGAAGCGGGGGGCGCTGATGACAGTGACATGTCACATTAAAGAAAGTTGAGAAGCGGGGGGAGGGGTTGAAAATATAAAGTCATTTTTTAGAGAGACCTATTTAAACATTTGTGGTCCGCCAGCACACATGGGCAGCACAGTGGTGTAGTGAGTAGCACTTTCACCTAGCAGCAATAGGGTCGCTGGTTCGAATCCCAACCATGACACCATCTGCTTGGAGTTTGCATGTTCTCCCTGTGTCTGCGTGGGTTTCCTCCGGGTACTCCGGTTTCCTCCCACACTCCAAAGACATGCTGGTAGGTTAATTGGATCCTGGCAAAATTGGCCCAGTATGTATATATGTGTGTACCACTGTGTGTCCCAAGCGTGTCAAGATCCTACTGGGTAAATAACCACACCAGCCAGAAAGACACTGGCTGCAAAAAAGTGCCTAGAGGCGATTCAGTACGCGTGTGTAGCGCTATACAAGTCATTCACTCACTCACTCACATTGTAATTGTATTGCACGTTAATGGTAATTAAGGAAGGCAATTGAAAATGAATGGCTGCCAACACACCCTATTATGCCTAAAATTGCATGTTACCCTTTTTTCTTATGGACCACATCCAGTGCCGATCCTGACCTCCTTGGGGCCCTAAGCAAAATGTGATGTCACATTAAAGTTGAGAAGCGGGGGGGCTGCCAAAAATTACATGTCACATTAAAGATTAAAGTTGAGAAATGGGGGGAGGGGGTGTTCTGCTGTCGGAAATTACATCTTACATTAAATTGAGAAGTGGGGGGTGCTGACTTCTTACCTCTTCTCCCATGCAGCCAGCGAGTTGAGAAGCAGGGTGAGGGGGTGAAAATTTGAAAATTATTTCTCACCAGGCGGGGCCTCTAGTAATTTGGGGGGCCCTTCGCAGCTTTGCGGGGCCCTAAGCGCTTTGCATAGTGAGCCTATAGGGCGGATCGGCCCTGACCTTTTCCAGGACAATGACTAAAAGTATTGAAACCAGAGGATCAGTGTGACAGCCAGGCTGCTTGCATCTTCACAAAGTGGTCAGCAGTGGAATCCACCACATTTGCTTCATGACAGATTTCCTCCTATGCCACCATAATGCCACATGCATTGTCAGAGTATTAATTATCACACATACACTGATTTACCTTGGTAGGTTGGCTCTTTGAGAGTGAAATCAGAAGATCCCTTCCATTCTATATTAGTTGGGTTTATATAGACATTGTTCACATAAACATCCAGACGCTGAGGATTTGAGAAGTAGATTCCAGCAAGAACAGACTAAAAGAAAACAGACATTAATATGAAAATAAGACCTATTCAATAGGACAGAAATTTGGTGTAAACATAAAAAATGAAGATCCTTTAATGAACTCCCTTGTCATAGAGTTCTAGTATAGTCTAATTCTTGCTTTTCCTAAATTGTAGTTCGAAATTCTTTCCAAGGGCCTTTTAATTAATCCAGTGACATCACACATCCTTTTTCCACTTCTGTACTGAATGGTACTTACAGTATGTAAAGCTGTGTGAGTGCTATGCAGTGCTGTAATGCTCCAAGCCCAGATGGACCCATGACAGCCTGGACTCAGATGAAGGGGTTTAAAGGGCTCTATGCATCATTCAACCATGAAGACTGAGGACAGCTAGTGATTTCTTGGGATGGATAATAATTACTGAAGGGGACAGTGCTGAATCTTTTATATCTTTAAGACTATTTTACCAAAACATTTGGGACACCTGCTTTTACACGTACATGAACTTTAATGGCATCCCAGTCTTAGTCTGTAGGGTTTAATATTGAGTTGGTCCACCCTTTGTAGCTAAAACAGCTTTAACTCTTCTGTGAAGGCTGTCCACAAGGTTTAGGAGTGTGTCTATGGGAATGTTTGACCATTCTTCCAGAAGAGCATTTGTGAGGTCAGGCACTGATGTAGAAGAGAAGGCCTGGCTTGTAGTCTCTGCTATAATTCATCACAAAGGTGTTTTCTCTGGTTGAGGTCAGGACAGTCAAGTTCCTCCACCACAAACTCACTCATCCATGTCTTTATGGACCATGCTTTGTGCACTGGTCCAAATCATTTGGTGGAGGGGGGATTATGGTGTGGGGTTGTTTTTTAGGGGCCGGCTTAGGCCCCTTAGTTCCAGTGAAGGAAACTCTTAAGGCTACAGCATTATAAGAAGTTTGGACAAATTCATGCTCCCAACTTTGTGGGAACAGTTTCGGGATGGCCCCTTCCTGTTCCACCAGTGCACAAAGCAAGGCCCAACTAGACATGGATGAGCGAGTTTGGGGGTGAAGAATCTTGAATGGCATGCACAGAGTCCTGACCTCAACCTGATAGAACACCTTTGGGATGAATTAGAGCGGAGATTGCGAGTAATGAATAACCATATTATTATTAGGTTGGAGATGGTGGCATGAAACCTGTGGCTGCTCTGTGTGTTTTTTATTTGGTTTAGTAATTATGTTTTTAGCTAAGCCCCACCTCTCTTCTACCCGTAGACCTCTAAATTGTGTATATGGATACTGTGATCACGTGACTTGAGAAAGCAAATGCGGGCGAAACACTTTGTCATAGCAACGTCCTGGGTGATCATGGTGCACTCCGCCTGCGGTCCATTCGTTATGGCTACTCCCCAACCTGATCAGCATCCGGTGCGGCCCTCTGACATAATTTTTGGCATCCAAAGGTGGAGTGCTGCGGTCCCATACAAAGGAATTCCATTCCTCGCTGGTCAGAAGCCGCTGCCTGGCACAGTGCTTTCTACTTTCCCAAGGATGATTTCGGGGGTTCACTCATTACGGTGACTTAACAGCCAAGGGTTCATTATATCATCTAACAGCCAGCAAGTAGCCTTATAACTTTGCACCTGGTGTGGCACAGATATTTTTGCCTTGTTTTACCACAGTGTACTTTTATACCTGTTGACAGCACTACAAACTTGTGCATATGCCAAATATTTGACGTTTTAAATAGCTTAATAAACTTAAAACAGTGGAATGTATAGTCTTATGGTATTAGCACTGCAATACACAATCAGTGCATGGACATACTATAGAGTTCTAAGCGCTTTTATAGAGATTTTTTTGATGCTGAAGATTTTGTGTAGGCACAGGGAAAAAAAAATTCTTATGCATCCTATTTACCAACGTCATCCTTAATAGTCAATAAGCAAGACATCATGCGCAAATGGTACATAGCCCTCTTGCTGGTGAACTTACTTTGGAGTCGTCTGTGTTGAGCAGCTTAAGGCGCATGCTCTGGGGACTGGTGCTTGTAAAAAAAATATCAAATGACTTGTTTGTTGCCACTATGGAGTGAAACAAAGAAACTCTTTTTTGACAGGTATATCCACTGCACCAGCCGTGGTCTTGGGGCCCTGTAGGAAGAACAAAACATTGATCTGTATGGGGTAACAAACACAATACACAAACTTTGGCAGGAGATGCCTTAAGCGTAGCACATTTTGAATTTTAATTAGACTTCAACTTTCGTTTCCATAATAGACTCCAATTTTCATATTTGGGCCTTGTTCACACCAGAGACTTCAGTTTTTCTGCACGCATTCTGCGAAGGGCACAAAAAAACACAATGTTTTCTATGTGCGCTCTTCACACCACAATACTGGCATTGCAAGAAGATTATTTTTTTTTGAACAGGACACATAACTGACGTGCATGAAAAACGGATGCAAGTAAAATCTGAGCGGTTTTCCCATCAGTACCCATCAGTTTTTGTGCACATATGGTGTGAACGAGCTCTTAAACTGACATTTTCCAGGGCAGTTTTTATGGTGACTTCACATGTCTGACCATGCATGTGCCAGCTGCACTTTGTATATGGACCTGCGACATCCCAGAAGGCAGCAGGGCAAGGAGGGGGGCAGAAATTTAGCTCAGATTGCTGCAGTGACAAGTAGCGAGACCGTGTACCTGTCAAAACCAGGTATCCGCTTTCCCCCTAAAACAAGTGCCAAAAATTAAAGAGGAGGGGAAGGAGCAGACAAGCAGAACTTCCCCTTTTGGGTGACATTCCACTTTAATGGGCCTTTTTATGGAATTCAAATCCCATGAGATTGTGCTCCAAAACTATACAGAAATGTATTCTTGCCTCAGCATTCCCAGGATCCCATAAGACTGTCCCAATGTCACCACCCACACCAGAAGCTAGAGAGTAATGTATTTTTTACATCTTTAGGGGCACTAGCTAACAAGCAGACCATTTTCTTTCAAAGTCCATTTTAATCTGCAAGATTCAATTAAAGTGACGCTATAGATTCACTTTAAAAAACAAAACAAAAAAACATGTTATATACCTCCACTGTGCAGTTCATTTTGCACAGAGTGGCCCCGATCCCCCTTTTCTGCGGTCCCACGGTGGCTTTTGCGGCTCCTCCACACAATAGATAACCCCCTCTGGGAAGCTCTCTCCCGAGGGGGTTGCCTTGTGGACACATTCGCGTTTCATAGCCGTCCATAGCCGCCAAGTGTATGACTCGGCCCTGCCCCTGGCGCCCGCGTCATTGGATTTGATTGACAGCAGCGGGAGCCAATGGATCTATCCAATGAAGCAACGCGGGATCTGGCCCACTGAAATTCGGGGCTCAGGCAAGTAAAACGGGGGCTCGGAGGGGCCCGACAGTGCAAGGTGTTTTTTCACCTAAAAAACACGAGGGTTTACAACCCCTTTAAAGGAAAGTAATAGTGATCCTCCTTTAGTGTGTATGATCACTGAAGTAATAACTTTATGACAGCTTTATCTTTTAGCTATCAAGAAAGAATTGGATAAATCTACAGTTTAAAGCTGCACTCTGGAGAAAGTAAAATTCCTCTCTTGCAGTGGGTCTACCCACACTGCAGAGGTTAAATTTACATCTAGGGGACTGGGAAAATCAGTTTTTCTTATTTGATTATTCGCTCCTGCAGGCTCCTGCATGCTTTAAGACTAGTCCCTGAAGCCTCTTGTCCAGCATGCTCCGGTGGACAGATCCCCTCTGATGTCATCAAGACCAACTGGGCTGTATTAGACATGGGGGTGACAAGTAACAGTCCACTGCCAGAGAATAGGGGAGCGCCATCTACCAGGGGAGGGGCGGATCGGGTTATAAAAAAGCATTTAACCAATGCAGTGTGGAAGAAGCTTCAAGGGAACATTTTCACTTTTCCTGCAGTTAGCTTTAAGTAATAAGGCCCTAAAAGTAAAGCCTAAAGATTGAACTGTATATGGCAATTCAATGCTTAACCACATGAACCATTTTACTTTTGCTTCTTTATGTTCTGCAAACTAACAGTTGATGGTAGGATGCTGTATATGAGTATTTAGTAGACTGCATTATAACTGAGTGCATTTATTTTTCCTGCGAAACACACCTAACAGCTGCATAAAAAAGTAGTGACTGTTACCCGCAACTACCAATCAAAAAAATATTTATTTTTATAATCTGTATGGAGTATGATATGCATACCATTAATGAGATCTAAATAGCCATCTCCCAACACAGCTACTGGGGAAAGTCGCCTTTTCTCTGTATCTGCGTCCAGACTCTCAATGACAAGCATCTCATAATTCAATCCAAAACACTTGTAGGCCTCCCAGGATGATCTGTACACACAGGTACTATCTCTGATGATTCCTTAATAAAAGACAAGCAGATGGAAGCATTATTATAAAAGATACTTACAAATCATTTAAAGAGAAATATAATTTTATTTTGAACTTATAATGCGTATCTATAAGAATCATTATGAATAAAATGACACAGACGTTCAGGTGAAAGCAACGAAAGAGATCCACTGGCACCCTTTCCATGTTGCTACAACCAGGAGTCGTAAATCCAAATTTTACCTACAGCACCACCTGCAGTGATTTTGGTCCATTCAAGCAATAGTAACATGGCATTATGAATTGGTATAAATATAGAAATGTTTACCATTATTGGGAGCCACCTGTGATACTGGTATACGGCTTCCATTGAGACTGGTCAGCATCACTTTCGGAATTCGGTAATCTCCAAGTCCCTGTCTCTTATCTCCATTCCACTGCCATTCTGACTGTGGTACTACGGCACCTATGTTTCCCAAGAAGGACCCATCAAGATCTTTCAAGAGGGTCTTCCTCTTTGCATCACAGGTCATGTCCACACAGTCTGATGGGTTAGCTTTTCTGTATTTGAATAAATAAACAGATCAGAGGAACTCAGAAATAAGGCAATAGATGAAAAAAATCTAAAATTGTGATGTGTTACATAGTACAGAGCATACAGTATGATGCCTTAAAGGGATTGTGATAGAAATGCACCCTGTCATCTCCTCTTCCTAATGGTGACACTGTCACATTGACTATTAAGAAGGCAAGGCAAAGACCAGTGTTCCCCCTTCATTGAGTTGCATTAACAAGTGAATAAAAAAATTATTGATTGAATACAGTGAGTTACTCCATTTTTACTATAAGACATAAGAAAGAAGAAATTAGGGAATTTAGTCAACTATTTAAGTATCCACCCAAATGTAATATGTTGGTTATCTATGGAACATAATAGGCTGAGCCAGCCCCTGCTCACTCCAACAGTGAAATCTGCCTGCCATAATTTTTTGACTGTTACATTAATAAGAATAATAATGAATTAATTTGAAAATAGAAAAAAAATATATATATTGGGCCGGATTCACAAAGACTTACACTGCGTAAGTCCACGGATGCGCCGTTGTATCTATGCGCCTAATTCACAGTACAAGATACGTCTGAATTCTGGCTTCCTACGACTGACGTAAGTCTCCTACGCCGTCGTATCTTGGGTGCATATTTACGCTGGCCGATAGGGGCGCTTCCATTGATTTACACGTTGAATATGTAAATGAGTGAGATACGCCGATTCACGAACGTACTTGCGCCCATCGCAGTAAGCTACGCCGTTTATGTAAGGCGTACGTCCGGCGTAAAGATAAACCACCAAAAAGCTGGTCTAAGTCATGTTTGGGTATGTACGTCGGAACTGCCGTCGGATTTTACGATGTTTACGTTAGTCGTACGTGAATGGGGCTGGGCATAGGTTACGTTCACGTCGAACGCATTGAGCCGTCGTATCTTAGGGAGTATATGCAACGTGATTCTGAGCATGCGCGCACATGCGCCGTTCGTTCGGGAATTCATTTACATGGGGTCACGGATAATTTTAATACAACATGCCCACTACCTTCCTAATTTGAATTAGGCGGGCTTACGCCGGCCCATTTACGCTACGCCGACGTAACTTAGGGAGCAAGTGCTTTGTGAATACTGGTCTTGGCTCTCTATGTTACGTTGGCGTAGCGCATATGAGCTGTGCTACACCCGCTCAAATATACGCTGCTCTACCTGAATCTGGCCCATAGTTTACATATTTGCACTTGTCAGTCTATAATAAAAAATAAAACTGAGCAAAAGACATTTTAAAGCAGTGGACCAAAAAAACCTTCTTATATTTAATATCAATGTATATAATAATATAATATATATACAGTGGGTAGAGAAAATAACCCCCCCCCCCCCCCTAATACTCATATTTTAATGATGACAGACATGACAGACACAGATTTTGTTTTATCCAGCTGTATTTGCTCAGTGCAACTTATAACATCCACGTGAAAGATATAACAAAACATGTCAAAAATAAATAAATAAATCAAGAACAGAATGTCTGAGTTGGAAAAAGTATTGCCTGGCTCCTAAAAATGGCTTGTAAACTCGATCAGGTATAGCTAATCACTTTCAACTGTGATCAGCTGTGGTCATTTTGACTATCTGAAAATAACTTTCCTAGAGCATTTCAGTCCCTGGTAGTGCAACTGAAGAAAACAATCAACTACGGGTAGAAAGACACTGTCAAAACATCTCTTGGATAAAGTTGTGAACAGGCACAAGTCAGGAGATAGATACAAAAAAAATCAAAGGCTTTATTGATGCTTAGTCGGGCGGGGAGCCAGTGGAACCCAGCTTACCGTAGAGAGCTCTGGAAACCCATTTTCAAGCTCTCCAGGCCCCTCTTATGTGTAAGCCACCCTGTGTCTATTAGGGGCACAGGGTGAGCTGAGAAGCCAATTCTGGTCTGCCCTAACCAGACTCCCAGTACAACTACACCAGACTCAGCATTTCGTTTCATATGTGTGGTTTGTGTTGAAAGTTGTAGAGGCTTCTTTCACTTGGGACATTAATATTTATGAACAATATCCCTCAAGAAATATATGAATATAAATAGTTACACCTTTCAGACTACTAGAACATTGTAGGAGTGTCTCATAGACAATTGCTAGCTAGTTTGAGGTGGGGGGTAGTTTTCTAAGTGTTTATTGTTAAGTGGCTATATCCCGTTGTTCTATTGTTTCTGTCTGCCTTGGGAGCAAACTATTATGGAATTAATATGTTTATGAGGTTTAGCTTACAGGTTAATGAAATCACTGTTAGCTATTCGTTGCTAGAGGGGAGGGGGGATTTCTCCAACAGCCCTCCCTGCTGATAAGCCTGCCTACTGATCAAAAGTTTGAATATACCTGTGTCTCTTGTTACTGAATGCAGTTTACCTGTGTCATTATGCAAAGCAGGGGGATTGTCCCCAGAGTGTATATCTCTTTGTGCCTCTATTTCAACAGTTTTATGTTTTTTACCACCTCCCTTGCCCCATGTGGGGCGTGGCCGGGCGAGTGCTCTCATCGCATCGGCGTCACATCTTGGTCCCTCATGTGACGTCATTTCACTGGTGCCACTGTGTGTGGGCTTTCTCTCCAACTCGGCCGGCTCGAGCTGGAGGAGATGGCGCTAGTTGTGGGCGGTTCGCATTACCGCCCAGGCTGCCGCCCCTCCCGTTGCACGACCTGGCCAATGTGACATTGGTGGTGAGCTCCGACACGTGCGGGATGCATTTAAGGCGTCCTCCCGGATCTGGCGCCCATCTCCATTAACATCTGCAGACGCCATAGCTTTTGATAAGCTTCTGCCTTCAGCACATTTAAGGTAATACTTGTGATCTCAGTACTAAGGTCACCCTCTACACTTATTCCCATTACTTTGGCGAATCCTAATTGGACCTACTCTCCTCCTTTAGTTACCCTCTTACCACGTTAAGTACTTCTGGCTGCTATATGGAGATGTGTAGCTTGTGCTCCGGGGATGATGCCTTTTGCGCTGTGCTGGGTTTCTCACCACCCCAGCTCCTGGGGGGGATATATCCCCCTGGCCCTCTTTTCCATACTGTATCCTGATGTGATATACACTGTAAGTACCCGGATTAGACATTTTGTCTTTTCTGATGCACCTAGTCAATATTTTGACGCAATGATATCTTAATATTTCAGATATCCCCAGCATCCACCCCTGAGGAAGTGTTTTTTACGGAAAAACACAGAAACACGTCGGGCACTAAGGACGCAGTTACCTACCTCAACAAGATGATACTCATTTAAAATTGTTACGATTTATACTTTTATATCATGCTATGTTCTGCTGAATTTACACCTGTATTCATGAATATAATCTTTTCTACTGTTTAATGAATTATGTTTATTATTATATGTATATGTTTATGTAGGTTTTATAGTGTGCACTGGCACATGTCACCTTCCATACATCAATACATTCATGTTTTATATATACATTAAACTGGATTATTTTCATGTTTACTTCCCACCTGTGAACTGCTTCATTTAAAGTCCCACTGTCCTTCCTATGTTCACCTTACAATGAGTTACGACAAGTGACTGGGCAGGCTAAGGTTTCCTGGATCGTGCTGGTACTGGGAAAGGGAAGCTTATATGGCAGACATACTCCTCTTGAGTATGGGGTCTGTCACAAGGAAGTTGCTCTAAACTGGATGAGAGTGCCAGGAAGAAACTTGTCAGACGGGCTACCAAGAGGCCTACAGCAACTCTGAAGTTGCATGATAAAGAGTGGTCATTGTGTGCATGTGACAACAATATCACAAATTCTCTACAAATGTGACTTGTATGGGAGAGTTGCAAGAAAAAAGCCACTCCTCAAGAAAGACCATATGCAGTCACGACAAAGCTTTGCCAAAATGCACCTTGAAGATTCTGAGGCCACATGGAAAACGGTGTTATGGTCAGATGAGACTAAAAATGTATTATTTGGCCTCAACACCAAACGATATGACTGGCGGAAATCCAATACAGCTCACCGTCCAAATAACACCATTCCTACAGTAAAGCATGGAGGTGGTAATATCCAGCTATAGGGGTGTTTCTCTCACTTGTCATGATAGAAGGAAAAATAGATGGGGCAAAGTACCATCAAATTCTTGAGAAAAATCTGCTGCCCTCTGCCAGAAAGTTTTTAATGGGAAGAAAGTTTGCCTTCCAACATGACAATGACCCAAAACACACAGAAATTATGACCACACAGTGGTTGAAGGAAAAATTGTGAGTGTCCTTGCATGGCCTATTGGGAGCTCATACTTAAACCCCATTGGAAATCTGTGGAATGACTTAAAGACTGCAGTCCACAAACGGTCACCATAAAATTTAACTGAACTTGAGCAGTTCTGCAATAATGAGTGGGCAAATATTGCAGTCTGGATGTGCAAAGTTAGTAGCGACATCCCAACGGACTAAAGGCTGTAATTGAAGCAAAAGGTGGTTCAACAAAATACTGACACAAGGGGGTGATCCTTTTTCCAGCTCAGGGACTTTGTTTTCTATCTTTTTCTGACATATTGATGTTATATATTTCACTTGGATGTTATAACTTGCATTGAGTAGATACAGCTAGATAAAAAAAAAAAAGAAAAGAAAACTGTGTCTTCATTTCAGACTGCAAAGCAACAAAATTTGATTATTTTGAAGGGAGGTGATTCTTTTCTATACCCACTGTAAATATCATCTAGGTAGGCAAATATGTCGAAGAGGTATTTTCAAGTTACTGACACATGCTGACGCTGCTAAATTTGGCTCTGGCACCAAGGAATCGATGACCTCTGGTCACAAAGGAGTTAAAAGTTAAACAAACAAGGATTTTTTTTTTTATCTCACCAGCATTTATCAAACACTGCCATATACATTTTGGGTAAGCTGACACTTTAAGAGAATAGTGAAGCTGAATCATTATTATTAATGGATGAAATTGCTAAGTAGCGGTAACTTACTTCACATCTGGTCGGTGGATGAAGACTTTCTGGTCCTCCGTACTGTCCACTAGCACCAGTCTGGAGACCTCTATGGGGTGCTGCAAGTCTTCATTTTCAGGGTTGGTCATGAACATCACATTGGCCTCTCCAGCGCACACATTTTTGTAACTCACAAATATTGTATCTGAAAATGAAACAACGCTCTTAATAAATATTTGTCAGTAAAAGACATATATACATGACAGAAAATAGTTTAAGAACACAGGCTCCAGGAAAATATAAACATAATCAAGTTATTTAATTATGCATTCATTAAAGAGACACTGTGATGGGCAAATAACTGCTTCAGGTATAGTGATGCCCATCTTTTCATGGCTGAATGCCACTAAATCTTCCTTTCCCACATTCCTAGTGGTCATTCACCATGATGGACAGCCTCACTGGTCAAAAGGAACGTACAGGAGGCAGGAATGGGTGGGCAAAATGTACTACTGTCAGTAAGTATAGTCAGAATAGCTCAACATTCAGCCATTACAGGAGGCTCTGGGGGGCTGGTGTAGATATATCTACAGTAGCTTTGGGTTTTTCCAAAGACCTGGTTCACACTGATACATTATTCATTGTCAATGGCACCCTTCTTGCCTCTTCCCTCCATGTTTTCAGCCTGACAAGAACACACGGTGCAAGGGGGAGGGAAATATGCACTGGGATTGCATTCAAATGTATATACATGCGATTTTTGATGCATTTCTTTTGAAGTCTGAGGCAAAAAAATTGCATGCCAAAGTAGCACTGGTATCTTCCTGAAATGACATTAGTGTGAACCAGCCCTAGGGGAGTTTCTTTAAAGCCCTGTACACACGATCAGTTTGTCTGCTGAAAACCGACCGATGGACTGTTTTGATCAGACAAACCGATCGTGTGTGGGCCCCATCGCATGCTTAGAATCAAGTCGATGCTCAGAATCAAGTCGACGCATGCTCGAAAGCATTAAACATCATTTTTTTGGGCTCGTCATAGTGTTGTACGTCACAGCGTTTTGGCACGATCGGATTTTTGACTGATGGTGTGTAGGCAAGACTGATGAAAGTAAGCTTCATCGGATATCCATTGAAAAAATCCATCGGATCAGATTCCATCAGATATCTGATCGTGTGTCCAGGGCTTAAGAGTTATTTAGTAAATTGGCTATCAGAAATACTTGAATCTCGATAGGGGTGGCCTCATCAATGAGTTGCTACTTTTTTAGTATCCTTTTAGTATACAGCAAGATGGATGGCGAGATTGGAATATTTAACTAAGGAAGTTTCATCAGCCATGTTTTCATAGTCATCCCTCAGATAGATGAGCACCAGTACTACTGAACTGTGGACATTGAAGATGCCTCCTGCTGCGGTAGTAAAGCAGAAAATACATGGAGCATATACTGAGGAGTAATTCACTTAAGACAAATTAACAATTTAATAATTTTGCAGGGGAAGTTGCACTTGGAAAAGGAATTTCTTCCAGAGCTTAGTGAATGTGGTGAAATTTCACTTTCCAAACAACATCCACTCATCTGCAAGGAAAATAACTAAAAAGCATTTTTTCATGCACCTGATTGGATGAAGTAAGTCAGCAGAGCATCACCTCATTCAATATGCTCTGGAGCAAATTCCCTGTCAAAGTGCAACTTCCCTCGCAAAGTGAATAGTGTATTTGCCGTTAGTAAATCAACCCCTGTGTGATTGAGCTTATGACTTATGCCTGGATTGTCTATCAAAACATAAACACGTGCATGAGCTTAGGAGCAATTATGAACATACAAGGTGCTATTAAAATATTACCTTCCACAGTCATTAGTCCACTGATTGCATTGTAGTTCGATAATCCTGCCATCGGCTTTACTGGGGCCGAATTATGACCAGAGGCAAAGGTTGGCCAGCAGATGCCACTTCTGCCTCCTGTTGGAGAAAATACAATACATATCACACCTTGTATATATAAACTTACACAATAAAGGAAGATTTGCACTATAATACAACTTGTTTTTTTTTGTTTTTTTACATAATCAGTTGTATCTATAGATATAACTCATAGCATCAACTGCTGGTAAATTATTATGTTTACACAATTTTTCCCTTACAATAGCTGTGGATGTAATCCATGATCGCTCATTGGTCATACTTTCCTTTCTGTCAATACAGTAATTGTCCACATGATAATTCTAAGTTATACCATTAAAGTGGTTCTAAAGGCTAAACATGTTTTTACCTTAATGTATTCCATGCATTAAGATAAAAAATTTCCCAATAATTGCATTATCCTCACTTGATCCAGCGTCACTCCAGACCGACTTATTTAAAGTATAATTAAAGGCAAACAATTTTCCTGGTGCCTCCATTGCAGCATACATGTTATAGCAGCCATGCCTACTTCTGCCCACAAGACCAGTGCATAGCTATAAAGAGTTAACACCCACACAACGACCCATTCTCCAGCGCACAATCACCTTGCGGTTCCTAAAGTTAATTCTCAGGTCCCGCTTTATATGGCTAGGATGCAACCACCAAAAGTAATTGCTGTACATTTCTCCAGCAGCATCTGGACATCGTGGGCACCTTATGCAGAGATGGCAGCCAACACGACAGGCAGAAGAGACAATCAGGTTCTATTATGGCAAGTTCTTTTAGCACTACCGATGGGTTTAGTAGTCCTCACTAAAGCTGTCTTTGGTGTGAAGTCAGTAGCTTACTCACTTTCTTATTATAGAATTTGCTGAAGCTTCCCACCCTGGTGCTAGTTATTGATCTATCACATGTATGCTGTCATACATTACTTTCTGTAATTTTCTTTTCCTGGTGCCTATCCATGGCAGCATACCGAACCCACCCAGTTCATTCCTAGCGATGTACAAGAAAGAGGCTGTTGTGTGGGTGTTAACTCTTTAAAGCTATGCACTGATCCTGTAAGGGGGAGTAGGTGGGGCTACTCTCACATGGATGCTGCCATGGATAGTCACCAGGAAAAGAAAATTACGGTAAGTATGATACAATTTTCTGTTTTAGACACTGTAAATATGGATTAGAATACCTGTCAGATATTGATTGGTATTAGTGTCCTTTTTAGGGAGATACACCCTCTTTATTTGTCCTGTTATCAAAAGTGAGAGTGAAAGAAAAACCCACATTTTTAGTTGCTCCCTAAAAATGTATTGGGGGGGATATCTTCCAAAAGGGACACTAAGTTCTGAAAACCATGGGGACAACTGAGAAGTCTGTCAGTTTGGTGGGATTTCCTCTTACTTTCTGTTATGGCTGTGGGACAGGAAGTGAAGGGAAAATTCTTAATGGGACAGAGAGGGCAAAAATGAAATGGACAGGGGTTATAACCCCTCCTTACTCTATCCAAAAGGAAAATAATATTGCCTTTAGTTCTACTTTGAAATACACAAAGCGGTTTTGTTCATCCAAATAAAATGTTGGGAAGACCCAATATTTTTCATTATTTTTATATAATTGGTAGTTTAGAGTTTACCTGTCAGAGGTCTGCAACTGCGATGTTGGCCAGAAAGTTTGATGTTGGGGTCACTGTCTGTGAGAATATCAGTGCAATCAAAGTTGGGACTGCTACCAACAAGCAGTGAATTCTGTAAAATAGACAGAAGAGCTTATTGTAAAATGGAATTAAGAAGCCACTAAAGGCTACTATGTGGTTTAATAAAACAAAAATACTATCTTTATTTGTATATATTAAAATTGGGAATAATAATAATAATAATAATAATAATAATAATAATAAAAAACATATGCATACATATAATATAAATGTTTCAGTAGGATGTCTACAGAACTGACTATATTTAAAGAGCAAGTTAGCCTTTTTTGGAAAATAGCCTATGCAGTCGAGGGGCCTTAATAGGTATTAATAAACTGAGAAATTTTGGTATCATCTGACCAGAGCACCTTCTTCCACATGTTTGCCATGTCCCCCACATGGCTTCTCGCAAACGGGACTTCTTATGGCTTTCTTTCAAAAATGGCTTTCTTCTTGCCACTCTTTAATAAAGGCCAGATTTGTGGAGTGTAAGACTAATAGTTGTCCTGTGGACCCCTTGCCCCACAGCACCTACCCCCCATGTTGAGGACATGTGGCCTGGTATGATCCGGGGGGGGGTCGCTTGCTCTCCCCCTCTTTCCTGACATAAAATCATCTGTTTCCACCTGAATTCCAGGTTGGCCAGTGCTGCAGAAGTGGTGGATACCCAATCAGGATTGGCGAATGCAGCAGGAAGGGCACGACAGGGCCTGTTTTTGTCTTCTTCTTGGTGGCAGTGGGACACTACTTGTGCTTACCACCTCACTAGCTTGAACTGCACTTATGGGACTCACCACGTCACCACGTGATACTGCAGTGCTGGATGTACAACCAGGGTGTACTAGGCCGCTTGCCAGTTCACCAGAAGGAATAGCGTCGCTATTACTTCTCTGCTCCATACGAGAGCCCTGCGGTTTTTGCACCTCAACGACAGCAGAAGAAGATCAGGGTCTGGTACACCTGATCCTAGCAGGGACCACAACTCCGTCGTCAGAGCTATCTGTCAGGGAGCAGCTATTGTCTACAGGATCGTATTCTGAGCCAGAATCTGACTGATGAGTGACCTCCTCTTCACTATCTGTCAGGCTCAGAAACGTGTAGGCCTCTTTACTAGTGTACCTTCGATTTGCCATTTTGGGCTCTAAATTTAGTGGTACACTGGTAAGATTCAAAGGTAAAAAAGGACCTGACTGTCAGCGACTGAGTCAAACGCTACCAAAAAACTGTTAGCGATCGCAGAGATCAGGCCTGACTGCTGTTATGTGTTTTGTGACAGTGATCGATCGATACTGCACTTGGGTGGGCTGGGCTGGGCAAAGGGGCTGAACGCAGGTGCTAGCAGGTATCTGGGCTGATCCTGCTAACAATGCATTTTTGGGAACCCTAAACTGCAGGGGACGCTAGTATACATCTGATCAGATCAGTTCAGATCCTATACCACTAAGGGAGGTGTATGGTGCGTGCGTGGGTGTTAGAGCTACTGGCACTAATCTGACACTGCCTGGGGCAATGCAGACTCTATCTGGCGCTAAAACCCAACTTTGATCACCCACGGGCGATCAGGGGGTTAAACCTTTATTGGGAAAAATATGGCGGGTGCCTTGACGCTATAAAAAATAAACTAGCTAAACTTCGTCAACCGTGACACTTATACTGTGATCACTGGTGACAGGGGGTAACCAAGAAGTTAAACCTTTATTGGTGGGGTTAGGGGGGGTCCCTAGACCTATCTGGGCCTAAGACTAATTAACCTAACACTAATTTTAGTCACTAATGACACTAGTACAGCGATCAAAAAAAATCTGATTGCTGTACTGGGTGACACAGTGACAGGTGGTGAAGGGGTTAACGGGGGGGGGGGTGATCGGGAGGTGATCAGGGGGTGAATTGTGTGCCTACGTGACCTGGTGTCAGTGTAGTGTTGTGCAACTTACTTTTTGATGCTCTCTCCTCTCGGTCTGGAACGAAAAGTCTGTCACGAGGCCCTGTCAATGTTTACAGCTACACAGACAGGGGAAGGATGTCATTGGGCAGAAGCGATCACCAGGTCCAGGCCAGATTTAATTGGCCAGGGCCTGGAGATTGATGAGTCCCAAAACAAATCTGATCGTCGGGGACAGCGGGGGGGGGGGGGGGGGGTGCGCACGCTTGCCCGCCCCCTAGCTGGCCACATGCATCACGTAATATAACGTGATATTGCGCAGCCGAGCCGACCTCCCGCCGTAAAACTGCGGCGGGCGGTGGGCAACTGGTTAAGGATTTGGCATCCCTACGTACCTAACACATTACCCAGTCCATATCAGTATAGATATGCAGCATGATATTTGTCCCCATTGAGATCTGTTTTTAAAGTGTTAATTTCATTTTTTTGAGCAGTGTATATTGGACATATAGCAAAATACTTAAGATATGATTTTGCGTTTGAGTTCAAATGTTTTTGTTGAAAGCATTATATTAACAAAAATCTAGTCTTTCTGACTAGTATGCATGATGAAGACTGTTCCTTTTAAAACAATAATTAATTTGTCAATGTGTTCAATATTTTTAGTTGAATTTTATGTGAAAATGGGTAAGTCTTGCAAATTTTTTTTGTGAATATTGGGCAAAAACACTGAAAAAATAGACCCCTAAGTCTGACACTATGCAGAAAGATAGAGGGTAACCACAAACAAAATATTTTTAAGGGTGTCAGATTTTGGCCCGCATATATTTGATATATATTTGATTCTATTTAATTATCTACAAATAAATGGGACTTTTTATTCCCTCAGAGACCGGACAATATTATAGATTTTTTTTTAAATATTGAGATAAGGGATAACATTTTGCTGAAACTGACTTTGTCGTAAAATGACTGCTTTTGTATTTGGCAAAAGGTTGTCAAAGTGGAACCTCTTAATTTTTCTCATTAAACTGCTCAAATTTGTTTAAAAATACACTTGTAAAAATGTTTTAAAAAGTGTGAACTTTTTGGTTTAGGTGTATTTAGGGGAAAATTTGTCTATTTCATTTAGTCTACTTTGTATTTGAAGTTTTTCTTTTTGTGTGTGTGTTTTGATCCTAAGGCCTCGTACACACGACCGAGAAACTCGTCGTAAAAGAAACATCGTTTTCCTCGACGAGTTCCTTGTCAGGCTTGTCGAGAATCTTGTCAAGCTTTCTTTGCGTACAGACTGTCAAGACAAAATCTTGTGGTTCTCAAACGCGATGACGTACAACACATACGACGGCACTATAAAGGGGAAGTTCGATTCCACTGGCACAACCCTTGGGGCTGCTTTTGCTAATCTCATGTTACTGCGTGTTAAGTAAAAGTTTGGTAAGAGACGATTCACGCTTTTCAGTCTGTTAAAGCGTGACAAATGTGCTATCTCCATTACGAACGCTACTTTTACCGAAGGTGCGCTACCGTCTCATACTTTATTCTGAGCATGCGCGGGTTTCTAAGCATACACACGAACGTGTTTCTCGTCGTAAACCAGCCCGACGAGAAACACGACAAGGAAATTGAGACTCCCGACGAGAAAAAAGAGAACTTGTTCTCTTTTTTTCTCGTCGAGATCCACGACAGTTTTCTCGACGAAAAACATACACACGGCCGTTTTCCTCGGCAAAAAAGCTCTGTCACAAAGTTTCTTGATGGATTTTGTCGAGGAAAACGGTCGTGTGTACAAGGCCTTATTCATGCTCTGTTGCTTTCATTTTATTAAAAATGTTAATTTTATTTTTGTTGTCTGTTTTTTAGCTTTCTTTAAAAAAAAAAGGAAAAATATTAAGAGTAACAAGGAACCGTTTTTTGGCACTCATGAAGGACAGTTAGGGGAGCTTCTGTAACCCACAGAAAACATTTAAAGCCATTTGTTCCCCTATAAATCACAAAAAAAATCTTAATTTCACATTAGTCAATGACTCAATTGCATTTTGCCAAAACGGAATCCCTCAAAAATCTCCCAATTTTGAAATTTTTAGTATATAAAGACTATGAATTTCTCACAAGCCTATTAGACATGCATCTATTTTAGTAACACATAAATCAATGTAAATTCCAGTATCTGATGACTGACTTTCATACCGTGATCTGAACAGTCTTATTGGAGATTACGTGAGAAACTGAAGGAGGAGTGTAGACTATAGAAAGTATACCCATTCCATTGTCTGCCAGGATCACATCAGAGATCTGCAATGAGGAGACGGTCTACAAAACACAACACAGACATCAAAGTTTAGACTGTGTTTTACAATAACATACAACACACCTACATGTCTGTTTGTCTATAACTTACCTGAGTGTAGATTCCATAATCCCAGCATTTCCATATCAAAAACCCTCTCACACGTGAACACACTGGAAGGCCATCTGCATTCATAAAGACGCCATATAACCCACCATAAGCTTCATTGTTGTACCATGCTGAATCAGGATTAGAGAAACCTGTAACAGCAAAAGAGTCAACTGTTTACCGTCTGATGACTGGCTTTAAAGTGCAACTCCACTGAACCACTCCTTCTCAGTCTTCGTGTTACAGGAGTCCACCTTGGATAAGCTTCGGGGTTGGATGGTGTTGGCGCTTACTTTACCACCAATTAGACTTGGTGTAGTAAAATTTTAATCAGATAATGATATTAAAGGAAATCTTTGTGTTTCTGTGTAAAATATACTAATATAATTCTCACCTGAACAAGGTTCACCATTAATTTGATATCCTGCTCGTTCAAATCCCGCCACTGTATTATTCTGTAGTACAATGTGACTGCCGTCATTGATCTAAATATGGAAATGATAAAAACAAGATATATTTTTAAATGTTATAGTTACGTATAACACTATATTTTTTTGCATAATCTTTATTTTCATTTTCAAGTAATATTGACAGTTGCACAGTACAACATAGCCAAAAAAAACAACAACCAAGGGGGTTAGGGGGAAGAGGGGGGGAGACAAAGGACAAGGGGAAGGGAACAGGTATAGGGAAAGTGAGGGACACCAGGGGGGCCTGCCCAGTCTGAACTCGGACAACCATTTCAACTGGGAGTAACAGCAAGCAACAATACAGGGACAAAGGGGCACCCTGCCTGCCCCGGACATTCGATCCACGTGAGCAGGTCTCCCCTCCAATCTAGTGGAGGGTAGGATGGCCAAATGCCCCAGCTCTTGGGTAGTTACAAAAATGACTCCCTTACTAAGGAACATTTTAAATAAACCTGAGGTACCAAGAATAGTCAAACAAACTGGAGACCGTCCAGGTAGCCCAGAAAAAACACACCCAAGTGTCCCATGGAGACAATACATAAAAAAAAACTAAACAAAACTAAGCAAACAAATTCACAGCAAACAGTTGAGGAAAGGGAGGGAGAAAGAGAATAGTGTTTTAGATGGGGAGCAAAGAAAAAGAAGGAGAAAAGAAGAGAAAGTAAGAGACAAGAAGGCATACGGACCAGCACCCATCAGGTTTACTGGTGAGATGAATCCACATTCAAGTGGGGTCTAGGGTATCTGACTGATGGTGCGCCTGGATGAGTCTCCCGAAGGAGGGATCCGCTAATGCCTCATCCAAACTTGAAGAGAGCGTGGCTGTGTCATGTAAGTGGGCCTTCCACTCCGCCCATGTAGGGTCAAACTTTTTGTTGAGTGCCCCTACAATTCGCAAGCCAGTTCTCTGCCTCCATGATCTCCCCACCTTCCCCAGCCAATCCTGTTCACTTGGAATATGCAAACTCTGCCAGTGAATTGGTATGAGTCGTTTTGCTGCATTGAGGAGGTGGTGGAGAGCACTTTATAACACTATTTAATTCACACACAACACAGTATAACCTGGGAAAAATGTAAGGCTTTGGGGAAGTTGTACCCCATACACAAACTTTGAATCCAAATGCTCAGTAATAAAGCGCATTACATGGAAACACCTAGACAGATAAATAAATAAATTATATTTGATGAGATTCATTGGGATTGATTAGGCTGTTGACTTTGTAAGGGATTTATTTCTCAGAGCTTGGTGAATTTGGTGAAATGCCACTATTTTACTTTGCAAAGAATAACCAATCATGTGCAAGGAAAGTAAAGCAAAACTGCAATTCGACAGAAGCTCATTGGATTATAAAAATCAGCAGAGCTTCACCTCATTCACTAAGCTCTGGGGAAAGTTTCCTTGCAAAGTGAATAGTCTATTTGGCATTAGTAAATGAACCCTATTATGTTCATGTTACACTCAGGATCTTAAAATTGGAAAATTATCCACGGTTTTGTTGTCGGAATGTCTGATCGTGTGTACGCGGCATAACACTTGTACCTGCCAATGGCTTGCACCAGCCAGTGAAGGAGATAATAGGCAGCAAACACTTGTGTGTACTCTTCTGGCAGCTGAGGATTTGCACATTGCTTCCCATGAATTATTTATTTGACTGGGACAGACGCTATCCATAGACATTAAACTGAAAAGATATCAGCTAATATTTTCCAGGCCAACAAAATGTAGTTGACACTGGCCTGCCTATTAACCACTTCTAAACCTGGCTATTGTAATATGAGGTCCGCAGGAGGGATCTTCCATCCTGGGCAGACGTCATATGACGTCCTGGGCTTCCCGGCCGTCTAGGGGGCACGCTCGCTCGGGCTCTGCCGGATGCGCGCGCCCACCGCATCTCTCGGGACCCGGTGCACATGCCCGACGGCCACGATATCTGCTGGGCCCCCATGATTGCCCGTAAACAAAGCAGGACCGTGGATCTGTGTGTGTAAACACACAGATCCACGTCCTGTCAGGTGAGAGGAGACTGATAGTGTGTTCCCAGTACAGAGGAACATTGATCGGTCTCCTCCCCTTGTGAGTCCCCGTCCCCCTACAGTTAGAATCACTCCATAGGATACACATTTAACCCCTTGATCGCCCCTAGTATTAACCCCTTTCCTGCCACTCACATTATACAGTAATCAATGCATTCTTATAGCACTGATCGCTGTATAAATGCGAATGGTCCCAAAAATGTGTCAAACGTGTCCGATATGTCTGTTGCAATGTCACAGTCACAATGAAAAAAAAATCGCAGATCGCCACCATTACTAGTAAAAAAAATGCCATAATTCTATCCTCTATTTTGTAGACGTTATAAATTTTTTGCAAACCAATCAATGTACACTTATTGCGATTTTTTTTTACTAAAAATATATAGAAGAATACGTATCGGCCTAAACTGAGTAATTTTTTATATTTTTTATTTTTTTATATTTATTATAGCAAAAAGTAAAAAATATTATGTTTTTTTTTCAAAATTGTCGCTGTTCTTTTGTTTATAGCGCAAAAAAAAAACGCAGAGGTGATCAACTACCACCAAAAGAAAGCTCTATTGGGTACAGTGTTGCATGGCAATTGTCATTCAAAGTGCGACGGTGCTGAAAAATAAAAATTGGTCTGGGCAGGAAGGGGGTGAAAAGGTCCTGTATTGAAGTGGTTAAAAAATTATTATTTTTCCAGCAAAAACAGGTAATGACGGAATATCTACTGGTAGGCTTTATTTAAGACTGCAGGTACCTAATACTGCCATTGCTTAAATGTCTCTTTTTTTGTTCTTAAATTATTTATGTTATATTATTGTGTAGCTATTCACAAAGAACCACAAAGACATTAAGCAAAAAAATCTGTAACACAAAATACCAACCGCTATTCCTGCATGCCACAAAGTGTTAGTTGTCTCCATTCTGCCTTGATATGTACCAGGCCAGACAGAAAGAGTCACAAGATTTCCTCTCACATTCACTCGATCTCCCAACACTCTAATTCCTGGATTAAATAAGCAACATTTAAAAAAACAAAAATGGTTGGCTTCATATAAATTCCTTTTATTAGTCACATGATGCTGGCAATTTGCAGTAATGAACAATCTGTTCCTGAAAATTTTGGGTAGGAAATAACTTTTGTTTAAAGAGAAAAATATAATGCTTTATCATTGTTTTACAGATATCCTAATCCTTAGGACAGTGGTCTCCAAGCTTGGGCCATTCGCTAGCCTTTATCCAGCCCTTGGGGCACTATTTCTCTCAGTGATACCAACAGTGGGGCATAATTCCCATCACCAATATCAACAATGGGGCAATAGTCCCCACACTGATACCAGTAATGTGGCTTTATTCATCCCTCTGATACCAAAGATGGGGCCCTATTCATCCAACTGATACTGATTAAGGGACACTATTTCTCCTACAACTGACCACAGGCACTATCTTTTTTTTTTTTACTCCCACTAACCACAAAGCCTGACGCATTGTTTACTGCCCCTGATGCCGGGACATATTCTACTCACACTGGCCACAGTCCAGCCACTCTAAAGTCTGGAGGACAGTGCACTGGCCCTTTGTATAGAAAGTTTGGAGACCCCTGTCCTACGATATAATATAAGAGATATTGGAGCATTTTGACAAAAGGCACAATAGTAAAGTTTTTTTTTTTATTCATAATTTATTAAGGATGATTTTTACATAGTTATAATTGTCCAGTTTGGACCAATGTAAGTATTTTAAGTTCCACACTTGGATAATTCCCGTAGAAGCTGAAAATCATTGTTGTAGAAGGCATCTCTGCTACAGTAACTGACACCACCCCACCTCTCCACCTCATCAGTGAATGCTTTGCATTCATTGAATTTAAATGCATAGTGTTCTCTGAATGGTGCCCATGGTAGGCGAGCAACCTCCTGTGTCCACACTGCAGCAGGGCAGTCTCTTGGCACAGAACTGATTATCTAATAAGCTACCTTGATCCAAGTAGAACCAGTATAACTGTGTACAAATTGGTATACCTAAACTTCAGGCTGAAGTCCAGAAAGGTATATATCCAAAGTTCCATGCATGTATTTTCACAGACTTTAACCCTATTTTTAATGCCAATCTATGCTGATTTTTTTTGTAATAATAATAAAGAGCACATGCGTCAAACACAAGGCCTGTGAGCCAAATCCAGCCCACTAAGCTATATCATGTAGCCCTGTTTTTTTTCCAGCTGGAACATAGTGCCACTCCATCCTGCCACTCCTGGCTCCCGCTCTCCTTTCCCTGCTCACTGTCACTTGCAAACACAGAAGTCTTCTGTGTTTACAAGGACAGCTTTGCTCTCACAGATCCCTGCCTGCCCTGCACTCACAGCAGGGGCAAAGGAGATGCAGGTGCAGGTGAAAGAGTTCTGAATGGAAAAAAAAGGGAGGGAAAAATGCACTGTCTACAAACAAACAATAGAAGCCAGCACAACAAAGGATCAATCTGTGTGTGAATAAACAAAGTGGTAAAGTGCGCTAAATATGATAAACGTGAACACTTGCTACTCAGACATGTATAGAGAGTCACTGTGGTGCATACAACAAATATACAATATGAATCAAATATTGTCATTCAATAAAATATATAGTGAACAATGACACATTTACATATGATGAAAACAGCTAGTGCATCGTTTTTATCTAGTCCATAAAGTGTTTCCAGTGGATGAAGTGACTCTCCAAGGTGAGTAATAATAAAACAGTAGTCTGTATGGGTAAGGATTGACAATATTGTTTATACCTTAGCAAATATATACGCCCCAAATGTCCACCAAACCCAATACCTTGGGAAAATTCTGGGAAAATTGAATGATTTCGCAAAGGGATACACTATTCTGATGGGCGATTTTAATTTTGTTTTGGATCCGAAAGAAGACAGTACGTTCCGTGGGAGGGAGACAAGAAACGGGCTTCTACAAAGAATTAAACAGAAGATTCATGACCACCAACTAGTTGATGTATGGCGGATCTTTCATCCAAAAGCGCACGATTTCACGTTTTACTCTACCCCCCACGGAACATACTCCAGAATCGACTTCATCTTGGCGGACCATAGGTTGCTGGACTCTATAACAGAGACGGACATAGGAATTATGACGTTGTCAGATCATGCACCAATTTCTATGAAAGTCAAACTTTCTACACAAAAGAGACAGGGGCCGGTGTGGCGTCTAGATGATAGTCTGATACGAGATGAAGGAGGGGCAAGTAGGGTAGAGGCGGAATTGAAACAATTTTTTCATATCAACGATACAGAAGGGATAAACAGCGCAACCCTCTGGGAGACACACAAAGCGTACATTAGAGGAATCCTAATTGCGGAGGGCGCCAAAAAAAAAAAAGAGATGAAAAGTAATGCAAACATCCTGATTAAAGAGATAGGGATTTTAGAACGTGAACATAAAGAGCAGGGATTAAAAGAAACATATCTAAATTTAATTATTAAAAGAGATGCTCTCAAGGAGATTATGGAACAGGAAGCGAGAAATAAACTTAACTGTATCTCCAAAGAGAGATACCTATGGGGCAACAAACCAAGCAAGCTCTTAGCCAAAATGGCTCAAAAAAAGAAAGCTAGAAACTACATCGAAAAAATCAAAAGGAAAGACGGGAAAATGGTTTATGCAACCAGAGAAATTGCGGATTCCTTCAAAGGTTATTACGAGGAACTTTATACATTAAAAAACCAAAGGTACCAGGCAGGGGAAAAAGAGGGGAAGATCCGAGACTTCCTAGACAGGGCAGGACTTCCCAGATTAGAGGAGATGGATAGCTTAAATATGGACCGCCCCATAACCGAAGAAGAAATAAAAGTAGCTCTAAACACCACTGCTGGCGGAAAAAGTCCGGGACCGGATGGGTTTTCTTCCCTGTATTATAAGAGATATAGCAACATCTTGATACCGTGGATGTGCAAATACTTCAATGGACTCGGGTCTGAATTCGAAATCAGTAGGGAAGCCACTGCGGCAGTGATCGCATTAATTTTGAAGGAAGGGAAAGATAGTTCTCTCTGTTCGGCATACAGACCTATCTCTCTCCTAAATATAGATACCAAGCTTTTTGCTAAGATTCTTGCGGGGCGACTGAAAGGGGCTATGCACGTCTTGGTTCACCCCGACCAGGTAGGCTTTGTGCCCAACAGAGAGGGTAAAGATAACAGCCTCAGGGCAATCCTTTTGCAGCAGTCCATAAGGCAGAATGTGCCCCCAGGTCTATTTCTGTCAGTTGATGCTGAAAAAGCTTTTGACAGGGTAGACTGGGGGCTCATGATGGAGACTCTAAAGGTTATGGGATTAGGAAACAGGATGTCCCGTTGGATTAAAACACTCTATCACCATCCCACTGCAAAAATAAAAATCAATGGAACATTTTCTGATTCCTTTGAGATGAAAAACGGGACAAGGCAGGGATGTCCCCTGTCCCCTCTTCTTTTCATTCTTTCGTTAGAGCCTCTGCTGTCTACAATTCGTAACGACCCCGACATCAATGGAGTTAGAGTAGAAGGAGAGGAACATAAACTATCGGCCTTTGCCGATGATATTTTGTTCTACCTGACCAATCCGGTTAATTCTATTCCTAAGCTCTCTGAAGTGTTGCAACAATACGGTGCCTTTTCAAACTTCAAAATGAATGTAACTAAATCGGAGATTCTGAATATCAACTTAAACAAAAAGGAGGTGGGACGTGTCAAGGAGATCTGTGCGTTTCCCTGGACCAAGGAACTTAAGTACCTAGGTATTAAATTGGCCAACACAGCCCAGAAGATGTATAAAATAAACTACGTTCCCTTATTAAATGAGATCAAGAGCGAATTAAAAAGAACGGTAAATAAACCCATATCATGGATAGGGCGTATTAATATGCTGAAGATGGTTGTTGTCCCAAAAATTCTTTACAAATTTTTATTAGTTCCCATAGCCCTCCCTCAGCAATATTTGAGAATTCTCAATGCCTTGTTACTAAACTATGTTTGGAAAAATAAGAAGCACAGAATATCCCTTTCCATCTTAAAACAGGGAAAGCCTCTCGGCGGTCTGGCAGTTCCGGATATTAAAAGCTATTATAAGGCAGCGGTCTTATCACGGGCCATAGAATGGGCACGGGATAGGAGGGACAAAAGGTGGGTCCAAATTGAGAAAGCATCAACAAGTAAATATTTGAATAATATTATTTGGATCCCTGCACAACACAGAGCACTAGATCACAAAACACAAGATTTAACACGGGACACTTTAAGAATGTGGGACAGGACCCTGACACAATTAGAGGGGAAATTTAATTCCCCATTAATGAACTTAAAAGAAAATTCTTACTTTGCACCAGGCGAAATTAAAATTGGAGGGAACTGGATTAAAGTAGACACTGTTCACTTAGGGGATATCATTAAAGACGGAGAAATAATGACCTATGAAGATTTGAGAGCCAAAACGGAATTTTGGAATCTAGATAGGTGGCATTATTCACAGTTGCACCACTTTGTGCGGCACCTCCCCCGCCCATTACGGACGGATGCGGAGCTAACCCCACTTGAGAAGATTTGCAAAACTAAGAATTCAAAGGGCACTATCACTAAATTATATGAGTTATTGGTAAAGATAGGTTCACGGAGTGAAACACCCTTTATAGGTAAATGGGAAAGAGAGTTAGGAATCACAAGAGGGACAAATTGTTTTAAGAGGATTATGCACCTTACCCATGCATCCGCAATCGATATACGAACTGCTGAAATAAATTACAAGGTTTTCTCAGGGTGGTATATCACCCCGGATAAAGCAAACAAATACAAAGCGGATCAGACCGCAGAGTGTTGGCGGGGCTGTTCAGAAAGAGGCACGATGGCCCACCTTTGGTGGTTATGCCCAAAAATTCAAACCTACTGGGACATAATCTTGAGCCAAATCAAGGTTATTACGGGCGAAGACTTAAAGAGAGACCCTTGGGTCGTGCTCTTTCATTGCAGCCCAGAGGGAAAAAAAAAAATACAAGCAGTCCTTACTTCCTCATCTTCTAAATGCCGCTAAGAAACTTATACCCAAAATGTGGCAGGAGACGGAAAGTCCACACGTCTGGAACTGGATAGACGAAGTGGAGGAAACGTACAGACTGGAAGAGTTAAAGGTCAGTCATCTAGAGATGATCGGAGAACATAGGGAGAAATGGGAAAAATGGAGAGACTATAAAAAAACTTGGAGTTACGCAGAGAGAGTAAGGTTAAGCTATTAACAGGCCATAGGTAGTAGCATGAAAACAATAGCCTCCTCTTTTATGGTCTTTTCCTTGAGGAATTCATATACCATTAATGATCTATAAATGCTAGAGGGTGCTCTAGTATCCTGAGGGATAAGTCTGAGATTCCTGGGAGCCAAGGGGTGGGGGGGGGTGTAAATAATTTAGTGCCATAATAGCATGTTAATGTAATAAGCTATTTTTCCTATTCTTCATTTTGCGAGTTGGCCTAAATGATCTAAAAAAAAAAAAAAAAAAAAAAAAAAAACAGTAGTCTGTAGGTATTCCAACACCGATAAAAAAGAGAGGCTTACCAGATATGTTGAACCCAACTAGACATACGCCCAATGAGTCAACAGAGCTTGTGGTGTAGCACACCCAGGGGAGGAAAGTATATCAGCATACACAGCTTCCAATGTAGACATATAAGGCGGAAGACCGTCACAGTATTGTTGCCAGTAGGGTTCAACCAAGGATGCAGTGACACAAACTCAAAGGCAATTCATCCAAATAATAAATCGGCAGAAGGAGAGAAAATAGGCCACATAGTGTGATACTATTTCAATAAGAAACATTTATTGTATAAGTAAAAAATGGACACTCACATTTGAGAAGATATTAAAAGCATGTAGATAAACTCAAATGACACAGTGGCATCAGCAGGGCCCGTCCCGACGTTTCGTCCTAAAAAGGCCAGAGGATGCCTTTTTAGGACTGGCAACAATACTGTGATGGTCTTCCGCGTTATATGTCTTCATTGGAAGCTGTGTATGCTGATATACTTTCCTTCCCTGGGTGTGCTACACCACAAGCTCTGTTGACTCATTGGGCGTATGCCTAGTTGGGTTCAACATATCTGGTAAGCCTCTCTTTTTTATCGGTGGTGGAATACCTACAGACTACTGTTTTATTATTACTCACTTTGGAGAGTCACTTCATCCACTGGAAACACTTTATGGACTATATAAAAACTATGCATTAGCACGTTTCGTCATATGTAAATATGTCATTGTTCACTATATATTTTATTGAATGACAATATTTGATTCATATTGTATATTTGTTGTATGCACCACAGTGACTCTCTGCTATCAATACATGTTTGAGTAGCAGGTGAAAGAGTTCTGAACTCCACACTCTGTACATAGTGCACCCCTGAACTCTGCACTCAACACACTCCTGGTATTTATTGCTCCCTTAAGATCCTACCACAGTGCTATTTGGCCACACCCATCATTCAATGTGGTTCAGCGAGAAGGGCAAGGTCAGGTTCCTGAAAATAAAAAGCTGAAAAAAGCCCAGGATAAATTTATATTGTTTTACAAATACAACCGGACCTTTGAGGGCAACCATAATGCTGATGTGGCCTGAGATAAAATTGAAACCCCTGATTTAGTATTTACCTTCTCCGACAGTGAAATGAATAACATTGTCATCAATGTTAAGTCCATTTGTGTTGAATACTCCAATTGCTGGGGAGAATCCATCATGGAAGGCACATCCTTTGACATAGGATTCATTGGATAATACCTAAAAAAACAAGAGACTTTATAATTGCTAGATTGTTGTTTTTTTTTTTTTACGATAATTTTCTTATCAAGATATTATAAATATTTTTTGCCAGCCTTCAGAGCCATATGAAGTAGGAGGCACATTCAAGAATGTTAATTATTTTAACCATAGTGCATGCTTGGAACAGACTTCCCGTAGTCCATGAGCAAACTTCCCTTAGTGCATGCTTAGAGCAGACTTCCAGCAGTGGTAGTGAGCCAACAGTAAGTAAATGTAAACATGTTTAGAGTAATCAAAGGTATAAAACTTTAAGATGAAAGGGACCCATTTGCTATTGTTATTTTTTCTTTACTTCTAACATCTCAACTCTATGGCCTCGTACACACGGGCAAGAATCTCGTCAGGAAATGTATTTTGTTTTTCCCGACGAGATTCTTGTATCTCTTGCTGCTCGAGAATCTCTTGCCGCCCGAGTGTACACACTGACATTTCGAAAGAACCGCGGTTCTCTTGAAAGGCAAGAACGCAGTGACGTCATCACGTACGACGAGCATGTGCTCGTCACATTCAATGCCGTCGCCGCCATCTTGTTTCACCCTACCTATGCCATGGAAGCTACCACGCATGCGTCAAAGTCATTTTGAGAATGCACGGTTTCCACAGCGACAGGTAAGTATACACACTCTCGGGTTTCTCATCGGGAAACAGGACGACAAGAATCTCGACGAGAAAATAGAGAGCAGGTTCTCTATTTTTCTCGTCGAGATTCTGGCCAGATTTCCCATCGAGAAACCTGAAAGCCTCGTACACACGCTTGGTTTTCTCGGCAAGAAAGCTCTGCCAGCCATTTTCTTGCCGAGAAAACCGGTAGTGTGTAGAAGGAATTTTCCTAAAATAAATTGTCTGTCCTCCATATGGTAAAGTTGAAGTTTAGTACTTACATGAATGGCAAGAGTCCTATGTGCTGGTGGCTGCTCTTTTCTTGAATTCTTCCACCCTCTGCCCCCAGATACCCCTGCAGCTGCAATGTTTTGGTGTTGTGGGGGTTAATATGGCTCCACCTATCACAGGCATTTGCCAAAAGTGCAGATTATGTCTACCTATTCTGCCATCCTCCTCCACTCATAGAAGTTGTGCTATAACTTCCAGCAAAAGCTATATGAAAGTCCCAACTCTTCCATTCATAGAGTGTTTTTCATAACATAAACTGATAGTGCAGCTTCTCTGGATGGATTTTCCTTCTGAAAATTCTGGCGCCTAGTGCCTAACTTGCGTCCAGTGAAGTCAGAACTGTTGCATATCAATGGCTTAGAAAGTACTGATTTAATAAATGTGGCAAAAAGGTGACTGGTATTTATAGCTGATGTTTGGTTAAAGTAGAACTAAAGGCAATTTTTTTTTCAAATTTTGGATAAGAAAGGGTTATAACCCTTGTAAAAAAAAATCATTTGTGTCTCATTGGGAAGATTTACCGTCACTTCCCGCCCCATAACCAGACAGGAAGTGGGAAAAAAAAACCTTCAAAGTGAAGGAATCCCTGGCTGTCACCAGGACTAGTGTCTCCATTGGAAAATTTCCCCTCTATTCCTGTTCAGGGGAAAACTCGCAATTTGGGATTTTCTTTTACTTTCACTTTCAGTGATAACAGTAAACATGGTAAACAGAGGGTGAATCTCTATAATGCGGGCACCGACAGCAATAAAAATCTGACAGATGTTCTAATCCCTCTCCACTCTATCAAAAACTAAAAAAAAAAGTTTTAACTTTAGTAATACTAAGCTTCTTTTTTTTCTTCTTTGCTAGAGCTGCATGCACATATCTTACCTTTAGTGAAGAATATCCCACATCCTGTAGGCTGATAGTTACTGTAGAAATCTTCTCTAAGGTGATGCCTCCTCTTCACAGTGCTGAACTTCTGATGCTGCTGGAGTAAATAGCTTCACGTGTAACATTGCAGAACATTGAAGAAGGTCCCAAAAGGCACCTGTCCCTTTCTGTCCTCTCTCTTCCATCAAGTCCTTACATTGTTTTTGCAGAATGTAACACTTTCTGTAAATGAGGAACAGGATTCTGGTATTCATTCACCCTTCCCTCATTGACAGAATGTGTTACATTCTGTTAACAATTGCAGTGACTTTTGTTAATGGAGAGGGAAAAAGGGTCAGGAACCCATTAGGACCTTCAATGTATTATAATGTTAAACCAAAAGTTTTTAACTTCCACAGCACTGGAAGTTCAGCATTGTAAAGAGGACCAGGCATCACTGGGAAGAAGATTTCTACAGGCTAACCATCAGCCTTCAGGACACGGGATATACTTAATTACAGGTAGATTGACTGCAACTGTAGCAAAAAAAAAAAATCTGCTTTAAGTCAGTACTATAGGTCACGGAGTAGATATGTTTAGAGACACCTCTAAGACACTTACCTCTCCAAGGTTGAGGAAAGCCAGGGAATACCGGGGGTCTATGGGGTCTCTGTAACCTTCCTGACCACTGTGGTAGAATTCCACATTCGCTATTCTTGCATTTCCTTCAAAGAGTAAAATAAAAACATACATAAAGACATACATTTAAAATAGCTGCCTTTTGTGTGGTGGGAGATAGGAGGTGCAGGTTCAACATATATATAGAGAACAGTATTCATATTCAGTTTACCCTTATAGACCATCCCATTGACTGAAAATTTGCCCACAAGAACACGAGCTCCGAAAGATTCACTGGACCAGCCTGGGTAATCCTCCCCAATGATCTTGATGTTTCTAGTGAGCAGAGCCACATCTGCTGCCAGAGTGTAGGTCAGGTTTGTGTTGGGTACTTGATAGGTGTTTGCTGCATGAAATAATACATGGAGTATAAAAATTCTTGTAAAAAGCACAAGCATGACTGTAGTTACCATTACTTGTATATTTATTGTTGCATTCATTTCCCATACTTATATAGCGCCAGCTTAATCTTCAATGCTTTTTCAGAGTGCATGAATGGGTTGACATTGGACCCCAGCATTAAAGGGGGAGAAGACCAAAAGAAAAGATGTGGTCTATGAGTCTCCAGTAATGTAACATCTGTACTAAATGTGTGGTGAAAAGTGAAATTTGGTATAAACCACTGAATGGAGTTAATGGTTTCGCCCAATATTTCCAGTCATTTCTCAATTCTTTATCTTGGTTCAATACCAATGAAGAATTAATTGACAAGGCACAGGAGAGTAATGGGAACTCCTTGCATGGCAGGCAAACACAACCAACTGGTTCCTTCATGCAAGAGACAGTTTCTTGAAGGCTAAATAGCATGTACCACAGTGTGGCTTAATAGCTCAATGTTTTGGTGGCCATGGTAAAATGTAGGCATTGAGTCCCAAGATGCCATTTTAAAACAGCACTGAGACAGTAGCTATTTGTCCCTGTGCAGTTTTAAAATGGCACTGGGAATCAGCGAGTCTGGCTGGTCAATGCATGGGTTGAATATGAAACTGCTGGCTGTTAGCTGAACGCTAAGCCCAGGAGCCACAACGTTCAGTTCCTTACCTCAAGAACCTTGCAAATACAATGATTCCATGTTGTATGTACATCGGATGTACATACTCTGTACAGAGTAGGTTACAAAATGCAGGCACAAATTAGTCTGTGAACACAATAGCATGCATCCAACAACAGTGCAAGACTCAAAGAACAGTGAAGGCAGGGAACTTTGAGATCTAGCAGAAATGAAAAACATTAGACATGTGCATTCGTTTTTGTCTAAATGCATTTTCATCCGAATTTAGGGGATTTTTGAGTTTGTTTTAACAAACAATAACGAACGCGCAGAATCCGAACTCCGTAATATCTGACATAAAAAATGCTTTATTTTTCATTTTGTTGCAACAACAGTTCGATATAGGTAGAAGATTCGACATGATGGTGACAATAGCGATCTGTGTCTATTGAATCTGCGGTTGAATGTGCCTAACCTAACTCTATTAGTCCAAGATTATTCTACATAGAGAGAAAAGATTCGACATTAGAGACATGAAGATTTGACGAAGCAGCTAAAAACATACGATCACCGCGAGTGGACATTTATGGTCAGATGCTCCGCCCATAGGCTATAGAAGAATTCTAATGTTGATTGACTAGTAATAATAATTAATAAATATAATTATTACTAGTCATACAACATTATAATTCTACTTTAGCTTGTGGGCGAAGCATTCGACCGGAAATGTATGATTGCGGCGTTGTACAGTTTAGCTGCTTTGTCGAATCTTCTTAGAACATTCAACAGACACCATAAGCCTTTAATTGACAGATTCTACCTTAATTATTTCAAATTTTCTGACAAATGCATTTTTTAACAAAACAAAATAAATAATAACGAATTTTGGGAGTAACTAAAAAAATGTATAATTATTTACAACATTGAAAACAGCAAGACCATGCCATGGTCTTGATTGTGCTAAAATGGGTACTGTTGTTTTTAATATTGCAAATCAATAAAGGAGAGCTTTTTATGAGAATTCCTTCTATATTCTAAAAGCTTCATCATGTGCTGGGAACAAGATCAATGCACAAGGATCATGCACTCCACTTTAGATGTAGATGGACCATCTGTTAGGATGAGCTGTATTTTTCAATGATTGTTTATTAGTAACAAGTGTAGCGCCTGGTTATTTTCCAGAACCGGTGCTATGTGAAATTTAGAGGGGGTCAGAGAGCTAGTTGACTCTGACCAGTTTGATTTGTTCAAATTTGGGTCTCTGTCTCAGCTTTGGCTGTGCTGTGGGTCCTTTCTGTTGTTTCTGGGGTGCTGATCTCACCCCAGGTCGGCAGGTGGCAGCAGTGGAGTCAAGCATTGGGTGCTCTTGCCCAGCAGCCTATCAGGAGGGTTTGTCCTCGCTGTGCACGCTGGGAGAGAGTATTTATGAGGCAGACGCCATTTTCCTGGGTGTTTCTCCTTGTGTGGCGCCCACCTTTAGGGTAGGCACTTCACGCCGCCCCGGCAAACGGCCTTCCAGGTCGGGGGTTGCACGTGCAATGCAAGGATCCTGGCTTTGGGACCACGTTGGCACAAAGCAATTGATCTGCCGCTTGGGGACTCAGTAATCGACTGGGTCCCACCTAAGAAGGTCCTGGGCCGTCCATCCATTTGGAGGAGGCCATACGGTGGAGAGTCTGCCTGAGGAGTACCAAGAGAGGCTGGTGTTCCGATAGGGGCCTGACCATCCATCGGGAACCAGGGGAAACGGTCACTGAGAGGCTGAATGTTGGCCGCCTGTCAGTCTGTACCCTAATTCAAAACTACCTAAAGGAGATCCAGGTGCCAAGTCTGCTAAGGAGGATCATCTCCGCTGTTCATTTATCAGGAGGGTCTGTGGCAGAGACTTTTTCCTGAGGTTCGAGTGACATTCTGGCTGCCAGGCTGGTGAGAGAGGCCTGTCCAGGTGTGCTATACCCACTCTGGCTGGAGTTGTGAAAGAGACATTACACGTGGAAGCAGGACTGTTTCCCTGTTACTGACATCTGGATCTGCTATCTTAATTTCTTCTGAACCTCAATTCTTCACCAAGTTTTATTGTTTTTACCTGGCTGGGTAATAAAGAGCACAGAAAAAGACACCTGTCATGGACATTCTGTTACTACAACTTTCACCAAACACCCCTAAACACAGCAGAAACACGAGGTAACATGCCGCCCAAAACAAACCAGCAGCTCCTTCGGGGGTAGTGCTACACAAGCTTTGTCACTTGTCTTACCTGTATGGCTAAAAGTGAGAGAGACATTTAAGGTGAGGTTTCTCTGGTCAGGTGAAACATCAATAATCCTCCTGGTTTCTGTCTGCCAGGCACTGTAACTGGTGGTGGTAATGAGGATATCTTCACCGACCTGATGAAAAATGATGTACAGGTAAATTTTACATTAATACAGTATGAACAGTGGTAATAATTATGAATGTGGCTAAACAGACTAATGTAAATGGGACAATCAGTATACCGATTAGTAAAACTCCAGACCTTGCTGTGAGCTATTGACCGCCTGCAGACTTGCATCTCATTGTATGTATATTATTTTTGTGTGAACTTAGCATCTTTGTCCATTCACACGTCAATCCATGAGCACAGGTTAGCCATTGTTTTAAATGTGCCTATATTAAAGTTGTGTTGACGGAAAAGGTTTTTGGCAATTTTTGTTGTTGTGCCACAAGGGGCACATACAAGTCATGTTACAATGTGTTTTCAACAAATAACACCATGCACTGAAAACGCACCCAAATAAGGAATCATAGCTCAATCACATTGGTGTGGAGCCAGTCCAGAAAAGGCCCATTTGCAGCTATGCTTATGATTCCAATCTTTTTATTAAGTTTATTTTTTTTTTCTGATTTCAATTACAGCTATGCTTTTAAACACATATGAGCTACTGTTATAATTGTTGCCAGCTGTTCTTTGCCAGAAAAAAACTGTACAGGAATTTCAAGGTTTGTCTCTTAAAAAATTTCAGTATTGACCAACTTTACTATGAGGTTACTCTTGAAAACTTTTAGAACAAAGCAGGCTGGGCAGCTAAGTATCTACTATCTGTGCTGCATATATGGGATTTTATTTTATGTTTTAAGAAACATTTAATAGAGATACTGAGCAACAGGCGCATTTTTCTACATCCCTGTTTCTCTACACAACATAATGTGTAATCCTGGACATTTGGCTGGAGTGCACAGTGACAGCACTGGCAAACCCTCTGCTCTCAATTTGACATCCATGTGAGTGCAGGTCCCTGAATGCAGTGCAGAATTGGGGACCTGTACCCACACGAATGTCAGACTGGGAAAAGCGGCTGTGTCTGTGCAGCCACTGCATCCTAATTAATAGGGACTGCCTGCATCAGGATTTAAAGAACATCTGTATAAAAAATAATGTCCCTCACATGGGTGTATGCTTAAAGAGGAAGTAAACCCTGATGGTGTTTACATCCTCTATGTCTCCCTGCAAAGGTAAAGCATAATGGGCTACTATGCATCACATAGTAGCCCATCATGTGACACTTACCTGCAGGAGAAGCCTGCGATGTCACCGTCTTCCTCCATGGCAGCGAGCGTCCATCTTCACCCCTCTTCTTCCCAGGGGCCACGAATTCCGGCTCTGTGACTGGCCGGAGTCGCGTGACGTAACTCCCGCACATGCGTGCGGGAGCCGCCTTTAACGGCATGACCCTGGCTTCAAATGGCACATACGCCATTGAAGGCGTCGCTCTGGGAAATTGCAAATATCTCTGAGACCGCGTAGGTCTCGGAGATATTGCAAGCACCTACAGGTAAGCCTTAATCTAGGCCTACCTGTAGGTGTAATTTCTCCCAGAGGGTTTACAACCACTTTAAGTATGCCTGTGTAAACAAGGCCTGACATACATACAGGCCGCTGACAAGCCGGGAGAGGTGTTTATGACAAGGGGACAGTAAGTACAAGGAGGGGGATAGTGTACAAAGGAAGCTGGAGCAGTGTCATGTTTACCACTACTACTGAAAGTATAAGTGAAAGAAAAACACACATTTTTGGTTGTCCCCAAAACAAAAATAGAGGAAAAATTGTCCAATGGGCAGTTTTGGTGACAACCAGGGATTTCTTCACTTTGAGGGGATTTTTTTCGCACTTCCGGTTTTGGCTATGGAACAGGAAGTGAAGGGATTTATCCTGATGGGACACAGATCGCAAAAACAAAACTTTCCTTTACTCTATCCAAAATAAGAATTAAAAAGTTTTGCTTTTAATTCTACTTTAAGTGTCAGCTGTGCCAATGATTATTCAGACATACCTGCCAGTCCACAGGCTCTGCTAAGATGATGTACTGTGATCCAGCTGGTGCCGTATTTGTCAGCTTAGTCCTATATACAGCACGTGGAAGTCCATGAAGATCAAGTTCGCCAAATACACCTACAAAAGAAAAAGAATGCACAAATTTTTTGACATGCTGCAACTTGAAATCAATGCAGTATGTGAAATTGAAAGTTATTCTGCAATATAGTTGCCATTCTGTACTTACCTAGAACTTTTGATCCCTGATTTGGTCCATTTGGCAATTGGAATTCTGGAGTTAAATGATTTCCTCTTAAAACAATATGTAGTTTTCCCTGGAATGGGTCAGTCTCCGTTCCTGCTATTAACCTTCCACCCTGGAAAAAGTCATTAAAACATATATGATACCTGAAACTCCTAGAATATCAGAACTGTCATAGGTTAGCCCAGATATACTGTAAGTAAGCTAAAAAGCACTTTTAAGATTGGGCAGGGAATTTTACTGAAAAGATCTGGCTTGGCTTGGTTATCCTGAAGGTGTCCAAAAGGGTGGAGTTCAGGGCTGTATGCAGGCCCTCAAGTTCCTTTACACCAAACTCATCAAACCATGCCTTTAAAGAGTTGGCATTGTGCTAAAGGATACAGTCACGCTAGCACAAACAAGGGCCTCCCCAAGCTGTTGCCACATGGTTAGTTGACACAGTTTTCTAAAGTGTCTTGTATGATGTTGCATTTACAGTATCTGAAACACCTTAACTGAATCATTTGCAGGAGTGCCCACATACTTTTGGCCATATAGGTAGGTCCTGATGAAGCTCTGGGTGGAGTGAAATGTGTCATCCCATGTGACATGGATGTACATTACTCCCCAGGAACACAGTGTGGCCATGAGTGAGCATGCAATTTTTTAAAAACGATGGTGTGTGGGCAACGTCGTTTTAATGATGAAGTTGGAAAAAAACAACATTTTTTCTACATGCCGAAAAACTTTGTTTTTTTCTTGCCGAAAAATGATCGTGTGTACGCAGCATTACACCTAAAATGTATAACTTTTTTGTGAAACTCAAAGGATCACGGTCAATGTATGCTTTAGCTCCTTATTGGCACCAAGCTAACATTTGATTAGAGTCTACTTGCAATCACCTTTGAGTGGATAATATATATAATATATTTTTTTTATACTAACTATATGATCTTGTCTGTTTTATAAACACCTCTTTTAGCCATTGTTGAAGACTGATAACCAGTATGCAAATGTGAGATCCATTTATGAGCAATATATTGTCTGCAGGATAAGCAGATGCAGTACATTGGATGGTGCTGTTTCCACTTGTAAGTTCTTGTGTGCATACTGTATATATACAGTATATGTATTGTTTAATGCACTTTAGCACTTGAGACACCGTGTCTGACTTCTGAGGTGAAAGGAGCTCTCCTGACTCTCCTCCGTTTTATGGAGGGAATGCTGGAAAATTTGGCTGCCACTTCTCAGGCCTCGTACACACGACCGAGTTTCTCGGCAAAAACCAGCAAGAAACTTGCTGGGAGATATTTTTTTGCAGAGAAAACCGGTCGTGTCGACATTTTTGTCGAGGAAACTGTCGAGAAACTCGACGAGCCAAAAAGAAAGCATGTTCTCCATTTCCTTGACGGGAATAGAGAAAATTGGCTTGTCGAGTTTCGACGGCTTCACAAGGTACTCGACGAGCAAAACGATGTGTTTCGCCCGTAGAGTTTCTCGGTCGTGTGTACGAGGCCTCATACCAATTACAGATTAGAATTTTTTCTTTTCAACTTTTTAACTTTTTATTAAAATCTTATTGCAATTCCTGAAATTCTAACTCTGACCACTAGGATTGATTTTTCGGATTTCTATATTCCCTGGATTGAGTTTTCTGATCTCTTGGTTCTCTGGGATTGTTTCTCTATAAGTGAGTGAGTGAGTGAGTAACTTGTATAGCGCAACAAATGCTAACTTAACCTCCCTGGCGGTATGATTCTGTCAGAAAAAAGGTGCTGAAAGCGGTACCATTATTTGCAAGGAAATTTGGCGTTTTATATTGTAGGTCTGTCATTTTTAGAAATAACTCACTTAAATCTGACCAAACAAGATTCTAATAGGCATCCCGGGTATGACATTTTTTTAAAAACAAAATTATAAATTATAATATAATAAATAATTATAAATAATTATAACAAATAATAATATAATTATAATAAAAATTATTCAATAATGTAATCAAATTAAAATCACTGAAATTTGCTCAGTTGCAGAATTGTTTTTTTCCCCACAAATCGCTATCGCACAATTCTGCAAGTGATTATAATTTATTATCGCTGTTTTTTAGCTGATCTAAAACTATTTTTGACATAAAGGGACACTTTTGGTTGCTATGGACAATCTACAGTTTGCAGGGAGAAAGAAACGTTTTTATTATATAAAATGACATGCATGACACAGGACAGACCACTAGGGACAAGGGGGGTGTGTTTTTTTTACATACAGTACTGTAATCTATAAGATTACAGTATACTGTATGTAAAGTGTTTGTTTACGTTTTTGAATTTGGCGCCGTTCTCCGTCCCCGTGCGTCGTAACGTCGCAGGGAACGGAGATCGGCGTCACACGGAAGCACTATGTGAATCGAGCGAGGTCCCGCTCGCTCACACAGCGCGGTGGCATCGCTGGATCCAGGGACAAGGTAAGTAAAAAGTGCCTGTGGATCTAGCGAGGCAAGCCCGTGACTGACACGGGGTTACCGATAGTAGCAAGAAAATCTAACCCCGTGTCAGTCTCGGGAAGACCGCCAGGGAGGTTAATCGCCTCAAGGCACTTAGCATCCAGTGTCGTACAGGTCCTTCAGAAGAGGTGGGTCTTTAGTTTTTTTCCTAAAAGCCCGATGGTTTTCTTCCAAGCGCATGGTAGTGGGTAGAGCATTCCAGAGCCGTGGTCCTTGGACTGCAAATCTACATTCTCCCTTAGATTTGTAGCGGGATTTAGGGATTTGGAGAAGGTTTTGGTTGGTTGACCGGAGTACGCGCTTGGTGACGTAGGGTTTTATTTTCTCGCGTAAGTATTGAGGAGCGTTACCCTGTGTACATTTGTGCGTGAGGCAGAGTGTCTTGAATGTCACCCGGTCTTGTACGGGCAGCCAGTGGAGGGACCTCAAGACCGGGGAGATTGGTTCCCACGGGTTTTTATCTGTTACCAGTCTGGCTGCCGTGTTCTGGATGATTGTAGACGTGAAATCTGGTATTTCGGTAGTCCTAAGTAGAGGGAGTTTGCGTAGCCGAGTCGTGAGTTGATGATAGTTCCAACCACTACTGCTGTGTCCTCTTCCAGGATGAAGGGGATGAGTCTACGTAGCATGCGGAGCAGATGATGAGAACCGCTGACGACTGACCCTATTTGTGCGTCCATCGTCATGTCTGAGTCAAAGATGACTCAGAGACTTTTGACTCTGTTGCTTGGCGCAATGGTTTGTCCGAGGATGGTGGGAGGTGTCCATGTGGTCCTAGAATTGGATTTCTGATTTGCGTGAAGGATAAGGAGTTCTGTTTTGGATCCGTTGAGTTTTAGGGAACTTTCAGTCATCCAATTGTCGATCAGAGCGAGGCATTTTCCTAGTTCATGATATTGGTCTTTTTTGTTGGTGATTCGAAGGTAAAGCTGCATGTCGTCAGCATAGGAGTGGTAGCGCAGGTCCTGTTTGCTGATGATTTTGAGGAGCGGGCGGATGTAGATATTGAAGAGTACAGGTGAAACGGGTGATCCTTGAGGGACTCCGCATGCAATGGTTCGTGTTTCTGATGTAAAGCCTCCAAGTTTCACGCTCTGAGTGTGATTTTCTAGGAAAGATGCAAACCACTGTAGGGCCGAGTCAGAGACTCCGGCTACTTCTTTGAGTCGCGTGAGCAATATGTTGTGGTCTACCGTGTCGAAGGCTGCACTGAGTTCCAGCAGCACTAGGAGACAGGATTCTCCGTCATCTGCTGCTTCGAGGGAGTCATCCCATATCTTGAGGAGAGCCGTTTCTGTGCCGTGGCCTGGGCGAAAACCTGATTGTAGGGGATCTAGGAGTTTGTGGTTGTCCAGATGGGGCTGAAGCTGTTGTACTACTGCTTTCTCCATGATCTTGGAGATGGTATTCAGGCTTGTTACCAGTCTGCGATGGTTTGGGTCTTTAGGGTCGAGATTGGGTTTCCTTAAGAGAAATGCCTTGCTTGAGGGTGATCGGAAAACAATCCCTGACTGCTCCCTGTTTAACAATCTGCCTCAGCTTGCTGCTGACTCACCTCTGAATCTTCCCTGGATCACTGGACCTGCTTCCTTGCTCTGCACTGGACATTTCCTTGCACTGCAAACAACTTTTTCCCCTGCTTTCCTCAGATCTCTCAGGTACACTGCACTGCTACTCCTGCAACTAAAACAGAACTATTTTTTGGCTAAAGGCACATATGACCTCCGATGGATTATTGGGATGTCACAGCCAAAGAGATACATGCATCGTGGCTCTGGACGCCGTCTCCTCCCTGCTGTCTCTATTCCTACTTATCAGTGTAAAGCTGAAGGACCATCCCGAACTTGCACCAACTCAAATGCCTACTTTCACTGACATGCCCACACTCCACCCTGATTTCCATGGATCCTCTAAGGAAAGCCTGTAGCTGAAAAGCTGATTCATACATTTGTGTTTTCCCTACTCGACTACTGCAATGCTCTACTCGCTGATATACCTAAATGCACCATTAATTGACTACGATATGTACACAAATACTGCAGCCAAAATCCTGACTAGGTCTGTTATAGGTGATCATATTACCCCATCCTAGATTTCTTGCACTGGCTTTTCATCAGGTTTTGCATAGACTTTAAGATCCTCTTGCTCACCTATAAGGATCTTTATGGCGTGGCACCCAATTATCTGTCTGAACCAGGGGCGGCACTTCCCAAGGACCCCATGCAACTAGGGGCCACCATCAGGGTTGCCAGCCTCAGTAAAACCAGGGACAGTATGTAAAAATCTGTGTTTTTTAAAAAATCACAAGATTATAGCTGCCCGCCTCTCCAGTACCTTTTCAGTGTGTGTGTGTGTATGTATACTGTGTGTGTATATTGTGCATCTGTGTGTGTGTATACTGTGTATGCATACTGTGTGTGTGTATATATATATATATATATATATATATATATATATATATACTGTGTGGCCCCATAATCTATTGCCTGGGGTCCCCATAATCTCCTATTGCCCGGGGGCCCCATGATTTGTCAGTCCGCCCCTGGTCTGAACTTTTATCAACATACCCCCCCCCCCCTCGTAACCTCTGCTCCTCTAATACTGGTCTCCTGTGTGTTCCCCTACACATCTATCTTTGATGGTAAACAGAGTCTTCTCGTGCTAGGCTCCAAAACTCTGGAATTCACTTCCAAAGAACATTAGAGAGTCATCTTCTTTATACTCATTCAAATCAAATCGAAAAACTTTTTTTTCTTTAGACAAGCTTTCGCATAAATGTTCTTTTCCTTTGCTTTAGCCTGTGTATTTCTTATGTTTTTCTTGTACGTTGAAAAACTAACTTTAAAGGCGCTATATTAAATAAAGTTGTTTATTATTATTATTATTATTATTATTATTATTATTATTATTATTATGTATAATTGTTTACACACATTTCTTTTTTTATTGGGGTTGTGGGAAACGACGCGTTTCCATTCATAGCCTATATATTATTATTATAATATACACTTTTTCAAGAATAAAGAGTAATTTTTTTTAATATTTTGACTGTGGATTTTACTTAATTGATTAATACAGTAGGTAGGTTTGATGGTAAGGTGTACAAACAAATACTGTATATAGTGCCTTTGTGCAATAGGGAGCCAAAATATTGAGGGCCTTGCCAGCTACCTGTCTGTTTCAATGCTGTAACAGCCTGGTCGATGCCATTACCAGAGTGTCATCTTGTCAAAGGGACCATTCCTAGAAGATGAATTGCTTTGGTCTGGTTAAGTCCAGCTCATTTGCTGCTTATAACTTGTGCAGCCATATGTTCGGATGAGTGCATTGGATTGGTGTAGGTGCATACTGTGGAGTTTTAAATTCACGACACTGGGGAATATTTACACAGCCCTGCCACCCATATGTTGGCTTTATTGGTATAGCTGCCTGGTCAGTTTCAAAGGTGGGTTCCAAAGGAATATTGCTATGATTTGGCCATTCTCATTGGGCCCATTTGCTGCCTATAAATTGTGCAGCCAAATGTTCTGGTGAGTGTATTGGATTATTGGTGGTATACACCAAGGAGTAAATCCGATTGCCTCTCAGGGGATCAGGAAGGATTTTTTTTCCCCTGCTGTAGCAAATTGGATCTCATGCTCTGCTGGTTTTTTTTTTTGCCTTCCTGTGGATCAACTGTGGGTATGGAGTTGGGTGTATGGGATTGTACTGTGTTTTTTATTTTGTTTATTTTTTTTGTGGTTGAACTGGATGGACTTGTGTCTTTTTTCAACCTGACTAACTATGTCTTAGGCCCCGTACACACGACCAAACATGTATGCTGAAACTGGTCCGCGGGCCAGTTTCAGCATACATGTTCGGTCGTGTGTAGGCGCGAGCGGGCAGAATTCCAGCAAACATTTGCCCGCCGGGCCTTTTCCCAGCAGACAAATATTCCTGGACGTGTTTTAAAACCGTCCGCTGGAATCCTGCCCGCTCGGACATGTACGGTCGTCAGTACAGACCTACCGTACATGTCCGAGTGCCCGCCGTCCCTCGCATGCGTCGAATGACTTCGACGCATGCGTGGAAGCTTTTAAATGGCAGGCCCGCCCACGTCGCCGCATCATCGCCGCGTCATCATCGCGGTGACGATGCGGACACGCCCCGCGTAATGTTTACATGCGGACTTCTGTACGATGGTTAGTACAACCATCGTACAGAAGCCCTCTGGCAGGCATGTACGGTGAAAACGGTCCAACGGACCACTTTCATCGTACATGTTTGCTCGTGTGTACCAGGCCTTATTGTGAGAGCTACATGTCACTTTGGTGGAGATAAGCTATATTTTATGAACTGTTATAATCACAGTTTTTATGAATATGGACTATTACTTTTCTATATTTAATACATTTTTTTGATGGTATATATTGCATTGTATGATACAGGTCACACATTTATTTTTTAAGTGCTGCACTTAAAAAAATATATATATATATATATATATATATATATATATATATATATATATATATATATATATATATATATATATATATATATTTATAGTGATGGTAGGGTATCTATAAACACTTGATAGAAATGGAAGGATGTTTACTTTCTGCTTCTAAATTGAGGAAAGTGGTCAGTTGCTTACCTGTATAGAGATATAGGTGGCATTGAGGACTGTTGTTTTAAAGGAGGGTGCTGATCCCCCTATTGAGTTGGCTGTGAGGTTTTTTAACTCCAAAATACCATAAATTATAAGTTTCTCCAGATAGGGGATGTCTATATCTGCTATAACCCATTTGCCTGGAAAAGAATGAAAAGAACATGTTTTACTATCTAATCCGAGTCCCAGCAGTGGTTAGTGTTCTTCACACAACCAACTAGATATAAGTCAACTTCCTTTAACTTAGAAGCAAAATACTTAAAATGAGAAGTGTGGGATTTTAAAAATATAAACATACATACTTACCTACCTGCTGCAGCATCGGTCTGATCCTGCAAGCTTTCCCCAACCAGGTCTAAGCCTGAGAACTGAGCAATCATGTGACCACTGATTGCCAAGTTTTTGGGTCCACTCGGAGTGGAGAGCTGTGACTGTCAATCACCGCTATCTTCTCTGCCTCTCCACCGCTAACTGCAGTCCAGTTCTGAAGAAGGGCGGGGTCAGCTGGCTCAGGCTTTCAGTGGCACACAATGAGCCAGTTACCGATCAGACGTCTGAGTGGATCACGACATTATTATCCGGATTTCCGGATTCTTCCAGAGCCTGGAGCGGCTTTGTGACGTCAGCTGACAGTGGGCTTTAGCCCACTGTTATCTGATTCTTCTGGATCACAGGAAAGCACAAGTGCACTCCTGTAGCCCACATGAGAAGTATGAAAGAACTTTGGCTATAATACTATTTTAATTACACATTTTAGTGCAGAATTGAAAATATTATGCTCACCAGATACTGCTTCTGTCATTAACTACTTAAGGACCGAGCCTTCTATCACAGATGCCTTCTCATCCTCGTACGAGATGAGAAGACGTCCGTGATAGGCGGAACACAGAACAGAGGCGCTGCTGGGAAAATTTGGGTTCCGCCTATCACAGGACTGTCTGAGGAGAAGGCGCGGCTTTCAAATCTTTGACGCTCGCAGCAGATGGAGACTGTCACGGCCTGGAAGTCAAATCAGCAAAACGTGAGTGATGGCACTGTTCGCACAGTGGGGGGCAAGTTCAGGCACAGTGGGGGGCAAGTTCAGGCACAGTGGGGGGAAAGTTCAGGCACAGTGGGGGCAAGTGATGGCACAGTGGGGGCAAGTGATGGCACAGTGAGGGGCAAGTGATGGCACAGTGGGGGCAAGTGATGGCACAGTGAGGGCAAGTGATGGCACAGTGGGGGCAAGTGATGGCACAGTGGGGGCATGTAATGTAATGGCACAGTGAGGCATGTAATGGCTAAGTGAGGCATGTAATGTAATGTAATGGCACAGTGAGATTTGAAAAAGCCTGTTTCTGTCAGCGGTTCTGGCTACCCCTCAGCTTCCAGAAAGACTAGTAGGAAGGGGGTAGTCTTATATGGCGAGTATATCCCAAAACCCAAAATTTTCCTGGAAAATTAGGGGGTCGTCTTATACGCCCAGTCGTCTTATACGCCGGCAAATACGGTATAATGTTTGCGGGTTCTAACACCCTAGAGAATAAAATAGCAGTCGTTGCAATACTTTTTGTCACACTGTATTTGCGCCGCGGTCTTACAAGCGCACTTTTGGAACAAATACACTTTTTTGAATAAAAAAAATAAGTCAACGGTAATGTTAGCCCGTTTTTTTTATATTGTGAAAGATAATGTTACGCTGAGTAAATTGATACCCAACATGTCACGCTTCAATATTCAGCCCGCTCGTGGAATGGCGGCAAAAAAAAAAAAAAGAGTTTAAGGCCGGGGGAGCTTTTAACTACAGTCTAATGCCCCGTACACACAATCGGAATTTCCGTTGGAATAAACTCTGGCGTTTTTTTCTGACGGAATTCCGTTCAAGCTGTCTTGCATACACACGGTCACACCAAATTCCAACCGTCGCGGTGACGTACAACATTACAACGAGCCGAGAAAAATTAAGTTCAATGCTTCCGAGCATGTGTCGACTTGATTCTGAGCATGCGTGTTTTTTTCTCCGTCTGAGTTCCCTACAGACGAACAGAATTTGCAATAGAATTTTTTTCGCCGGAAAAAAAGTCAGATGTGGCTTACACACGGTCGGAATATCCGATGAAAAAATTCCGTCTGACTTTTTCCATCAGAAATTCCGATCATGTGTACAAGGCATAAGGCAACGGCTTCCAAACTGCTGCCCGTGGACCAGATGCAGCCATGTGCTTTCTTTTATCCGGTCCTTGGGGTACTATTTCATCCACTGACACCAAAAGTTGGGCATAATTTCTCTTGTTGACACCAACAATGGGGCACTATTCCTCCCACTGACACCATCAAAATGGCATCCTCTCATTGACACCAATGGTGGGTACAATTTCTCCCATTGAAACCACCGGTGGGGCACAACTTTCTTCCATTGACACCAAAGATGGGGCACAACTTTCTTACATTGACACCAAAGATGGGGCACAACTTTCTTACATTGACACCAAAGATGGGGCACAACTTTCTAACATTGACACCAATGATGGGACATTATTCCTCCCACTGACACCATCAAAAGGCCACAATTCCTCCCACTGACACTAACAGTGGGGCACAATTCTTCCCATTGACAACAATGGTGGGGCACAATTCCTTCCATTGACACCAATGATGAGGCACAATTCCTTCCATTGATACCAACAATGGGGCACAATTAATTCCATTGACACCAACGATTAGGCATAATTCCTTCCAATTTACACCAACGATTGGATATAATTCCTTCCATTGATACCAACGGTGAGTCACTATTCCTCCCACTAACAAAAACAATGGGGCAGAATTTCTTTCACTGACAGCAATGATGGAGCACTATTCCTCTAACTGACACCAACAATGGGGGCAGTATACCTTCCACTAACACCAACGATGGGGCACTATTTCTCAAACTGACACCAGCAAAGGGGATACTAGTGCTTCCATTGACACCAAAGATAGGGCAAATTTTTACTTCCACTGGATGCTAGGATATTTTCTACTCCCACTGGTCCTAGTTCAGCCCTCCTAAAGTCTGAAAGACCATATACTGGTCCTTTTTTTAGAAGGTTTGGAGACCACTGGACTCAGTGAGTCTCGTTGAGATTCATTATCAAGTACCAGGGCACAGGATTCTGTGATATTATCAATGCTCCAGTTGGTTAACTTTATCAATCACATAGAAAAATGCCTTGTACCAAGTGAACAAATAAGTAAAGCAACAGGCAGAGCTCAGGTACTTAGGCCCAGATTCACGTAGAATCGCGGCAGCGTAACGTATCGTTACACCGCCGCAAGTTTTCATCGCAAGTGCCTGATTCACAAAGCACTTGCATGAAAACTTACGCTGGCGGTCTCCGGCGTAAGCCCCCGTAATTCAAAGGGGCGTGTGCCATTTAAATTAGGCGCACTCCTGCGCCAGACCTACTGCGCATGCTCCCTTTTGAATTTCCCGCCGTGCTTTGCACGAAGTGACGTAATTTTTTCGAACCGCGACGTGCGTAGCATACTTCCGTATTCCCGGACATCTTACGCAAGAAGGAAAACATTTTAAATGTCGACGCGGGAACGACGGCCATACTTTATACAGCACATACGTGTGCTGTGTAAAGTTAGGCCACCAAAAACAACGACTAACTGCGACGGGAAACTAGACTAGCAGCGACGTAGCGAACGCGAAAAACCGTCGTGGACCGCCGTAACTACTAATTTGCATACCCGACGCTGGTTTACGACGCAAACTCCCCCCAGCGGCGGCCGCGGTATTGCATCCTAAGATCCGACAGTGTAAAACAATTACACCTGTCGGATCTAAGGGCTATCTATGCGTAACTGATTCTATGAATCAGTCGCATAGATACTCTGAGAGATACGACGGAGTATCTGAGATACTCCGTCGTATCTGAGATACTCCGTCGTATCTCCGCTGTGAATCTGGCCCTTAGATCTTACTTTCTGCACTATATACTACTATATACTCCTTTGTGCTTGTGTCTCTTAATTAATTAGAACATAAACTAAGGTGAATACAGAAGTATAAAAAGCCAGACATAGGCATTAGGCTAGGTGCTGCTAAAAATGTGTTGGGCCCCGTACACACGAGGGGATCTCCGCTGGAAACGGTCCGCCGGACCGTTTCCAGCGGAGATTCCTCCTCCGGATTTGGATTCGATGGCTTGTACACACCATCGGATCAAAATCTGCGCGGAATTCATCCGCAGTGACGTGTCGCGCCGTCGCCGCGACGATGACGTGGCGATGTGCGCAACGCTGGAAGGTAAGTACTTCCACGCATGCGTCGAATCATTACGACGCATGCGAGGGAGGGGAGCGGACGGATTGATCCGGTGAGTCTGTACAGACCACCGGATCAATCCGCTGGACCCGATTCAAGCGGATAGATTTCTTAGCATGCTAAGAAATGTATATCCGCTTGAAATCGATCGGCCCGAGGAATCTCCGCGGATAAATATCCGCTAGGCCATACAGACGACCGGATTTGTCCGCTGGAACTGATCCGCGGATCAATCCCAGTGGATAGATCCGGTCATGTGTACGAGGCCTTAGTGTATGTAAATAGGTGTTTATGGGGTACCAGTGAATGTATTTGTGCTGTTATATTAATGGCACTGTGTAGTTATAAAGACAGTTACAGGCTTCTCCAGATAGGAAATGGTTAGCTGTGTTTAGACCCTTTTCATGGCTTTCTGAGTCCTGTCCCCTGCTCTAAGCCTCATAAATATCAGAGGAGGGCTAACATCAAATCTTTCTCTCTTCCATATGAGATTTAAAGAGGAAGAACTACTACAACATGTAGTCCTACTGGAGCGTGTGGCTTCCCTCTGGGGCACCCTGCTGGGGTTCTCCCTGAACTAGGAACCTACCATTGATGAACGCTTGCTGAATGGACTTTGTTTCTCTAGAAGGTATGAACCTGGGCACCTGCATTAGATCGTTAAAGCTGGACTCATTATCTGTTTCAAGCCTGGTCTGAAGATATCCAAAGGGTTGCATGGTGGTACATGGCATATCAGAAGAACAGGGCATGTAAAGCCTACATGGGATATGGAAGCAAGGCCACTACAAAAGGTTAACTCAGCAGGAACATCGGAACAGGATATTAGTTACCATGGGTAATCAAGAACTAGTGGGAAGTGTGTAGCAGCCAGTCATGAAGCATGGTACCTGGTGTAAGTATTCTCCAGTAGCGAGGGGGTCAGTGATCTGGCTCCCTCCCTAGCGGTCAGTTTCCCTAAAGCATCTGGGATCAAACCCGCTGTATGGAGACCTCATGGACCTAGCTCAGGAATGGGCAAATCAGCCAGATAGGCTGCGGGCGCTCCGCCTCTGGCCGCCTCTCGCCCCGGGGGATTGGGGAATTCCTCGGTGCCACCTACATCACTGCCACGGGGAGACACAGAAAAGGAGCTGGCCGGAGGCTGCAGATAGCACGGCGGTCACGTGATCACACAGTGCGTGAACAACAGGATATGGTAAGAGAGGCCAAAAAGATTAATTTAAAATATCCACTCTTATATCCATTTTTATATATGTGCCCATTATATAGTTTTTCAAATGCACTTAGGTGGCAGTGGTGGCTGGTGCTCAAATTTTGGGGGGGGGGCGCAAACGAATAAAAAAAAAATGCAGCTTGCCATCAAAAGCAGCCACTGTGCCATCAATTGTCACCACTGTGCCATGCCATCAAAAGCAATCACTGTGCCATCAATTGTCACCTCTGTGCCATGCCAAATGCAGCCACTGTGCCATGCGATCTACGATCTACCGACCAAAATCTGCTCCAGATACCCAAAGCCAGATACAAATCCAAAGGGGAAAGACGATTTGCATTCCAAGGCCCCAGGCTATGGAACGCTTTACCAACCAGCATTCGGTTGGAGGAGAACCACTTGGCCTTCAGAAGTAAGATCAAAACTCATCTCTTTTGATCTCAAAGGAGAAAGGAACAACGAGCGCCCAGAGGCGATTTAGTTCGCATGTGCTGCGCTATATAAGTTTTTTACTCACTCATGCCATCAAACGCAGCAACCGTGCCCATCAATTGTCACCACTGTGCCATGCCATCAAAAGCAATCACTGTGCCATCAATTGTCACCACTGTGCCATGCCAAATGCAGCCACTGTGCCATGCCATCAAACACAGCCACTGTGCCATCAATTGTCACCACTGTGCCATGCCATCAAAAGCAATCACTGTGCCATCAATTGTCACCACTGTGCCATGCCATCAAACGCAGCCACTGTGCCATCAATTGTCACCACTGTGCCATGCCATCAAAAGCAATCACTGTGCCATCAATTGTCACCACTGTGCCATGCCAAATGCAGCCACTGTGCCATGCCATCAAACGCAGCCACTGTGCCATCAATTGTCACCACTGTGCCATGCCATCAAAAGCAATCACTGTGCCATCAATTGTCACCAATGTGCCATGCCAAATGCAGCCACTGTGCCATGCTATCAAACACAGCCAATGTGCCATCAATTGTCACCACTGTGCCATCACATCAAAAGCAATCACTGTGCCATCAATTGTCACCACTGTGCCATGCCAAATGCAGCCATTGTGCCATGCCATCAAACGCAGCCACTGTGCCATCAATTTTTACCACTGTGCCATGCTATCAAATGCAGCCACTGTGCCATCAATTGTAGTTTTGTAAACTAACTCTTGTTATGCTTTTCTACCTTAAATTAATCTAAACATTTAATGTTACAAATTTAAATTTAATTTATATTAATTCACACATACACACCATCCATCTACTCTTGGTCCGGCCCCCGGGTCCAATATATGAACCCATTGCGGTCCTTGGGTCAAAAATTTTGCCCACCCCTGACCTAGCTACATGTTACGGGAGAGAGAAGGAGTTAATTTTGATCACACATGAGGTCCGTTCTGGTGCTCGGCGGAACTTTCTGAACGGTTCTGTCAATGGGAGTGAGGTGGCGGAGGAAAGCTGGACGGTGGAGAGGGCATAGGATTGACAACGTCCTTCCTAAATGCAGCATACAAAAGGAAGGTGTGTAGTGACATGAGACAGTGTGTTTACAGAGGGACTCTGTACATTTAACTATTATACATATTATGGGGTGTCCACCATAATGTTGACTTTCACTTAGATGCAGCCCCAAATGGTCAGGGTATTGATGAGTGCATACACGTGAAAGGTACCCTAACATGCAGGGCGAGGAGGCACCACCCACATGAAGCATTTTTGTGCTTCTGTAATCATATTTATGCACAATCTAATATAAAATACAAGTAATGAGGATCTCTATTTAGAAATAAACCCCATCGGAATCACAGATTTTAGACAAAATAAAAATAAAGTATTTGGTTTGGGAAAAAACTGAACATTTTTACCTGCAGGAATGATGACAGTTGATCCATTTTTCGGGACAGTGTAATTGTTTTGTATTGATGATTGCCAAAAGGAGTTGTTTGACCAAAAACTGGAGATAAAAAACACATGTTTTAAAAACCATAGCCAGAACTCTACTGCTACAATTGGTGCAAAGGATAAATTCTATTCTTATGATACAAAAAATCTGTATTACCCATCCGATGATTTGAAGAAGCAGAATTTGCATTAAGATTGGGGCCTGTCTCACCCCCAGCCTTCAGGCCTTGGATACAACCTAATACCTGTGATTGTATACCTATAACAACTTACTATTGTAAAATGTTTATGTATGGGCTGGGAGTGCCACATAACCCCTTAGGATGACTTAATACTTTGTATTATATGTCATATGGCTTTTTTATTTTATGGTTAAATAGTATTTTAACATATATATCAATAAACTATTTTTTTTTTTTTTTAAACAGTAGTGTCCATTTGATATGATTTGATTTGATACTTTGCTTTCAGTTATTTCAATACTTCTCATATATAGGATGTGCACCTTTTTATTTACAGTGGGACCTTTGATTACAAGCATAATCCGTTCCAGGAGAATGCTTGTAATACAAAGGACTCACATATCAAAGCAAGTTTCCCCATAGAAGTCAATGGAAATGAAAATAATTTGTTCCACATTGACTTCAATGGCATGCAATACCGCATGTGGACAGTAGTGGGGGGTGGGGGCACCAGAGAGCCTTGGAAACACTTGGAAAGACCCAAGGACAGATCGGATAAACTCAGAAAGGCTCAGGAACGGAGGGTTTCCAAGGTTTTCCGAAGCATTTCCAAACGGCTCAGAACAACTCTGGCCCCCCCACCACAGGCCAAACATGGTACTGCACACCGCTGTGGCTTGAATACTGCTCGTTTTGCGAGACAACACTCGCAAACCAAGTCAGAATTAATAATAAAAAAACAAACAAACAGTGCTCGTATTGCGAAACGCTCGTTCACATCGTTACTCGCAAAACAAGGTTTCACTGTACCCCACCTTAAAACATATAACTATGCTCATACTTACTCGTACTTTGAAGGTGTTGGTGCTTTAGTAGGAGGAGGAGGAGGAAGAGGAGGAATGCATTTTTTGAAGTAGCACTGATAGACCAACAAGTTCACATTTGTGTTAGACATAGTTGTATCCAGCATTCCTGCCACTGCACGTCTGCGGAGATTGCGTTTTCCAGACACTAAAAAATAAAGTCATTGTATAACCACTTCAATACTAGACACTTTTACCTCCTTCCTGCCCAGGCCAATTTTCAGCTTTCATTGCCGTCACATATTGAATGACAATTACTCAGTCATCCAACACTGTACCCAAATTAAATGTTTATAATTTTTTGAGATGGATATGGCTTTCTTTTGGTGGTATTCAATAATCACTGTTTTTTTTTTTTTGGTATACAAATTAAATATGAACATTTTTACAAAAAAACTAAAAATGTTTTCTTAGTTATTGTTAAACAAATAATCTTTCTTCATAATTTTTGGTCAAATGCATTCTGCTACATTTCTTTGGTAGACATAACTTAAATCAGTGTATATTATTTTAGTCTATGTACAAGTTATAAAGTCTACAATCTATGGTATATATACAGTATCTGAAAATTTAGTCCTTCTGTACTGACTACTTTTCTCATTTCTTGAAGCCCTAAAATGCCAAGGCACTAAAACCCCCCAAAATAACCACTTTTTGGAAAGAAAGAAGATAGCACAGAGAGTTTAGTAAAAGGCATGGTGGTTTATTGGAAAATTAAGAAATTAAGAAAGTTGGAATTTTACCAAGTTATGTCTCACATGCAGCACAGGCATACTTATAATCATACCCCAAAACATATTCTGCTATGCCTCCCGAGTATGGGGATACCACACGTCTTAGACTTTTTCACAGCCTAAATGTACAGAAGGACCAAAAATCCAAGGAGCACCTTAGGGCTTTCAAGGAGCATACATTTTGCATAAATTATGCATATCATTTCCTGAATACCAACCACATGTGCTGAGGCCCGGGAGCACCAGGACAGTGGAAAGACCCACAAAATTACTCAATTTTGAAAGCAAACACTCCAAAGTATTTTCTGAGAGCCATAATAAGTCTTTTAAAAATGTCACTTTTTGCAACAAGTTTTTGGGAAATGCAAGTTATAAAATGAAATGTATTTTGTTATAAACAAAGTTGTCAATTAATAAGATAGAGAGCGTTTTTTCCCCCAAAAAAAGGGCATTTGGGTCTATGCGATTTCCTTTCCAGTTGCATCTTTCCTTCAACTGAATGATGTTTCCTGTTACCCACAGAATCAATTCAATAACTGCTTGTCCACTTATTTTTAAGAATTTTTTGTGTATTGTATATTTTGTATCTCTAAATGAATAAAGTATTTTTTGTAAATTTTATAACAAAGAATTTATGCTTTCTCATCACAATCATCTCATAAAAACACGCACCGCAAATTATCCCCTTTCCTTTCCCTTTTTTTTGGGGAAAAACGTTCTTTACCTATTTGGGATTAGGTGCCTTTTTCTCTGGGTGAAACTATCTTTTCTGGACCATATCTATACAAAAATTAATAAGATAGTTCTAACACACATCATAGGCATACTTAGAATTACATCCCAGAACACATTCTGCTACTCCTCCCGAGTATGGGCATACCACACAGAGGGGCCCAAAATCCAAGGAGCATCCTCAAGCTTTCTAGGGGCATAAATTATGCATCTATTTTCCTGCCTACTTATTACATTTTTGGAGGCCCTGGAGCACCAGAACAATGGAAACACCCTTAAAATGACAACATTTTGGAAAGCAAACACCCCAATGTATTTTCTAAGAGGCATAGTAAGTCTTTTGGCTGCCCCATAAATAAAGGAAGAACAAAAGACTTTGGTTATGCAGTTATTCACAGGGGGTGGCTGGGACTGGTGTCTCGGAGGAACATATCCAACGGGATGAGCAGATGGATCAGTTAATACACAGGCAGAGATGGCCAGCAAACAGGCAAAGGATCAGTCCAGGCAACAGGCACAAATGTTTCCACTAAACAAGCCAAAGTTAGTACAGGTGGCCGGCAGAGGCAATACTGCATTGGTGTGGCGGTTATAAGGAACACTGTTACTGGCATACACTGGCCTGGAGACACTGAAACTGGTGTGGCAGTGGTCAGGAAGACTGTTTCTTGCTGCACTGGTATACTGGCGATCAGTAAGACTGATTTTAGCTACACTGGTCAGGTGACCATATGGCTGGTGTGGTATTGATTGTAGGTTTGTGACTGGCTGCACTATTAGAGCTCATTCACACGTGAGGTCGGGGGCAGTAAAACCTTTTGGTTGAGCTACAGTACTACCACCTCTCAACTGCCATTCCCTTTATCTGCAGAGGCAGCAGCCAGAGGTGTACAAATGCCATGACTGCCATGCTTTGCTTCACAGCTGTGGCAGGAATTATACCCCCTGTACGCTGATCGTGACCCTTTCAGGCGTCCATTCAGGGTCCAAGGCGTTACAGCAGGTGATGAGGAGGTGATACAATGCCTTTTCACTGCCAGTCAAATGCTCTCTGAAGAGTCATCCTGACATTTCTTTCTTTTTTTGCATCGATCTGAACATTTCTGAACAGGTGAAAAAGTCCTAATAGTGACACTATGACTGTTGTGGTGCAGATCAGGGACATTGTAATTGCTGTGACGACGATCAGGGACACTAAAATCTGGTGTAGCAGTGATCCTGGACACTGTAATTGGTGTGCCCACGATCAGGGACACTATAACTGGCGTGACAGTGATCCTGGGAATTGTAACTGGTGTGACAGCGATCAAAGACAATATGACTGGTGTGGCGGTAATCAGGGACACTGCGGCTAGTGCAGCAGCGATTAGGGCCACTGAGTGTGTGGCAGTGATTAGGGACACTGGGGACTGGTGACAGTATGTAAAAAAATATATATATATTTTTTTATATTTTTTTAAATTTTTTCTTTTTTTTTTATATGCTATCACCAGTTACAGTGTCACCATAGTGGGAGGTGATTGGGATTTTCTTTTTACAACACGATTGCTTGTTAAAGTGATGATCACTGTAACAGCAATCATTTTAACTATCATGAAGGCTTTCATTTTTGTTTTATATTGTAATGCTGTGATTGGCCACAGCTAACACATGGCAAATGGATGCTGTGACTGGGCTTATACCATGTGGTCACCCTAACAAATCACAGAGATCACTGTAGTAAATAATGGATATTGAAAGAAAGCCATTGATGACAAATATTTGCCTGTGAACATGTGATCGCTGTGAACATGCGACCAATCTCAGCAATCACATTGTACCTGGGCAAATCACAGCGGGCAAGTACCAAATGCTCTGTTCCGCTGTATGTTGCGCTGCTGTGCACCCCATATTGTTACAAAAGCTTCAGTGGAAAGTGGTTAGGGATAAACTACTGCTGCTTACCTTTTTAAATTATTTTTACTGGCTTAACCTGCCTAACTTCATAACTACTGGCCGCCGTAACTTAGGGCGCAAGTTCTTTCTGAATACGGAACTTGCGCCCTAATTTACGGCAGCGTAACGTATCTGAGATACGTTACGCCCGCCGATAGATACACCATTGTATCTGAATCCGGGCAAATATTTTTAGGTATGCTTTGTAAATGGAAACCTATTTTGCATGCAAATTCTCAGTACATTTAATGACTTGATGAATGTCATTCAAAGGTGCTTAAAAATGGTGCTTTCTTTTTAATGTTCAATTTTGGAATGAATAAGCCTTCTTGAACAAAAAAAAAACACATACACTGATAGAGATTTGTGCAATCCAGAAGTAATTTGCATCCCTTGAATTTTATCACCACTGCAGTAGAGAAGAAACATCAGCTTGACCCCACTAAGGCCTCGTACAGACGAGGGGACATGTCCGATGAAAACGGTCCGCGGACCGATTTCATCGGACATGTCCGCTCGGAGATTTCGGTCTGATGGCTGTACACACCATCAAACTGAAATCCCCGCGGACAGAGAACGCGGTGACGTAGACGACACCGACGTTCTCTGACACGGAAGTTCAATGCTTCCACGCATGCGTCGAATCACATGCGCGGGATTTCGGCCGAGCGGACATGTCCGATGAGTCGTACTGACCATCGGACATGTCCGATGGACATGGTTCCAGCAGGCATGTTTCTTAGCATGCTAAGAAACATTGGTCCGCTGGAAACCTGTCCGCTAGGCCGGGAATCCGGTCCGGTCGGCCCTGCACACGACTGAACATGTCCGCGGAAACTGGTCCGCAGACCAGTTTCAGCAGACATGTTCGGTCATGTGTACGAGGCCTAACAATTAGAATTGGATGAATATTCTTAAAACAGAAAATGTTTGCTTTACTTTACATTCTTGAGGCTGCAAGCACTTTCTTTACATGATACAAGTCACACAGGCACCTTCTAGCCTCAGAGACAATTTGGAAAGAATAGGCATTTGGAGTTAGCCAAAGAAAGTTAAGAGACTTCATACAGTAGTATCCTTGAACTTACTAGTAAAACAGCTGATTGGCAGCCAAACTACTTTAAGTATGCACCTACCCAGGTAGTTAAGTGTAGTTGTATTGTCATTGAAGTACCAGTCTCCATTAGTATTGTTGTTGTAGGTCAGAGGCTGCGCAGACCCATTACGCCCATCAATTATTCTGAACATATCTGGGCTCTGAGTTAGGTTGTGTGATATCATCACATAGTCCTCACTCTGAAAAAAAATATAAAACATAACATGTAATAAATGCAATATAGTGCAGCAAAGAAGAGCAATAGATATCCTAATACAACTAAAATCACACAAATGCAGAATTCCACATTTTAAGTATGCTGTCTATGATAGCATGGTGTAGTGAAGACGACTCCTTTCTTCCTCTATGTTTGATTGTCTGTCTGCTGCCTGATGGCTACATTATCTAGCTATCAGCTCATATAGTCAAATTAGTAAGACAAATGTTAGATGGGCTCTTTTTAACAATTCAAGTCTGCTGCAGAAAGTTTTCAAAAGTAGGAGCTCACAGTCCTGTCTTGTTTTGCTTAGAAAGAAAGGAACAAAAATTTGAAGGGTGAGAAACTGTCATGTATCAGATAAGATCAGAACTGTGTGGACTGCAACAGAGGAAACCCAAACATAAATAGGTGAAAGTAGGTAAGTTTATTAAAGCGGGGGTTCACCCAAATTATTTTTTTTTTAACATTACATTCAGCCGAGTTGTCAGAATGACATTAGGCTGATTTTTTTTATTTCATTGCCGTACATACCGTATTTTCACCGCCGCTTCCGGGTATGTAATCTGTAGGACTGGGCATTCCTAATTGATTGACATCCTTCCGACCGGCGCATACAGCGCGTCACGAGTTGCCGAAAGAAGCCAGACTGCGAGTCGGCTCTATACGGCGCCTGTGCACCGACGTTCGGCTTCTTTCGGCAACTCGTGACGCGCCAATTAGGAACACCCAGTCCTACAGATTACATACCCGGAAGCGGCGGTGAAAATACGGTATGTACGGCAATGAAATAAAAAAAAACAGCCTAATGTCATTCTGACAACTCGGCTGATTGTAATGTTAAAAAAAGTTTTTTTTGGGTGAACCCCGCTTTAAGGTAAATAAATGTGAAAACACCACCAATACAAACAGAGTGAACAAACCAAACAACCAAAACAGTGATAGCAAACCAACCAGCATATATAGCAGAAGGGAGTTACAGAATCTTAGTCAAGCCAGGCCAGGGTCATAAACAGGAGATCAGCAGATGGGGGGCCAGGGGTAAGCAGACAGGAACACGATGGAAGGAATCAGGCTGCAGAGCAAGGATCCAGGGATACAGGAACAGACACAACAGGTTTAGGGTTCAGGTTCACAGCTAAGCAGGCTGCAGGTCAATACCAGGGCAAGGTGAGTATACACATGCCGAGTATTTATACTATTACCTGCTAACAAGCCCAGGTGACGCCAGACTGCAGAAGGTAAAATCTGCACCACACTGGCAGGATCCATCCACTGGTGGACGCCAGTACTGCAGGCCCAAAGATGACATAACACCAGAAGGGAGAAGTTCCTCTGACAGTTCCAAACTGCCAGGAGACACCTGCTGGTGGACCTCAGTACTGCACGCCACATTATGGATATTACCAGCAGATGGTGCTGTCTTTTTTTCTGCTCCTAATCTTCCAACGTGCTTATCTTGATTTTCACTGTAATCTCATAAAATAGAAGTAGCTCACAAACTGCCTAGCTGATATCAGATTCAGGAGATGTGTTATTTTTTTTTTTTTTTAAATATGTTTATTGAGTTTTATAAAATAGTTACAAACAATAAAATAAGATGAAATCAATGCGAATAACAAGTTACAAGTGCACATGGTACTGGAACCGTACACATACAACATCAAATAGCCCAACCCGACGGGCGGGCAGGCAGGAACTGAGAACGATCAGCAAAAGGCAGTATACAGCGGTACAAACCCCTGAAAGGTTTGGGAACAGGTTGGATCAAACATAGTTGCGGGAGGGGGGGACCTTCGCTTAGCTGGGGGAATCTATCGGGTATGGTTGACTGGAATTGGATAGCACTTGAGCTATAGGGGAGGGGGGGGATAGAAAGAGAGAGGGGGGGTGAGCGCATCTAGACAATAGAAATAGGATAACAATAGAGGCTGTGCATACAGTTTACGGGGGGGGGGAGGTGACACATGAGTATTTGCGTAGGGAGTCAATCCGTAGCAATAGTAGAGGGATCCGAGGGGGGGTCTCCTCCTTTGAGTGAGGTTGGCCTGGATTTTGAGAAGGAAAAGGAGAATTGATCAAAGGCATCCAAGTCGTCTTGTGATAGGTTCAAAAGCATAAAAGGTTGCCAAATGGAAAGAAAGCGAGCTTTTGTAGTGGCCCGATGGAAGTCTGTGGTGGCCCGTTCTTTGTAAAGAAGGAGGAGAATGTCTTGTTTGATCTGGGTTACCGACGGGGGGTGAGGAGAGATCCAGTTTCTCAAAATGGCTCTTCGTGCAACAAGTAGACAGAGTAAAGGCCATTCTTTGGATAGTCGTGCGGGGGACGTAGAAGCGGAGGCGGGAGGATCGTCTTGCCTTGACCATTGTAGCAGCAGAGGGTCCCAATAACCAAAAATGAGGAGGAAGGGGTCCTTAGGCAGTTTCAGCAGGGTGACTTCGAAGATGTATGCCAGGACTTGGTCCCAGAAAGTGGAGATAAAAGAGCATGCCCAGAAACGATGCGTCAGGGAAGGCCGTGGGTGATGACATAAAGGGCAATCGGAAGAGCCTGGCACCTGTGCAGAGCGTAAGAAGGGGATGTGGGCCCGATGGAGAATCTTGAGTTGGGTTTGCTTCCAGATTTCATTGGGAGTTAGTTTTTGTACAGCATTGTATCCTTGTAGTAGTTTATGTACCAGGTCATCATCCGGAAAATCCTTGCCCCAGTTAGCCACTGAAGAAGACGACAAGGAGGGGGAGGTCTTGAGTAGCATGGGTTTGTATATGTCTGAGATCTTGTACGTGCCTTCCGATAGTAGCCGGTCTGTGAAGTTAGGGGAGAATCTTTTATTGCATTCATTGCAGATGGCGCGTAGGAAGTCCGTGCATTGCCAGAAATGGAAAGCGTGGGATTGGGGTAGAGCGAAAAGCTTGGCTACTGCGTCGAAAGTCAGAGTGTGTCCAGTTGTAGGGTCGCATATAGAAATGAAATGTGTGAGCCCCTTCTCTTGCCAGACTTTGAAGGGTTTGTGCTCTGTGCCTGGGGTGAAACTGGGGTTTCCTTGGATCGGGAGGTGTCTTGACATGAATGGGCAGAGTCCAAGGCTTTTTCTACTTTCCCTCCAGGCGATGACAGTGTCCCTGAGCAGTAAATTGTGTTGGAGTATGGGGGTGATCGACTTCCACTTGCAGTGGAGGAGAGCTGCCAGGGAGAAGGGGTGGACCATGGCAGATTCAAGGGAATAATTTGAGTACCGTGAGGATTGCGTTATCCAGTCTAGACCAAATCTTAACAAACAAGCTAAATTGTAGAGTCTGACATGCGGGAGACTGACACCCCCCTCGCCTCTGGGAAGACACATCTTTTTTAAAGCAATACGTGGTCTCTTGCCATGCCAAATACATTTGGAAATAGCCAATTCTAGAGTTTTGACTTCTTTGTGTCGGAGGAGTAAAGGAATGGTCTGCATCGGATATAATAGTCTGGCAAAGCTGACCATTTTGACCAGGTGGCATCTTCCCAAAAGCGAGAGAGGTAGATCCAACCAGTTCACCAGTTCTCGCGAAATCTTTTGTATCAGTGGGGGATAGTTTAGGTGGTACAGAGAGGAAGGCATTTTACCGATCTTAATGCCGAGGTAAGTGATATGGGAAGTGGCAACCGAAAATATGGAGTGACATGACCAAGTGGGCGACGGTGAAGAGCCTAGGGGGAGGATCTCACTCTTGCTATAATTAATCCGAAGACCCGAGCAGACACGGAAAGTTTCGAAAACGTTCTTGACGGTGAGTATATCTAAAGAGGGATTCGCCATAAAAATATGGTTGTCGCCGAACAGAGAGGAACGGAGTTCGTGGACACCGACCCTAATTCCACGTAAAGGGGCTACCTGGTTGAGATGTCTGGATAAAGGTTCTAAGGCTATGTTGAAAAGGAGTGGGGAGAGGGGGAAGCCTTGACGGGTCCCCTTGTGGAGGCGAAATTCCTTCGAGAGGAGTCCCGCTGCTACTAGTTTTGCTGAGGGAGAGGTGTACATGGCATTGATAAGGTGACAAAAAGGTCCGGAAAAGCCCATTTTGGCCATTGAAAGAGAGAGCCATTCGAAGCTGACATTATCGAATGCCTTCTCTGCGTCTAATGTGATTATGGCAAAGTCACCTTTGGGGTGTTGTTTGGCGTGCTCCAGAGCTAGCATCACTTTACGGAGGTTTAGAGTAGCCGTTCTACCTTTCACAAAGCCCGATTGTGCTGGGTGGATGAGGGAAGGGATAATGTCAGAAAGCCTATTTGCCACGATTTTGGAGAGGATTTTGACATCCAGGTTCAATAAAGATATCGGTCTATAAGAGCCGGGTTCTAGGGGGTCTTTTCCCTTTTTGGATAGTAATTTGATGATGGCCTGGTTGCCCGAGGGAAGGTATGATCCACCGGACCATATCCCGGAGTAGACCGTGTGGAGAGTGGGTTCTAGAACGTTTTGTAGTGTCTTATAAAATTCTCCCGTGAAGCCATCGGGTCCCGGGGCCTTATAAGGGGCAGTTTTGCGGATAGTGTTTTATATCTCAGCAAGGGATATGGGAGCGTTTAGAGATTCCAATTGGGAGGGAGTGAGTTTAGGCATCTCTAGGCGTTCCAGAAAGGCGTCAGCCGTTTGTTTATGGATGGGGTCGGGGGTGTACAGGGCCGAGTAGTACTGGAGCATCGTCTCATTAATTGTTGGGGGGGTGGCGTGTACGTTGCCGCTAGAGTCCCTCAGGGAAGTGATATGAGTGGGTTTAAAGGTACCTTTGCATAACCTGGCTAGCAATTTGCCCGATTTATTACCAAACTTGTGAAGGGTGGCATCTAGGTGTGCTTTTTTGACTGACTCTAATGTGTCTGCCCAGGTGTCGAAAGAACTCTTAGCGGCATGCCACTCGGTCCTATCCTTTGGGGAGTCAGAGGAGTAGAGGGCCCTTTGTGCCTGGTGTAGTCGTGCGCTAGCTAATTTGTATTTGGAGACAGTGTTTTTTTTGAAGGAGGCAGCATAAGAGATGATCCGTCCCCTGAGGAATGCCTTACCAGCGTCCCAGAAGAGGTTCGGGGAAGTAATATGGGGGGCATTGGCCATGGAGTATTCCAGCCATTCCTTTTCTATGTAGCGTTGGAAATCAGCATGGTTGTGAAGGTACGAGGGAAAGCGCCAGATCTTAGGGTTCGGAGGGAGGTCAAGGTTGTCGAGTGAGATCGAGACTGGGGCATAGTCAGAGACAGCAATATCGAGGATATCGGTGGCCGAAACCATAGGGATTAGATCGTCAGAACCAAAAAAGTAGTCTATCCTGGTGAATACAGAGTGGGGGTTGGAGTAGAAAGTAAATTCCCTATCAGCAGGATGTGCTAGGCACCAGAGGTCACGAAGGCGGAGGGATTCCATAGTGGACGCAAAAAGTGAGGGGCGATTTGGGTCTGGGCTGGGATTTAGGTGCTTTGGGGAGGACCTGTCATCGACCTGGTGGAGGGTGTCGTTGAAGTCACCACCGATCAGGTGAGGAAGGTGGGTATTTTGGAGGAGCCACGCAGAGAGTTCGCTATAGAAAGACTTGCCGGGGCTATTGGGGGCGTAAACGTTGGAGACGACCAGCTCCTTGGAGCCTAGTCTGACCTGTGCTGAGAGAAGTCTACCCTGAGTGTCTGAGTTCACCGCGAGAACCGTGCATGGGAGATTTTTGTGTATTAATATGAGAACACCTGCTTTCCGACCTACGGCTTCTGAGCCTATGACCGTTCCCACCCATAGTTTTTGCATGCGGGAAAAGTCAGACGCAGATAGGTGGGTCTCCTGCAATAGTGCAATGTCTGTCTTGAGCCTTTTCAGGTGTCTAAGGATCTTCATCCTCTTATTCGGGGACCTGAGTCCTGAGTCCCTTCACATTCCAGGAGATTATTCTCATGTTAGGGGGCCTGTGGGGGGGGGGGGTTTGAGCAGAAGGCCAAGGAGGGGATCGAGAAATATGGGATTAAGGGGGGTCGCCACGACAGGGGGTGGGTAGTACCGAACCTCACAGGGGGGTAGTGGTGAGCAGGGCGGGTGTATACGGATGCGCCGGAGGGGAGGGAGAGAAGAAGGTGTAGAAGGTGAGGGGGGTGAAGGGGGGAGGGCCTGAAACATAGGCAACAGAAACAGTAACAACATTTGTAAGAACTTCACTTTTTTCCGCATGGAGTCACCGTACGAAGCCAGCCCCCATGTCACGATCCCGACAACATGTTGCCCGGGAGCCCAGATCAAAGTGCAGGGACCAAACGACATGTAGTCAGATACCCGAGATGGGGATAAATGGACAAGGGTTGCGTACAGTGAAGCCAGGTGGCACATTTCGATAGTCAAGACAAAAAAAAGCAGTGCAAACATAGGTTCGTGGGGAGACAACAACTAATGATGCATAGCAAACAAAAATGACCAGCGATAACAATTGGAGCATTGTATCATCTACCACGGGTGTAGCATAGAGGCCATAGTGAAATAAATCTACCTGTCCCCACGGCAGAGCAGCAGGGGTCCTCACATCGTGGGGAGGGACTCGGTGGATGGTCCAACAGTCAGAGGAATCGAGCGCTAAACATACGGAACAGGGTATGGAGCGTGCCCCTAGGGGAGGGGGTCAGTAAGAGGAGAGAGACATACAGCAGGTCCGCTATTATGTGGTGTGTCGAGGAAATTCCTGGGCTGAGGCCCTGAAGCGTTTGGGAGATTCTTTACGGGGGCTCCTTTGGTCCAAGGGCCTGTTGAGGGGGGCAGCCTTAGAGGGTGAGTGGGGGTGCGGATCCGCAAGGCGCGACCGTACAAAAGCTTCTGCTTCGGCGGGGTCCTGAAAGGTCAGATGATCTCCGTTCGGTGCTTTGAGGCGGAGAATCGCCGGAAAGGCCAGAGAGAATTTAATTTGTTGTTTAAATAGTTCCGAGCACACCTGCTGGAAGGCCTTCCTTTTCTTTGACACCTCGATGGAGTAGTCCGCAAAAACCAGCACTTTTACACCATCGATTTGTAGTTGGCGGGCTTGCCGGAAGGTTTGCAGAATAAGGGACTTGTCAGCATAGTTGAGATACTTAGCAATAATGGGCCGCAGGGATTTGCGTTCAGAGTTAAAAGCCCCCCATGCGGTGCGCCCTTTCTACCATGTAAGGGCCTACGAGGCCTAGTGCTTCTGGGATGCGTCGAGAGCAAAACTCAGACAGGGCGGATGATTGGAGTGACGCCCTATTCTCCAAATCATCTAACTTTTGTAATACGTACTGGTTAGTTTTCTCTTGGGCATGCTCTATGGCCTGGGCTTGGTAAAGCTCATCCTCAGCGTTAGAAAGACGGTGTTCAATGTCATTAAGCCTTTTGCCGTGTTCCCCCATCTGGGCCTTAATTTGTGCCATCCCTGCATTTACGGCTTTTTCCACTAAAGCCGCAATCATGGGGGATAATAACGCCGCCACGGCCTGGGCAATGCGTTCGGTGGTGTTGTCCCCCGTCTGCTGGGGCTGTGGTACATGTGGAGGAGGAGGGAGGGAGGTGCTGTCGCTTACCTCCATGTCCGCCTGAGGTGCGGTGGGCCGCGGAGCGGAGTAGGCCGCGACCGGGGCCTCGATTTGGGAGAGCGCCGGCGGAGGTGAAGCCGTCTGGGCTGTGGTCGTGCAGGCGCCCGATTTCTCCACAAATCGGTCCATGGGCGCTGGATGCCTCGTCCAGGTGAAGAGTGAGACTCGGGGGGGCTCTCTGGCAGGTTTAAAAAGCCGATTCTTGATTGTGCTGCGGGAGCTGAGGAGAAGCGCTGTCACTCCATGCGGCGCCGGAACCGGAAGTTTACTAATGGGGAGATGTGTTCTAATGTTCTGAAGTTTATGCAGGAACTATTTTCCACAGTTACATTGGCCCAGCATGGACCGATGTAAATATGTACCGTATGTGCCATACCTGGCCGATCCCTGTGGAAGCTGGATATTACTGCAGTAGGCACCTCTATGACAGTGATCAACATTATCTTCTGAGTCCTGTGCCAAGCATTGTGTATTGTGAACACAGAAGGTCGCTAATTCCACATGGGCTCCATTTAGAGAACAGTTTTACAAAGCATTCTCTTATTGGAAGAGGTGGCGAGTTCAGGTGGTGACATCATCTCTATCTTTTATAATCAGAGATTGCTTTTCATATGCATACTTACTTTGCTTCAAACTGGACCGATGTACCTATGGAAAACAGTCCATGTCTAAACTTCAGCATTAAAAAAATACCTTTTTCAAGACACCTTAGTGAGGCATCAAGCCAATCTGCAGGAATGTGAATAAATTCTTAAAAGGGAACCTGTCAGAAACAAAAGCTGCCATTTCTAACTTGTTTTATCAAAGGTAAATATTTAGGGCTAGGTCAGGTCAGGTGGTGTTCTGGAACGCACTCCCAGACCAGGTGGCAGGAATCATGACTGAAGGATATGTATCAGTGATCTCTAGTAGTCTTCAATTGGCCGTCGTATCCCTGTTACTATCTATGGAACTGATCCACAGAATCAGTTTCTCATAGATAGGCAGAAGATCCGACATGTGTAAGGGACTTACACTGTTGGATCTTAGGATGCAGTACCTCGGCCGTCGCTGGGGGCATTTCTCGTCGAAATGCCGCGTCGGGTATGCAAATTAGCACTTACGAAGATCCACAAATCGGTTTCCCTTCGTGAAGTCTCCGGAAGTTGTTAGTTTGCAAACGCAAAATTAGGGCTACTTTTACATAGTGTAAAGTTAGTACACCATGTAAAAGTAGACCCTTCTTTCCCGCGACGCTGTAAATTTTTTTTTTTTTTTTTTTCCCCGCCGCATCTCTTTTTTTTCCCGGCGCGATTCACAAACTCGGCGTAACGTAATTTCGCGCAATGCACGTCGGGAAAATCGCGTCGGGAGCATGCGCAGTACGTCCGGCGCGGGAGCACGCCTAATTTAAATGGGACTCGCCCCATTAGATTGGGCACGCCTTGCGCCGGCCGGATTTAAGTTACACCGCAGAAAATTTCTAGGTAAGTGCTTTGTGGATCGGGCACTTAGGTAGAAATTTTCCGGCGGTGTAACTTAAATCCGAATATTTAAGTTACACCCGCTGGCTGTGGATCTGGCCCTAAGTTCTTACTTTCATATAAAGTGGCATTCTAATAATGAACACAACACTCTTAGGCCTCATTCAAACTGACAATGACATACATGTGTTACTATGTGTTTAAAGGACATTTACAAATGTGTATAAATGCATGCAATAGATGTAAATTTACACTGTGTGTTTACATTCTTTTATATACTTTCAGTTTAGCTGTATTTAGAGATATAAGATTCTTTGCTTCAAGGTCAGATACTCTGAATGCAAAAAACATGTAAAACACAAGTACATGTAAGTGCAGGAGAAATTGATCCGAGGAGCATAAAGTTTGTTTATACCTCCCAGGTATCCTGTTTAAAGTGTTACTAAACCCAGTAGCCTGCATTCACTATATCTGGTCTCCCACAGTACACAAAACATGGAAATGCAATTATTTTAGTAAATATAAACTGCCAAGTACCCTTTATATAACAGTCTTGTGACTTCTATAGCTCTCCTGCATTGACAGGCTGATTGTACTGTTGTGAGTTTAGTAAAACTTTAGCATAAACCAAATGAAGGAGGCTAGTGTGAATGCAGCCTTAAAATTCTCATCATAAATTAGGTTTATCTGCTAAATAATTATATTAATTTACCTTAAAGCCATAGAAAGTGGAAGTGTAGGAAATATTTGTGATGAAATTTGCATTTCTGAAGTACCAATTGAAGGAATTGGCATTAGGCAGTAAGGCCATCCATCCACCGGGGTGAGTTAAACGTTTAAGTAAGCAGGGGACAACAGTGAGACCTAAATTGAATACAAACATAATAGAGGTAACAAAAAAAAACCTTGAGAACTGGTCAAAAGAGTATAAAAAAGGGTGGGGTGAAAGAAGGAAGAAAAATAAAAAGGAGTAGTAACAGGAAAATAAAAGAAAAGAAAAACAAAATGAGAAGGTAAAGGATAGGAAGAGAAGAGAAGAGAAGAGAAGAGAAGAGAAGAGAAAAGCTTTATCCGAGTACATGCAGCTATCGGAAACATTGCTACATATTTACTTGGAGTTTACTAAGATCTTGTGCAAAGCCAATAAACCAAGAAAAACTTACCAAAGGAGTTGGAAATGATGACATCTTTCCAGAGAAGGGAGGATGGAGATGGGTTATTGAATGCCAGTCGGTGAAAACTGACAGTAGAGTTACAGACAAAACCAGGGAAACCAGCACTCCAATCACTATGTTGGCTACACTGTGTTGGGTCAAGCAGTCCACTTGCTGGTACCACCTTTGCTCCTGTTTTTCCTAAATGAAAAGAATGTTTTTCATAATTTCAAAACTGTGGGTCATAAAAAGCAGTATTTTATCTCTGTAAATTCTAGGATTTGCTGGTGGATGCAGATATTTAGAGCCATTGTACCTACTCACTGTACAAAATAGGTAAACGATGCTGATTAACCTTTCTGATTCCAGCATTGGCTTATGCAAGCTTCAAATTAAGGCAACCACCACGCTGAGAGGCTGATGGAGTATCTGAGCATTCCCAACTACACTATGGGGGTTATCCTCAAAAGAGATACTCCGACTTAACTGCTGTTCAGTCTGTGTGTAACTTTGGAAACGATCCTCAAAAGGCTTTTTCCAAAGTTACACAGAAGATCCGGCATGTGTAATTGAATTACACTGCCTAATTTTAGGATGCAGTACCGCATCCGCCGCTGGGGGCATTTCGAGTCGAAATGCCGTTGCTAGTATGCAAATTAGCACTTAAGGCGATCCACAAAGCTTTCTAGCTTCCTTTTTGCGCCGTAAGTGTTATTTTGCAAGTGTAAAATTAGGGCTCGTTCTACAAAGTGTAAACTAGTTACACCTTGTAAAGGCCCATTCCAGCGACGGCATTTGGTATGCTTTCCCGAGGGAGAACTCCACGGCAATTTGTAAAAAACAAAACCGGCATGGGTTCCCCCCCAGGAGCATACCAGGCCCTTAGGTCTGGCATGGGTTGTAAGGAGACCCCCCCACGCCGAAAAATTGACGTAGGGGGTCCCCCTACAATCCATACCAGACCCGTATCCAAAGCACGCTACCCGGCCGGCCAGGAAGGGAGTGGGGACGAGCGAGCGCCCCCCCCCTCCTGAGCCGTGCCAGGCCGCGTGCCCTCAACATGGGGGGGTTGGGTGCTCTGGGGCAGGGGGGCGCACTGCGGGCCCCCCCACCCCAGAGCACCCTGTCCCCATGTTGATGAGGACAGGACCTCTTCCCGACAACCCTTGCCGTTGGTTGTCGGGGTCTGCGGGCGGAGGCTTATCGGAATCTGGGAGTCCCCTTTAATAAGGGGGCCCCCAGATACCGGCCCCCCACCCTAAGTGAATGGATATGGGGTACATCGTACCCCTATCCATTCACCTGGAGGCAAAAAGTAAAAGTTAATAAACACACAACACAAGGCTTTTTAAAATATTTTATTATTCTGCTCCGGACGCCCCCCCTGTCTTCGTTATTAGCTCAATTACCAGGGGGGGCTTCTTCTTCCGCTCTCCGGGGGTCTTCTCCGCTCTCCGGGGGGGGTTTCTTCTTCCGCTCTCTGGGGGGGGGCTTCTCTGGACTCCGGGGGTCTTCTTCCATCTTCTCCCCTCTTCCGCTCTTGACTCGGCGAACCCCGGTTCTTCTGCAGCTCTCCGGTGCCTTCTTCTTCAGCGCTGGCTGCCTGCTATGTTTGTGTGTTAGCTCGATTTCAAACAGGCAGCCAGCGCGGTCTTCTGTGGCGTCAGGGTCTTCTCTTCCTTTCTTCCGATGTTGCCTCGTCGCCTGTTGTCGCTGTAATGATGGAAGCGCGCCTTGCATCACATTTATATAGGCATCACCGTCCCATCATGCTCCGGCAGGTACCCACGTGGTGGGTGCCTACCCACGTGCACCCACCACGTGGGTACCTACCGGAGCATGATGGGACGGTGATGCCTATATAAATGGGATGCAAGGCGCGCTTCCATCATTACAGCGACAAGAGGCGACGAGGCAACATCGGAAGAACAGAAGACCAGAAGACCCTGATGCCACAGAAGACCGCGCTGGCTGCCTGTTAGAAATTGAGCTAACACACAAACATAGCAGGCAGCCAGCGCTGAAGAAGAAGGCACCGGAGAGCTGCAGAAGAACCGGGGTTCGCCGAGTCAAGAGCGGAAGAGGGGAGAAGATGGAAGAAGACCCCCGGAGTCCGGAGAAGCCCCCCCCCGGAGAGTGGAAGAAGAAACCCCCCCCGGAGAGCGGAGAAGACCCCCGGAGAGCGGAAGAAGAAGCCCCCCCTGGTAATTGAGCTAATAACGAAGACAGGGGGGGCGTCCGGAGCAGAATAATAAAATATTTTAAAAAGCCTTGTGTTGTGTGTTTATTAACTTTTACTTTTTGCCTCCAGGTGAATGGATAGGGGTACGATGTACCCCATATCCATTCACTTAGGGTGGGGGGCCAGTATCTGGGGGCCCCCTTATTAAAGGGGACTCCCAGATTCCGATAAGCCTCCGCCCGCAGACCCCGACAACCAATGGCAAGGGTTGTCGGGAAGAGGTCCTGTCCTCATCAACATGGGGACAGGGTGCTCTGGGGTGGGGGGGCCCGCAGTGCGCCCCCCTGCCCCAGAGCACCCAACCCCCCCATGTTGAGGGCACGCGGCCTGGCACGGCTCAGGAGGGGGGGGGGGGCGCTCGCTCGTCCCCCCTCCCTTCCTGGCCGGCCGGGTAGCGTGCTTTGGATACGGGTCTGGTATGGATTGTAGGGGGACCCCCTACGTCAATTTTTCGGCGTGGGGGGGTCTCCTTACAACCCATGCCAGACCTAAGGGCCTGGTATGCTCCTGGGGGGGGGAACCCATGCCGTTTTTTTCTTTGAAAATGGGCATGGAGTTCTCCCTCAGGAATGCATGCCGCTGTCATTTTTTTTATCCCCGACGCAACTTTAAGCCGTCGCGATCCTCAAAACTCGGCGTAACGTAACTTCGCGCATGCGCAGTACGGCCGGCGCGCATGCGCAGTACGGCCGGCGCGGGAGCGCGCCTCATTTAAATGGGACTCGCACCATTTGAATAGGAACGCCTTGCGCCGGCGGAATTTTAGTTACACAGCCTGAAATTTCTAGATAAGTGCTTTGTGGATCAGGCACTTAGGTAGAAACTTTAAGGCAGTGTAACTTAAATTGGATTTTTTAAGTTACGTCAGGTTTTTGTGGATCTGGCCCTATATTCCTAAAGGGTTGTGAACACCTGATCAGCACATCTATATACTGTAAGCTTGTTGAACATTGTCTTTAATATGGAAACCCTCCCCATCTCTATTTGCCACTGTAGCAGTCTTCACTCTTTTTTGGAATGCTTGGCAAAAGATTTTAGAGTGTGTGCCCATTCAGCCTAAATAGTTGACTTGTGACTTTCCACATCAAAGTTTCCAAACCATGTTTTTAAGAAGCTGGCTTTTTGTGTGTAGTCATGCTGGGACTGAAAATGGGTTTTCCTAAACGGTGGTCATAAAATTGTGTAAAATATCTTTGTATGCTGTAGCATTAACATGTTCCTTCACTAAAAACAACTGAACTCAATAATTTGGAGGAATGGATATACAGTATATAATCTATACAGGAATTGTAGTTTTTTGTTTGGTTGGGAGGTGGGTAATTTCTATGATTACATTGGGTGCTCGATTATCTTCTTTGTTTTTTGGGCATGGCTCTAGATAATATTCATTAGTACTAACCCAATTTTAAACCAAATCATTTTACCTGTAAGAGTTCCATCCATGTCAGTTAAAACAACTTCATGTTCCCACCGGAATCCAGCCTTGTTGGGTACATTAAAATATTGTATTCCATTAAACCTTGCATTCCATCCTCCACACCTGTCAATGCACACTCCAGCAATTGATGTCACTGCAATCGCTGCACAGTTTGGTCTGTCAAAATTCATAAACTTGACTGATGATACTGTCAGTCCTTCATCGAATGGTAGAGTTATGCCCCTAGCTGTGCAAAAACTAGAGCCAAGTCCTAGTTCATCCAGATGGCCCACAATTATGGCATTCTTAAGGACAGCTCCATAGGTCTCACCCCATCCACCAACGTAAGATGGAAGAACTCTCTTGGTTTCTATGCCAGAATCTTCATTATTTACCATGGTGAAGTTATGAAACTGAAGAGCCCCTCCATTTACCCATTCAGCCCCTTTCTGACAGTTCCATGTGGTCAATGATTTGAAAACAGCAGGAGATGGTGTAGAAGAACTGCAAGATCCTTCTACCATGGGAAAGTATTCTTGAAATATCCAGATGCCATACCATCCCTGAGAATGGACAGTGTTGTTGTAAAATTCACCAAGTGGCACTCGTTTCTGGCAAATGTTCGGGTCATAGGATGGACCATCTGGGTGGTCATTCATTCTGTACCAAAAACCAAAATGTGTGCCACCAGCAGCTGCATTGTGCCTAATGGTGTTGTTTGGATTTGTTACCCAATACGCTGCTGGTGTAATGTCATCGTTCAGTAGACTGGTACTTTGCTGGACAAATACTGCCAGGTTGTACTGAAGCACATTGCCATGTTCTATGCCATCCTCAATGAAGAAGGCTCCTCCCATTATATCATAAATGACGTTGTATTCAACAAGAAGATGGTGAGTGTTGTGTATAGTTATTGCTCTGTTGTAGGTCTGGTGGATTCCACAGCCCCGTACATATGACTTATACTGGACATCACCCATTAAATGCCAGTTAATAGGATAACGTCCCAACCGGAAAGCTTGACCTGCATGGAAAATCTGAAAGACAAATATTTACAATGTTTCTGTTTTGAAATGCTTATGCTATTGATAATATTAGGTGATGAAAATGTAGCGCTAAGTGTTCAGAGGGAACATACATATACAAAATGAGTCCCCGAAATCATGAGCAGACAATAATGATGAAATTAAAATCCACATAAAAGTGATATGTGACAAAGATTGTCCATTCAAAAAACAATAAAAGAAAAGATGAAGCTGGACGTGGACCAAATAGACCATCAAGTAACCCTTCTTGCGGAGAGATACATAGAGGTAGAATACTCTTACTGGAGTTGATGGATCTACCTGTCAGCGGCAGCAGATCATTAAAGCATAAGAAATCCTAGTGGTGAGTCTCGGCAGCTTGTATGAAGGCTCTCACTGCTGAAAACCGTTAATGGTGAGCATGGACCCAGAATACAGCCGTGGACAATCTTTATTCGAGAAATCCCAGGCCGGAGAGGAACTCAGGGTGCACTAGATGTCATTATAGTTCTTAAAAAAATGAAGAAAAACTACCAGTCCTTTTCAGGGCTGTAGATGGCACATTGGAGCGAGGCTCCTTTTACACGTTCTTTCCTGTCTCCGAATACTGAGTATTCGAAGACAGGAAAGAACATGTGAAGGGAGCAGTGCCGATCCTGACCTCCCTGGGGTCCTAAGCAAAATGACATAGCACATTAAAAATGAGAAGCGGGGGGCGCTGACGACAGTGACATGTCACATTAAAGAAAGTTGAGAAGCGGGGGAGGGGGTGTTCTGCTGTCGAAAATGACATCTTACATTAAATTGAGAAGCAGGGGGTGCTGACTTCTTACCTCTTCTCCCATGCAGCCAGCGAGTTGAGAAGCGGGGGTGAGGGGGGGAAAATGACTTCTCACCAGGCGGGGCCTCTAGTAATTTGGGGGGCCCTTCGCAGCTTTGCTGGGCCCTAAGCGGCTTGCATAGTGAGCCCTATAGGGCGGATCGGCCCTGGAAGGGATCCTCGCTCCAATGTGCCATCTACAGCCCTGAAAAGGACTGGTAGTTTTTCTTCATTTTTTTAAAGAACTATAATGACATCGACACAAAACAAAAACTGCGCTAATGTCTCCCCACCCCTGACCCTAGGCAGCAGCTGGCGTGTGAATCACAAGGAAATATAAACAAAGAAAAAGCCGCGCCACTATAATGACATCTAGTGCACCCTGAGTTCCTCTCCGGTCTTGGTTTTCTCGAATAAAGATTGTCCACGGCTGTATTCTGGGTCCATGCTCACCATCTACGGTTTTCAGCAGTGAGAGCCTTCATACAAGCTGCCGAGACTCACCACTAGGATTTCTTATTCTTTAATGATCTGCTGCCGCTGACAGGTAGATCCATCAACTCCGGTAAGAGTATTCTACCTCTATGTATCTCTCCGCAAGAAGGGTTACTTGATGGTCTATTTGGTCCACGTCCAGCTTCATCTTTTCTTTTATTGTTTTTTGAATGGACAATCTTTGTCACATATCACCTTTATGTGGATTTTAATTTCATCTTTTATGTCTGCTCAAGATTTTTGGGACTCATTTTATATATGTATGAACCCTCTGAACACTTAGCGCTACATTTTCACCATCTGCACATTTAGAATTTTAGTCACATTTTATGCAGCTGCTTTTTGTTTCACTATTTTTTGGACTAGCGCACATTTTCCCATTTTTCATATTGATAATATTAGTCCACTCAAAACTGATATTCAGTCCCGGTTCACAGTGTGCGATGCAAGAACACTGCAAATCCACTGCGGGTTGCCGCATCACACCTGACACGCAAGGCAGTACCCACTGCCATATGAGAACTGCTGGGAGTGTCAATACAATGTTAACCCATTGCCGACCCCTCGCACTCCGATGTGCTTCGGCAGAATGGCACTGCTGTGCATATTGGCGTACATGTACGTCCCCATTAATATGTACAGCCGTGGGTCGCGCACGCCCCGGTCGGGTACTCCGTGACTGCGCGCGCGGGACCTGTGGAACTGATCCTCGCCGGTATCCCGCGATCGGAGCACAGAGCTGATGAACGGGGAGAGGTAAGTGTAAACAAACCTCTCCCCGTGCTTCCTAGTCAGACTGTCACTGATCGTCTGTTCCCTGTCATCAGTGACGTCACACGCCAAGCCATGCCCCCACACAGTAAGAATCACTCCCTTAGGTAACACTTAACCCCTTCAGCGCCCCCTACATGTTAACCCCATTCACTGCCAGTGTCATTTTGACATTAATCCGTGCATTTTTTTAGCACCGATCACTGTAAAAATGACAATGGTCCCAAAAATGTGTCAAAAGTGTCCGATGTGTCCGCCATAATGTCGCAGTCTAGATAAAAATCGCTAATCACAGCCATTACTAGTAAAAAAAAAATATTAATAAAAATGCCATAAAACTATCCCCTATTTTGTAGACGCTATAACTTTTTAAATTGTCAGTTAAAGAGACGCAGTGCCAAATCACAAAAAGTGGCCTGTTCTTTGACCAGCAAAATGGTCCGGAGCTTAAGTGGTTAAAGGTGCACTCTGGAATAAAATAAATTAAAAAACCCTTGTAGTGAGGTCCCCACAACTGCTCATTAGGTATAAGGGTAGAAATGTACACATATTCCCAACATATCAGTTACCTCCACATATTCTATTCTTCCAATGGACTGCAGCTTGTCAGGCTCTGGTGAGTGAAACATTATACATCCTCCAAACTCATCACTTCCTATTGTCTCTCCAAACCTTCCCTGGAAACATGTTTGTGTAGCAAATTCACCTAAAACAAGAAATGGCACACTGTGTTCAACAAGGTAGTGTAAAGCGCAAATGGGACATGCACAGTTCCAAAACCCATGCCGTTGATAACAATAAAAACTCTCCGTAGTGATATAATATTAGCAAGTCTATAGACACTTCTACCAACATGGGCACCTCAACCCTTTTTTGAAGGAAGAGGGAGGAGCCAGAGTTGGAACACTATACACCCGTGTCAATGATCTCTAGGTGACACTAAAACTTTATGGAGAGCTAGGGTTGGATACTTTTTTAAATAGCAAGTTAGTTATTTGCCAACCTAAATATTATTTTTAACAACACAAAAGGCTTTTGTTTGGTACACTGTTTTAGCAAAAACCCTGCTGTGTTTTTTTTTTTTTTTTATATGTTGATAAATGCACAAAAGTTTAGGAAAACATTAATTGCTTATATTTTTTTTTTTGCCAAATAAATTCTACATACGTTATACTTTTTTTTAATATTGTAAATGTAATTGTATATGACAATAGCATTATTAAATAGATGGCATTGCCATCCCACAAAAGCCTTTAGATTGCTTGTGGTCAATATATTATAGCTGACATAGTGATCACATGGTGGGAAACCACTCCAATTAGCTCCTGATTTCAGAAGAAACCAGAACTGTTGATGACAGCTGGAATTTAGAGCCACCAGCGATGCAAAGTGTTGGCTGGTGGCTACTAAGGTGAGGACATTCATTAATGTATCTCCAGCACATGGTGTAATAATATGCAAATGCTATAGAAAACAGTAAATTACCTGTATCAAATCCATCTGGACAGGCTGGAATTGTATCACTCCATTCTGCATTGGTGAAACCTCTAACCACAATGTTTCTTGTAAGAAGGCCAACTTCAGCTCTAGCTTCAAAGACTGTTCCATCAGGCAAGGTGACTGATATGCCTAAGTGCTGGTAAACCAGTGACTTACTTAGGGTCAGGTTTTTGCCATCAGCAGACACAGATTGTAAAGTCATCTTCTCATTCTGACTTTGACTATGCCTATTGGGAAAATAATGCACTTATAAGGTCACCTGAAGGCTGAATGTGATCATATCAATGATTTATAAGTGGTGTGCAAATTGCTTCATATAGAACAATCCATATAGAACAGCAAAGATGACTCAATTTGCATATCAAATAAATATTTCTTTATTACTTTCAGTTAACATACCCTTCTCAAGCACGGATTTGCAATAAGTACAGCTAATATTGGTATAATGTTCTTCAGCTCTAAACCATCTGATGATATAGATTAAATGAAAAGGCATGCATCTGCATGCTGATACATAAAGGTACAACCATGTGAAATGACAAATAGATTGAAAGTTCTGGGGAAGAACCCCTAAAAATGATAGTCTCTAAATATATTCTCTGAATGGGTGTTGCAAAGAGAGCGAGGCTGCTTCAGGCGTGGGCTGGGGAACCTGATCACTATGAAGAAAGACAAAGAGAGGAGAGAGAAGCGCCAAGCCAATCCTTAAGCAGCATAAGAATTTATTCAGTATATTGGTAAAAACACAGAAAAATGTGTGAACAATGTGGGCGCACTTACAGAGTGCTAGAGTGGTTGGGAGCTTCCACATGCAGTGTTACAGGATCACAGGAGAACCGCTGGGAAGTCACTGTGGAGGGATCCATGAGCGCAGTATGTCAGCCACAGCTGAAGCCTCAACAAGCCTTGGAGAGACGCCGGCTGTGTGTCTCTGTGTGGGAGTGGTCCAGAGCTGTCAAACTGGGGAGCCGCCCACCACTGTCTGGCCAATCAGAACACGTTTAGAAGGCACGGCCACAGAAATCCCAATGCAGAAAACAGTCTGCTACTCCTCCCAAGTAGGGGGATACCACATGTGCCTTCAAAATGCATTCTGATTGGCCAGACAGCTCTGTGTGGGAGTGATGCAGAACTGTCAAACTGGGTTGCCACCCACCAATGTCTGGCCAATCAGAATGCATTTTGAATAACAACCCCAAACACACCTCCAAGAAGACCACTGCCTTGCTAAAGAAGCTGAGGGTAAAGGTGATGGACTGGCCAAGCATGTCTCCAGAACTAAACCCTATTGCGCATTTGTGGGGCATCCTCAAACAGAAGGGGGAGGAGTGCAAGGTCTCTAAAATCCACCAGATCCTTGATGTTGTCATGGAGGAGTGAAAGAGGACTCCAGTGGCAACCTGTGAAGCTCTGGTGAACTCCATGCCCAAGAGGGTTAAGGCAGTGCTGGAAAATAATGGTGGCCACAATATTTTTTGACACTTTGGGCCCAATTTGGACATTTTCACTTAGGAGTGTACTTACTTTTGTTGCCAGCAGATTAGTCATTAATGGCTGTGTTGAGTTATTTTGAGGGGACAGAATATCTACACTGTTATACAATCTTTACTGACTACTTGTTGTCACATGAAAAGATATAATACAATATTTAAAAAGGGAGGGGTATACTCACTTTTGTGAGATACTGTAAATTATACACAGTATATACATAGTACTACCCCATAAGGGCTGCTGGTGACTGTCTCCCCTATTCCTGCACAGCCAGGCAATACACATTTTTCACCTGAATCAAGACCCAATAAATCAGTCCCTGGGTGTGTTTTTGTTGTTTTTATTAGAGACAATAACTTGGATAGGGTAGAGGAGTTATGGGATGCCCAATTTGAGGGGAACCAATGAATGGGGACAACTTCCTTCCTCTGTGCAAAGTAAGGATCCTGGACTGTTCTCATTCCTAGACACCCTTAGTCTTTGAGGATCAGTGACAAAAGTCCCTTGAAGACTAGGAGCTCTTAGTCTCCTTTAGAAAAATAGCACAACAAACAGTATCTCTAATTGTCTGCAGGCACTACCAGTCTTCTTAGCTTGTCCACCAGCCCACTTGGATGCTTCCAAGTTTCCCCAGGGTAAGGGATAAAAGGGTTAAGCACAGCGCTGTCCTTCTGAAAGCTTGCTACACATTGTAGTCTCTCCCCTTGTGAAGATTGCTTCTCAAACCGTTCTGCTCATAGGATCTTCCCAAATCCCAAGGCAGCCTGAGCCAAACCTGGAGGCAGAGCCCCCCCCCCTAGACTCAGGGGTTGCCCCCTAGGCCACTGACAGCCTCCTCAGCACTTTATCTTCCACCGACTCCCCTGGTCACATGGCTCCACCATATTTAAAGAGGAGGTCCAGCCTGGTTGAAAAAAAAATAAAAGTCAGCAGCTACAAATAAGGTAGCTGCTGACTTTTAATATTAGGGCACTTACCTGTCCAGGGAGCCCGTGATGTCAGCACCGAAGCCGATCTTTGGATCGCCTCCCGGGTGCTTCGCCTGCCGCCATTCCTGGTAAGGGAACCAAGTAGTGAAGCCTTTCGGCTTCACTCCTGGTTCCCTACTGTACATGCACGAAGCACGCTGCGCTTTCTAATTGGCCCAGCAGCGGGGGAAGGAGGAGGGGGGGTCAAACTTCCGAGAGATCGGGCTGCAAACCCTCTCTGGAAGTGAGAAAGGGAATCTGTCAAAAACAGGTCCTCCTTGAAAGGTGCCAAATGTGGCGCTGGAGAAAAGGCGGAAGCATATAAGCGAGATTTCCACTTTTGGGTGGAACCCCGCTTTAAAGGTTGACCTAGCCACCTTGCTAGGACATTCTGCCTGGGGATTGGCCAAGTTTTCTCAAGTATAAAATTCAGAAACTAATTTCCAGATACTTCTATTAGCTTCTAGATAGCTGGGAACAGCACAACAGAAAATCATTGTGATGAGGGAAGAATAGTGTGCCATGTACCTGTGTCCAGTTGACGCAATCACAATTTCATCCCCAGCTTTCCAAGTCACACTTTGCTGTAGAAGCAGAGTAGAGCTTCCAGCCTCTGCAGTCTGCGCTAGACGGGTCCAAGTTACTGGCACTGGAATACCTAGAAAACATCAACAGGAGTCTGGTTCGACCTTTGCTGCTTGTTTTTCAATAAATTTCAATAAATAAAATTTGACTTACCGTGAAGATCTAAAGTTCCTTGCCTGACTGCCAATGTTTTTGCACCATACACAGGTAGCTCTGGGGAGCGTAAATGTCCATGCAAAGTGATGATAGCTTTGTGCTGGAATGGGGCAGCCTCAGTTCCAACCTAAATATAAACATAAAGCAAACCAACCTTATTATAGTCAATCATGTTTCAGTCCACGGATTCTCTTGTTATGTAGTAGCGCTTTGGTCAGCCATACCTGCATAACACCGTTATCTGTAATAAGAATATTCTCAGCCCGGAGCTCAATGTCAGCTTCATCAAAAACCAGAGTTCCTCCTGGTGTAAAAAAAAGGTAGGCATATTAAACTCTTATATTACCTACCTACACAGCAGAATGCATAGTATATACTGGTTTTGTTTAATAAAATACTACAATAATAAATTATAAAGTACATAAAAGAATAGTAATCACATGTCAGTCTACTTTAATGTACTACCCAACTTTTCAAACTAAATTGGGTCACATCAAGCCCTGACCCCATTATTTCACAGCGAGCCTACATATTACTGACTATATTTGGAAATGTCCCGAGGAATTAACTAAGCTTCCTGCTCCAATATAATGGTGCAGGAAACTGTCAGAAGTGGCACGTGCCACATTAACAGTGCAGACACCTGTTTAAGGTCTATCTGTGCCTCCTGCGCCAGTTTCTATTTCTGAATGAACTAGAAACGAATGAAGGTCTCTACTTGATTAACCTTCCTGGCGGTATGATTATTTCAGAAAAAAGGTGCTGAAAGAGGTACCATTATTTGCATGGAAATATGGCGTTTTATACTGTAGGCCTGTAATTCTTAGGAATAACTCACTTAAATCTGATCAAACAAGAGTCTAATAGGCATCCCGGGTATGACATTTTTTTAAAAACAAAATGATAAATTATAATATAATAAATAATTATAACAAATAATAATATAATTCTAATAAAAATTATTCAATAATGTAATAAACTCAAAATCACTGAAATTTGCTCAGTTGCAGAATTGTTGCTGTCATTATTTTTTTTTTATGACGAATTTCCCCCACAAATCGCTATCGCACAATTCTGCAAGTGATTATAATTTATTAACGCTGTTTTCTAGCTGATCTAAAACCATTTTTGACATAAAGGGACACTTTTGGTTGCTATGGACAATATACAGTTTGCAGGGAGAAAGAAATGTTTTTATTATATAAAAGAACATGTAGGGCACTGGGCAGACCACTAGGGACAAGGGGGTGTGTATTATTTACATACAGTACTGGATTCTATAAGATTACAGTATACTGTTTGTATAGTGTTTGTTTACTTTTTTGAATTTGGCGCCGATCTCCGCCCCGTGCATCGTAACGTGAAGCGAGCGAGGTCCCGCTCGCTCACACAGCGAGGTGGCATCGCTGGATCCAGGAACAAGGTAAGCCAGCGCGCGCTGCAGGCTCTGCATAGCTACCCCGAGCGTGACTCGGGTATACCGATTTTAACACAAAAAATCCACCCCAAGTCACGCTCGGGAATACCGCCAGGAGGGTTAACAGAGGGAATGCAGAAGCCTTCCATACAGAAAACTGCAGAAGATTTCCTCCAGGCGTGACCTTGCTATTTGGGACGTGAGCTGTCGGCAGAAAGCTCACATCCCTCTCTCTGCCCGTGCTGTGATTACACAGCATGAGCAGAGACTGCACAGAGCTACCAACCCTTCTTGTCCCTCTGCTCTGAGCTGAGTGGGGGTGGGGGGTGAGGTTAGCAGGGAGCGTTCTTTCTTTCTGTTCTCTGTGCTGTGTGTTGTGAGCTACAGAACAGAGAACTCATTGCTCATAATTAACAAAGGCGCTTGGCACCCCGTTTATTATCTTGGAGCAGCATCTACTCCATGTTCTAAGTTTAGAAGAGTTGTGCAAGAATTGTTTATTTCCCTTTTAGTTTTAAGAACCAAATGTAGAAAGAAATGTTTGGACAGCCGCACTCTGGAAAAACCTTCTCGGTTGCCTTTTTTTGATAAAAGTTTTCAAACACCACACATCACAGCAAAGACAGGGGCATACAGCTGACGTTTCGCACTACAATCAGTGCTTATTCATAGCATAGTTTTAAGAACCCCTGCCCTTTTTGTGACCCAAAATCTAATCACAATAAGTGAATGGTGAACTCACAGTGGTTGAATTAAGAAATATCTTTATTTTAAATCAAGCAAATAATCAGATTCAGAAACTTTACTAAATGAGAATGAGACATGGGGGAGATTTATGAAAATTGGCGCACACAGAATCTGCTGCAGCTGTGCATAGTAACCAATCAGCTTCTAGGTTTTTGTCAGGAAGGGCATGCCCATAGACAATATGGCTCCTCTGTGTGCACTTCTGTGCATCTTTACCGGCCAATCCATGCTTATTTCTGTGCATGTAGGAATTGGGCCCATGCTTGTGCATTTGCATGTGCACAATGGTGCTTGTATACGTGCACATACACATGCAAATTGACATGCTCGTGCGTGACAGTTGTTGGGGCCAAATGTACTATTTAACCTCTTGACCACTGGGCACTTAAACCCCCTTCCTCACCAGACCAATTTTCAGCTTTCGGTGCTCTTACAATTTGAATGACAATTACTCAGTCATACAACATTGTGCCCATCTGAAATTTTTGTCCTTTTTTTCCCACAAATAGAGCTTTCTTTTGGTGGTATTTGATCACCTCTGCGATTTTTATTTTTTGCGCTATAAAAGAAAAAACACTTAAAATGTTGTAAAAAATAAATAAAAATATCTTGTTTCTGTCATATTAGCAGGTATTGCAGAGTATTGGGTGGTATTGCAGAGTATGGGGGGGGGGGGGTTATTGCAGAGTATGGGGAGGCAGGTTATTGCAGAGTATGGGGGGGGTTAAATGCAGAGTATGGGGGGTTAAATGCAGAGTATGGGGGGTTAAATGCAGAGTATGGGGGGTTAAATGCAGAGTATGTGGGTTATTTGCAGAGTATGTGGGTTATTTGCAGAGTATGTGGGTTATTTGCAGAGTATGGGGGTTATTTGCAGAGTATGGGCTGTTAATTGCAGAGTATGGGGGGTATGGGGGTATTGCAGAGTATGAGGGGTTAATTGCAGAGTATTGCACAGGGAGGGAGGGATGGATCTGTGACTGCATGTGTCACAGATCCATCCCACAGCAGCTGCTGCTGCTGCCGCTCTCCCCCCTCTCCTCTCACACTGTACCGATCGGTACAGAGAGGAGAGGGAGGAACCGGCGTCATGTAATGACGCCGGTTTGTTTACAAGTGATCGCTCCGTCATTTGACGGAGCGATCACGTGGTAAACCGCCGCTATCAGCGGCGATTTACCGCGATCTGTGATGCGCCGGGTCTTCTAGACCCGGCGCTCACAGATGATTCCGGGAGCGCGCCCCAGCGGCCGCGCGAGTGAAGGATTCTGGGAGGACGTCCCAGGGACGTCGTCCCGGAATAACTCCACCGCGCTGTAGCAGTATTTTCGCTATGGCGCGGTGGGGTAGTGGTTAAACTGTGCCAGTGCTCAGGATTAGGGATGGGCCAAACACCCCTCAGTTTGGTTTGCACCAGAACACCTCGAACAGGCAAAAAGTTCTAGCGAACATGCAAGCCCTATTAGGCCCCATACACACGATAGGATTTTTCTGCGGATACGGTCCGCCGGACCGTATCCGCGGATAAATCCTCTGCGGATTTTAATTCGATGGAGTGTACACACCATCGGATTGAAATCCGCGCTGAATTCCCATCGCGGTGACGTGTCGCACCGTCGCCACGATGATGACGCGGCGACGTGCGGGACGCTGTCATATAAGGATATCCACGCATGCGTCGAATCATTACGACGCATGCGAGGGATGGGTTCGGACGGATCGATCCGGTGAGTCTGTACAGACCACCGGATCGATCCGCTGGTGCCGATTCCAGCGGATAGATTTGTAGACATGTCTACAAATTTTTATCTGCTGGAATTCGGAAATATCCGCAGATAAATATCCGCTGGAACGTACACACCAGGGGATCTATCCGCTGAAACCGATCCGCTGAGATTTTTCAGCGGATGGATCCTCTCGTGTGTATGGGGCCTCAAAGTCTATGGGACACTAACATGAAAAATCTAAAGTCTTAATTTAAAGGCTTATATCAGGGGTGGCAAACTCAAATTCATCGGGGGCCGCATTAGCAGTATGGTTGCCCTCAAAGGGCCGGTTGTATCTATAAGACTGTGGGCCAGATTCAGGTAGTTTTGCGTAAATCTGCGGCGGCGTAACGTATCACATTTACGTTACACCGCCGCAAGTTTTACGGGCGAGTGCTTGATTCACAAAGCACTTGCCTGTAAAGTTGTGGCGGCGTAGAGTAAATCCGCCCGGCGCAAGCCCGCCTAATTCAAATGGGGTGTGGATCATTTAAATTAGGCGCGTTCCCGCGCCGATCATACTGCGCATGCGCCGTCCCTAAAATTTCCCGACGTGCATTGCGCTAAATGGCGTCGCAAGGACGTCATTGGTTTCGACGTTAACGTAAATGGCTTCCAGCACCATTCACGGACGACTTACGCAAACGACGTTAAATTTTTTATTTTGACGCGGGAACGACGGCCATACTGAACATTGGCTACGCCACCTAGGGGGCAGCTTTATCTTTACGCCGCATATCTCTTACGGAAACGGCGTACATTTACTGCGACGGGCAAGCGTACGTTCGTGAATCGGCGTAACGACTCATTTGCATATTCTACGCCGACCGCAATGGAATCGCCACCTAGCGGCCGGCCTAGAATTGCAGCCTAAGATCCGACGGTGTAAGTCACTTACACCTGTCGGATCTTAGGGAGATCTATGCGTAACCTGATTCTATGAATCAGGCGCATAGATACGACCGGCCGGACTCAGGGATACGATGGCGTATCAGAAGATACGCCGTCGTATCTTCTTTATGAATCCGGCCCTAGGTGTCCACTACTTATTATGGGATGGAATGAGATGGGATGGGGTATGGTGGGGTGGGATAGGATGGGATGGGCTACCTGACATACATGTACCTACCTGACATACACTGACCTCACCTACCTGACATACACTGACATCACCTACCTGACATACATGGACCTACCTGACATACACTGACTTCACCTACCTGACATACATGGACCTACCTGACATGCATAGACCTACATGACATACATGGACCTACCTGACACACTGACTTCACCTACCTGACATACATGGACCTACCTGACATACACTGACCTCACCTACCTGACATACACTGACCTCACCTACCTGACATACACTGACCTCACCTACCTGACATACACTGACCTCACCTACCTGACATACATGGACCTACCTGACATACATAGACCTCACCTACCTGACATACACTGACCTCACCTACCCGACATACATGGACCTACCTGACATACATAGACCTACCTGACATACACTGACTTCACCTACCTGCAGGGCCATCTCAATAGCATCATGGGCCCCTGGGCAAAGTAATGCTATGGGGCCCCTACAAGCCTGCCCCAATTTACGCACCTACTCTCAAGAATAAAAATACAAAATTTCTACTTTTCAGCGTGTCACTTGCCACCGTCACCAGCCACCAGATTCAGCGTGTCACTTGCCACCGTCACCTGCCACCAGATTCAGCGTGTCACTTGCCACCGTCACCTGTCACCAGATTCAGCGTGTCACTTGCCACCGTCACCTGTCACCAGATTCAGCGTGTCACTTGCCACTGGTTCCGTGTCACCAGATTCAGCGTGTCACTTGCCAAGTCACCTGCCACACGTTGCGGATTGTCACTTGCCACATGTTGCCACATGGGGAGCTGACAGAGAAGATGGGGGCCTGGCAGAGAGAAGGGGGGGTCTGGCAGAGAGAAGGGGGGTCTGGCAGAGAGAAGGGGGGGTCTGGCAGAGAGAAGGGGGGTCTGGCAGAGAGAAGGGGGGGTCTGGCAGAGAGAAGGGGGGGTCTGGCAGAGAGAAGGGGGGGTCTGGCAGAGAGGAAGGGGGGGTCTGGCAGAGAGGAAGGGGGGGTCTGGCAGAGAGGAAGGCGGGGTCTGGCAGAGAGGAAGGGGGGCACTGGCAGAGAGGAAGGGGGGCACTGGCAGAGAGGAAGGACTGGCAGAGAGGAGGGGGCCGGGATCTTTACAGTGCATGGTGTGGACTGGAGGAGGCTTGCAAGGAGGCTTCTGGAGTCTGCGGCGCCTATGATGGACGTCACACGTCCCGCGGTCCCGGGATTGGATCTCCGGGACGTCCATCATAGGAGCTGCAGGCTCCAGAAGGCGGGACCTAGGCAGCCGCCGGGTGTACCAAGATGGCCGACCGCTCCGGAGCTAGGCCGAAGCCGCGGCCTTTCCTAAGGCTGAGGCAGCGGTGCGCTCCGCGGATCAACCCGTTCGGATCACGTTGGCGCGGGCAACATGGCAAGGTCTGGCGGGCCTTGTGTTTGCCACCCCTGGCTTATATGAAAGTTATTGCCATAAAAAGTGTATAGGGACCCGGGTGCTGCCCTAGGGGATATGTATCAATGCAAAACAAAGTTTTTAAAAACAATTGTTTTTTCAGGAGCAGTAATTTTAATATTGCTTAAAGTGAAACAATAAAAATGTAATATTTATTTAAATATTGTGCCTGGGGAGTCCCCTTAGTCTGCCTGTAAAGTGGTGCATCTGTGCGACGTGTAGAACAGTGCCACAGCAATAATGACATTTCTAAAGGAATTAAATGTCATTTAAACTTGCTTGGCAATATGCATGAAAAATCAATGGATTGAATCCCCCATTTATCAGGGGGGGCCCCCAGATACCTCCTCCCCCCATGTGAATGGGTATCAGGTACATTGTACCCCTACCCATTCACCAAAAAAGTAAAAACCATTGAATGGGTAGAGAGTTAAAATGTACCTGATACCCATTCACATAAGGGGGGCCCGGATCTGGGGGACACCCCAATGGTTCAGAACGGGGGGGGCGCTCGCTTGTCCCCTCCCTTTCCTGGACTGCCAGGCTGCATGCTCGGATAAGAGTCTGGTATGGATTTTGGGGGGCACCCCACGCCATTTAAAAAAAATAAAAAATGCAGTGGAGTTCCCCTTAAAATCTATGCCAGACCCAAAGGGCCTGGTATGGATTTTAGGGGGGACCCCGCGCTGTTTTCTTTATCAATTTTTGCGTGGAGTTCCCCTTAAAATCTATACCAGACCCAAAAGGCCTAGGGTTTCATTTAACCACTTCAATACACTGTATTATATACTCTGCACTGCACTATATACCCTGCAAGGTATTATATATACTACACTGATGGCACTATATACTTTCCACTGTAATATATATACTACACTGACTGCACTGTACTCTGAACTGTATTATATATACTACACGGACTGCACTATATATTCTCCAAAGTATTATACATACTACACGGACTGCACAATATATTCTCCACAGTATTATATATATATATATATATATATATATATACTACACTGACTGCACTATATACTCTGCAATGTATTATATATACTACACTGATGGCACTATATACTCTCCACTGTATTATAATACTACACTGACTTTAGTATACACTCTGAACTGTCTTATATATACTCCACTGACTGCACTATATACTCTGAACTGTATTATATATACTACACTGACTGCACTATATACTCTGAACTGTATTATATATAACAGGGCTCAAAATTTTAAGTCCTGAGCTACTAGCCAGGCCTCAAGAGTTACTCGCCACCAGTTGCCCCACCTAATTCATACACTGCCCTGCACCTAATTGCACCCGTAAACACGCCCTCGTAGATTATCTCATGGAATGACACTGTTAAATGTTTTATGCAGAATCAAGTTACAAAATTAAATATTACCAACAACAACTTTAACAAAATGGGACAGGGCACTGGGGTCAGACCAGAGGGACAGGGCACTGGGGTCAGACCAGAGGGACAGGGCACTGGGGGCAGATCAGAGGGACAGGGCACTAGAACTGGGTCTCTTCCCCATTCTCTTGCTGTCTCCTCTGCAACTCCCATCCATCCTCTCTCTCTCCCATTCATCTCATCATCAGGAGCCTGTGTGCGGCTCCACGCTTGCATGTCCCCACTTCCCCCTTTTATTCAGGCTGGCAGTGAGGAGAGGTGGTGCAGCACAGCGGGAGGGAGTACAATCCAGCGCTGAGATCCACACAACTGCACAGCCATTGACACCATAGCACAGCGCACACTGACAGCGCACAGCACACATTGAGACCAGTCTGTTCACAGTGCTCAGGCTGAACTGCTGGACACTTACATAGAGCACAAGGAGAAGAAAACTGTACAAACTGGAAGGCTGCCGCTGTCATGTCAGGGCAACTTTCAGTGAGCGCTGCATCGGAGTGGTAATTTTCGCAATCCTCCACCTCATTCATTACTTTCTGCTCTCCAGCTACATTGGTCGGGGGAGGGGGGGCAGGCTCAGAGAGGTCATACTGTTAGGTCCCATGGCTTAATGAGAATTGTAAGGAGAGCACCTGTGTACTGCTCTGCCTGTGCGCGGCTCACCAGACTACTTTTCCCGAGCATGCACCTTTTCTCTTCGGCCGCCAATCTCATCGAGACTCTAAGTGTAGGCACAGATTGGAGGGAGATTGGTCATGTAGCCCTGTCATCACTCGCCCCCAGCTTAAATCCACTCGCCAAATGCTAGTAGGCGAGTGGAAATTTTGAGGGCTGATATATAATACACTGACTGCACTATACACTCTGACTACTCCACTGACTGAGTGCACACTATACTACACTACCTGCTTAATCTCCATTCATTCACTATATAGGGCCGCTGTGTAAGCAGCAGCCTTATATAGTGTGTGGCGTGGACCCCTGAGCCATGATTGGCCAAAAGCACCCTGCCTTTAGCTAATCATGGCTCTCACAGCACATTATGCTGTGATTGGCCAAAGCATGCAGGTCAGGTGCATGCTTTGGTCAATCAGCAGCTGTCAATGCACTGCGATCTCGCAGTGCATTATGGGGTGCTCCGCAGCGGAGAACTTGCCGTGAGCACCCCATATGTTTGTTTGTTCTATTAACAAAGGAACAGCTGATGTTCAAGGCAAACTTATGTTCACCTCGAACATCGAGCCCATCCCAACTCAGGATCAGTGCTGTTTCATCTTCAGCCTCCTGTCTATCCTGAGACCCTGTGTTCCTGTATCCTGACTCCGGTTGCTGACCCGACTTGTCCTAATTACTCTCTAAACTTTTCCTCCACAGGCAGCTTCTGCCTACTCCTTTTGCTTCTGTTCCACTGATCCTCCTGACCTAGCTTGCATCCTGACCATGCTTTTGCCTGTGTCTCTGTACCGGATCTGTTCTGCCAGTGTATGACCTGGCCTGCCTGACTCTGCTAATCTTCTGTAGCCCCCTGTACCTGCCTGCCATCCTGCTGTGCCTTAATTTAGAGAGATTCCCATGATTAAGCCCTGCTGTGGGTGAAACATGTTGAGGGCATGGCTTTGGATGGGAGTGATTGGTGAGCTGTCGTTACAATAAACCTTGGCTGGAGTTATACATCTTTGGTGTACGGCCTGTTATTTGGATGATTGGAATTCTAGGCAGATTAATCGGCTTCTATTTCAATAAACCACACCCACCTTGTATAAGATTAGTCTTTGTAAGTCTGAAAATTGTCTTGTCCAGAAGAGATACTTGGTAGCTACAGGTCCCCACTCCATTCCACTAGCATCCTACTCTGATCTACAGGCACACTGTCTATATATACCCTACTAGCTACTGGTAAAGCATATTTGGAATACAGGTCCCTAATAAATGGCCCATACCGAAAATGTGAAGTCTACCAGATTTTAATAAACAGCATGATGTAAATTGGAATATTGACTTGACCCTACCTTGAATCAGCAACATCTTCAGCACTGGAGTACTTTGGTCCAGTAGGATAGTCTGTCCTTTAGTGATGACAGCCATTGAACCCTCTTCTGGGGGAGAATCCCCTCCCCACGTGTATTTAGAGGACCAAACATCAATGTATAAAAAGTCAGCATTGTCCTGAAACAGACAAACATGTAAATCATGTCGCACAGTATCCTAAACTGTATTTAATGGAAAAAAGGAACCTATAGATCCAACAGATAAAATTAGGGGGCATAATATTTTAGGCTACCTAGACCTCCATTGTCTCTAGTTTGCAACCAAAGCCTTCTGTCCCCCTGTTATTCACAATTATCCCTCTTTTAGGTCTGATCTATCATCTAGCCTACCCAAAAACATTTTATTTTTGGTCAGTATAGGGAATAGTTAGAATACCTGTAGTTACTGCTGTCTCTGGCCTTGTAGGGACTTTACCTTCACTTTCTGACAAAGTATTTTAACCTACAAGTCCCAGTGACATGGACAGAAAGTGATATCTGCCCATCAGGAACAGAAACGTAAATTTTTTTTGGTCATGGGAGTGCTTCTATTATACTGGAGGGAGGCAAATGGCATACTCTGGTTTATTTATCCTCACAAAAGGTTCAGCTGAGATATCCTCAAGCCCCTGAATCACCTCCAGTCTGCACCTACAGATCCATTAGGTAGATTCAGAAAGAGTTAGGCCGGCTTATCAGTAGATAAGCCGACCTAACTCAGAATCTACGCCGACCTATGTTTAAGCGTATGCTCAAACAGAGATACGCTTAAACATATCTAAGATACGACGGCTTGCGCCGTCCTATCTTAGATTGCAATATTTTGGATGGCCGCTAGGTGGCGCTTCCATTACGGTCTGCGTAGAATATGTAAATGAGTTAATACGCAGATTCACGAACGTACGCCCGGCTGCCGCAGTAGTTTTACGCCGTTTCCGTAAGGCATTAGCAGGCCTAAAGTTATTCCATCTATTAGGTGGAATAACAATGTTAAAGTATGGCCGCCGTTCCTGCCGCGAGATTCGAATTGTTTACGTTGTTTGCGTAAGTCGTCCGCGAATCAGGATTTAAGTCGTTTACGTCCACGTCGAAATCAATAGGCCCGTGCGGCGTACTTAGCTGCAATGCACCCTGGGAGATGTAGGTGCCCGGCGCATGCGCCTTAAAATAAACGTAAAAAACGTGAGGTCAAGCCTCATTACCATAAAATACGCCCCCCCTCCAAGACATTTGAATTTGGCGCCCTTACGCCCGCCAGCTTTAGGCTACGCCGCCGTATATTAGCAGGCAAGTACATTGAGAATCATGTACTTGCCTAACTAACTAACGGCGGCGTAGCCTAAACAGGCTAAGCTACGCCGCCGCAAGTTTAAGCCTTTCTCTGTGAATCTACCTACATGATTCCACTTTCAGCAGTTAAATACTGTGCCTGAAATTGGGCTTTTAACTTTGTGTCAGAGTCTAACCTGTAAATAAAAACATTGTTTCACCTATTTTAAAGCACTTATATACAGGACAAGCAGCAATGCTGCCCATGCAAGCCAGTTAAATATTTTCAAGAAATAGTTCAATATTATTTTTATGATCATCACATTTTAGGAAAGATGCACAGTGCATTTTTCCACATTTTGTTATGTTACAGCCTTATTGCAAAATGGATTCAATTTATTATGTTCCTCAAAATTCTGTCAACAATACCCCATAATTACAATGTGAAAAAAGTTTTTGAAATCTTTGCAAATTTATAAAAAAACAAAGAAAAAAAATGAAATAATCACATGTACATACTGTACATAAGTATTCAAGCCTTTTCTCAATACTTGAAGCACCTTTGGCACCAATTATAGCATCAAGTCTTTATGAGTTTGATGCTACAAGCCTGGCACACCTATTTTTGGGCAGTTTCTCCTATTCTTTGCCGGACCTCTTAAGCTCCATCAGGTTAGATGGGGAGCGTTGGTGCACAGCCATTTTCAGATCTCTCCAGAGATGTTCAATCAGGTTCAAATATGGGCTCTGGCTGGGCCACTCAAGGACATTCACAGAGTTGTCCCACAGCCACTCCTCTGTTATATTGGCTGTGTGCTTAGGGTAATTGTCCTGTTGGCATATGAACCTTTGCCCCAGTCTGAGGTCCAGAGCCCGCTGGAACAGGTTTTCATCAAGGATGTCTCTGCACATTGCTGCATTCATCTTTCTCTCGATCCTGACTAGTCTCCTAGTTCCTGCCATTGAATAAAATCACCACAGCATGATGCTGCCACCACCATGCTTCACTGTAGGGATGTTATTGGCCAGGTAATGAGCAGTATAATGAAAAAAACACTATAAAAACAAAAAGTTCAATATGGTCAAACAGCGCTGAAAAATTGGTTGTAAATGTCCAATTTCAATAAATTAAGAGCATTCATCTGATAACGGATTTAGAAGATCATGGTAGTGGAGAAAGCTGATAGAATATCCTACACCTCTTCCCAGGATAAGACACCACTTGTGGGGCACACTCCCCTTCGGGGTACTCACTCACCAGAAGGCAAAATATAATATACACTGAAAGGTATCTTTTCTCACTGGATCCTCCGTTCTCAAGCAGGTATCAGGTAAAGGAAAGGCTCCACATAGAAACACAAAGGGTACCAAAAAATAGTGTAATCCCGTTTTTATTTCACAAAAAAAGCATTCCCTTTAAAACACCAGATCCCCGCTCTAAATGCACGTACCGCAAAATAGATGATAACAAACGTGTATCCTCCGTAAGTGAAGGTGTCCTCTGATCGGCATCCAATTCCCCAGGTAGATTTCAAACAGACTTGCTGGATAAGTTACAGGAAACCGCCGCCTATGGAGAGTACACCTTGGAACGCACGCTTGAAGCGCACGCGTTACTTCCGGGTCGCCGTTAGAGTCCCACCCTGACCGGTTTCGCTGTCCAATCAGCTTCTACAGAGGGCGTATATTGACGGCGATAGTAGCCCCTATATATACAGCTCATTGTTCACGTGGTAAACATGAGCGGCGCATATCAATAGCGTCGACAATAACACCAGCACGGAGGCCGTGAAGGCTCAAACAGGTGTCAGTACAGCGGGGAAATTAAATAGTTGCTGCACAAATCAGTAAACAGAAAAACTGACATACCTTTTGGCATCAATATTCTGTATACGAAATATATATATAAAAACAATTATTAGTCATATAGACTTAGCATGTATTGATGCATCAGTATTATGTAACTCACAATTAATTAGAAAAAAGCGACTATGGAAAAAGCGGATATTATATATAAAGTGCCCTGGGGTCATGTGAATCACCAATCAGATACACCTCCTGAAAACAGGATAAAATACAATATAAACTTGAATAAATATAAATCCAATATATACAATCTCATTATGAAGAGACAAATAGGTATATATTCAATATAAACATTCTAATAAATAGTTTAAAACGTATTAAAAATATATATGTCAAAAAATTAATATAGCGCTCATTCCTTAACAAAAATAAATGATGTAATAGATATTCGGTCATAGTTCAATATATAAGACATATTTTAGTGTAGATTAACCTATCACATATACACAATTAAATATATATGTGGTATCTGTGCATTAAATAGACGTATACATAGTATCTGCACAGCAGAATCTCCATATGAATATATATAAAAGGCAATAGGTTTGAAAAAAGAGACAATATTAAAAACCAAGCATAACTATATATTCACATTCATGGAAATTTAAAAATTAGATTAAAAGACTATAGCTAAAAATTATCAATTGATAAAAACTGGAAAATAGCATAAGTAGTAAGGGAGATAATTAAAATAATATACTAGTTAAAAATCACTGATAAAACAATTGATATCTAATTCTACGTTCAGGCCTCTCGGAGCCAGTGTGTCAATACAATGGATCCATTTAGTTTCAAGCTTGGAGAGCTCTCTTACTCGGTTACAGCCCCTCCAATTAGGGCTCAGATGCTCAACTCCCCAAAATTTCAATCCAACTGGATTTTCATCATGAAACATCTTAAAATGTAAAGACACATTGTGATCCTTATAGCCAATCTTTATGTTGGCTATATGCTCCGCAATCCGTATCTTAAGTTTCCTTTTTGTGCGGCCTATGTAGAGTAATTTACAAGGACACTCTAATACATATACTACATAGGTAGTATTGCAAGTCATAAAGTCCTTAATCTGAAATATGGTATCATTACGGGATGTGAACTTATCTAGACCTCTCATCCTGCATGTTACCTCTTTGCACGGACCACACTTTCTACATGCAAAAAAAACATATTTTTGCCAGAAAGTGGCGGGTTTGGTAGGTGGGTCTAGGATTTTCTTCACAATCCTGTCACCGTAATTAGGAGCTTTTCGATAAATAAAATTAGGTTTTAGAGGAATCACATTTCTTAAAATCTTGTCCAACATTAAAATGTGCCAATGGGAAATAAAAATATTCTCGACTTCTTTATATTGTGAATGAAAGCCCGAGACAAAGCTCCATTCATGATTAGTCATTGGTTTAGCTGAAGATGCATTGTTTAGGTTAGAGGGAGATGGTAGAACTGTCAGTTGTTCAATAATAACATCCAACTTATTTCCATTGTATCCCTTCTCCACAAATTTATTCTTTAAGATTATGGACTGTAAGTGATAATCTTCATCACTGGAGCAATTCCGACGGACCCTCATAAACTGGCCTCTTGGTATGTTTCTCAACCAAGTCGGATGATGTCCACTTTGGGTTGGTAAGAAACTATTAGCATCAGTCGGTTTGAAGTAAACTCTTGTTCCTAGTTTGTCCTCATCTCTATATATCTGCAAATCCAGGAAGTGTACACTTACTTTGTTGTATTCACAAGACAATCTAATGTTGCGATTATTGTTATTTAATGTACTTAAAACGTTTTCCAACAAGGTCAAGGTCCCTGTCCAAATAAAAAAGAGGTCATCGATGTACCTGCGGTATAGTAATAACTCATCTATTTTTACATTGAAAATTGTCTTGTCCTCCCACTCAGACATGAAAAGATTTGCGATGCTGGGGGCAAATTTAGCCCCCATTGCAACGCCGGTCCTTTGGGAGAAGAATGAGTTATTGTACCAAAAAAAGTTATGGCTTAGACAAAAGTCCAATGCATTATGCAAAAAAACATTTTGGGTATAACACAGGTCGTCCCTCTTACACAATGCCCAATTCAAGGCCAGCAGAGCGTTGTCATGTTGTATAATTGTGTAAAAAGAAGTGTAGCGCCAATATATTTCAACTCTACTTTGGTAAGAACCAAAAGGAGAGAGATAATATAAGATTGGAAATAATCCAAATGTGTACTTAACACCGTGAGGTGTAGTGACAATTATTTGTAATTGAGAATTTTGTAAATCCTTCAAAATTAATAAATAAAACTTGTGAAGTGAAAATAAACACCTATAATGCAAAAATAGTCTGTGAGACAAATATTCCTGTGTGGATGTTAATGTGAATGTGAACCTCAGAGGATCAACATGCACCTGTTGCCAGTTAAGTCCTGTTAGGGACTCAGGAGAGAGATGATGGTACTCTCAAATAAACACACACTACAGCAATTAATCTGCAAAGGCAGGTGAGCTATAGGTTCAAAACAAGTTTTTTTGGGGGAACATCTTAAATCATATGGGATGATATTAACTTCACATAAATTATATATAGTCCAATCCCCTGTTGGGAATAATGCATATATATAGTCCTTTTTGATTGTATAAATATCCTCAGTAGCACGCTTCAATCAGACTTTTACGAGAGAAGAAATAACTGGGTACTCTTACCAGAACACGTTGACCCACTCCTCATCTTACGATGGGTGGGTCTCCAAAGCTTGTACGGGCCGATTGCCCTCTCTGGTTACCCTTGCGATGTGATTTTTCTCAAGGCCTCTCCAGCTTTATGTGGTCTCCAGATAGTGGTTGGTGCAAGATTATACTCACAGACAAAAGGACACAGATGTTCTCCAAAAAAATTTAGGTGATGGAATCAGTGGTTGATCACAACAGAGTATGTGGAAAAAGCAAAAAAAGAGAGCTCCACATAGTGTAAAAAAGTTACAGTTTTAATGAAAAAACTTCAAACTTGTGTCACTGAAAAAAGTGAACACACTGGATAAAATAACACTTTGAACAAAAGTTTTTTCCAAACAAAGTTCAGCAATAAAAATCAAAATCAAAAGTCCAACAAAAAATTGTAAAATCCAAGAAAACCATGCAGCAAACCAAAAAAGCTTTCCAATCCAATAAACGGACAGAAAATATCCACAGATAATGCAGGTGATGGCGGTATGACCTGCATTATCTGTGGATATTTTCTGTCCGTTTATTGGATTGGAAAGCTTTTTTGGTTTGCTGCATGGTTTTCTTGGATTTTACAATTTTTTGTTGGACTTTTGATTTTGATTTTTATTGCTGAACTTTGTTTGGAAAAAACTTTTGTTCAAAGTGTTATTTTATCCAGTGTGTTCACTTTTTTCAGTGACACAAGTTTGAAGTTTTTTCATTAAAACTGTAACTTTTTTACACTATGTGGAGCTCTCTTTTTTTGCTTTTTCCACATACTCTGTTGTGATCAACCACTGATTCCATCACCTAAATTTTTTTGGAGAACATCTGTGTCCTTTTGTCTGTGAGTATAATCTTGCACCAACCACTATCTGGAGACCACATAAAGCTGGAGAGGCCTTGAGAAAAATCACATCGCAAGGGTAACCAGAGAGGGCAATCGGCCCGTACAAGCTTTGGAGACCCACCCATCGTAAGATGAGGAGTGGGTCAACGTGTTCTGGTAAGAGTACCCAGTTATTTCTTCTCTCGTAAAAGTCTGATTGAAGCGTGCTACTGAGGATATTTATACAATCAAAAAGGACTATATATATGCATTATTCCCAACAGGGGATTGGACTATATATAATTTATGTGAAGTTAATATCATCCCATATGATTTAAGATGTTCCCCCAAAAAAACTTGTTTTGAACCTATAGCTCACCTGCCTTTGCAGATTAATTGCTGTAGTGTATGTTTATTTGAGAGTACCATCATCTCTCTCCTGAGTCCCTAACAGGACTTAACTGGCAACAGGTGCATGTTGATCCTCTGAGGTTCACATTCACATTAACATCCACACAGGAATATTTGTCTCACAGACTATTTTTGCATTATAGGTGTTTATTTTCACTTCACAAGTTTTATTTATTAATTTTGAAGGATTTACAAAATTCTCAATTACAAATAATTGTCACTACACCTCACGGTGTTAAGTACACATTTGGATTATTTCCAATCTTATATTATCTCTCTCCTTTTGGTTCTTACCAAAGTAGAGTTGAAATATATTGGCGCTACACTTCTTTTTACACAATACCTTTACAAATATTTTTTGTGTGTTGGCCGCCCACCTTTTTCACCTTTTATAAGTTTGCGCAATATTTTCACACACAATGTTGTATAATTGTATATGAATAAAAATGTAGCGCCCAATAAATAAGAAAAAGAACCCTTAAAAAAGGATCTCTAAAATATCAAAAAGAGAAGAAAAAACAATCCAGTGTTGGATAATCTTTCCATCAGCTCTGGAAATTGTGTAAAGTGTACAACCATGTGAGGTAAATGTTTAAACATATATGTAATGATGAGTAAATAATTGTACCAAGTGCTTGGTGTGGGCACCAGGTCATATCATTTAGTCCAATATACTGGGACTTATAGTCCTTCCTGTAAAAAGGCCACTAGTATAAATATCCCAAAAGGGTGCACACTAGTGATGACAATTGAGTGATGAGTGAATGCTTCAGCTGTTAACCAACAAAGCTATGAGTGGATGGACGAAACAGTTCCTATTCACCAGAACAATAATGTATTAACATATACAGTCCTGAGCTTACATAACACTCGTGCAACTTGCTTGAAAATTCAGAATATTACAATTCCTTAACCCAAAATAAAAAATAATGGTTTAAATTCAAACATTAATAGTGGACAAAGTCCAGAAAAATAAGTCCCGTGTTGACAAATCAAAAAGTGCCTATAAGACTGGCACACACACAACAAGTCCTTGTGATCAGATCATGTGATCTGTCATGTGACAGATCACATGACACTTGGCTGTCAGAGAACCCGGAAGTGTTGTGTATGATAGACTTTAGAGACAAGCTGGAGGAGGAAACAGCACCTAACAGATGTTCTAGAATGATGAGATGCATGCATTTATTGGGCTGTGTTTATTATGGAGCTTATGTGTGTCTAATACAAAGGAGTTACAACACAGTGTTTTGAGCCATTGCTGACAGTGAGACGTCTGGCATAATATCTTTGAATAACCAAGTCATCCTTGAACATAGAAGTGACGACTCCAGGATCCAGACAATCGGTCTGTACAAGCCTTGATGACCCTCCCACCGTATGGTGAGTAGAGGGTCCAACTGCTCTGGTAAGAGTACCCACTCATTTTATTTATCGAGATTATCTTTGAAAAGTTGTCTGGTTGAGGATATCTGCTCCATTTCACAATTGGAAGAAGTTCTAGATACACCTACTTCACATCACTCACAAGGACTTGTTGTGTGTGTGCCAGTCTTATAGGCACTTTTTGATTTGTCAACACGGGACTTATTTTTCAGGACTTTGTCCACTATTAATGTTTGAATTTAAACCATTATTTTTTATTTTGGGTTAAGGAATTGTAATATTCTGAATTTTCAAGCAAGTTGCACGAGTGTTATGTAAGCTCAGGACTGTATATGTTAATACATTATTGTTCTGGTGAATAGGAACTGTTTCCTCCATCCACTCATAGCTTTGTTGGTTAACAGCTGAAGCATTCACTCATCACTCAATTGTCATCACTAGTGTGCACCCTTTTGGGATATTTATACTAGTGGCCTTTTTACAGGAAGGACTATAAGTCCCAGTATATTGGACTAAATGATATGACCTGGTGCCCACACCAAGCACTTGGTACAATTATTTACTCATCATTACATATATGTTTAAACATTTACCTCACATGGTTCTACACTTTACACAATTTCCAAAGCTGATGGAAAGATTATCCAACACTGGATCGTTTTTTCTTCTCTTTTTGATATTTTAGAGATCCTTTAAGGGTTCTTTTTCTTATTTATTGGGCGCTACATTTTTATTCACATACCCTTCACAAAGCATCCTTTTTGTTATGTTGGCAGCCTAGATTCACGTCACTATTTTTGTTTGCGCAATATTATATATATTTCTAGTATAATTGTATACAATGAAGCGACGTCTGCGGTCACTAAATATACTTCCTCCTTTCCAACAAGATTGATGTAACTCAACAAAGCCAATAGATCCTTGGTGTGTTTTAAATAGGCCTTTGTACATTTAACACTTTCCTGCAAAAAGTGATCGAGGTATTGTCCCATACGCGACGTTAATGAGCCAATCCCATTGACAATGGGTCGTGCTGGGGGGTGAAGTTTGTCTTTGTGGATCTTGGGAAGGGTATAGATAGTAGGGATCCGTCCATTACTTGGTATAAGGTACTTCCTTTCTTTATTTGAGAGTACTCCCGTGCGGTATCCCTTTTCCACTAATATTTTAAGATCTGTTTTATATTGAGCGGTAGGATCTTTATTTAATCTTTGGTATGTCGCATCTTCCATCAACATGTTTGTTAATTGATCTTGGTAGTACGATTTAGTCATAATTACTACCCCTCCGCCTTTATCCGCCGGTCTTATTACTAATTCTTTTCTCTTTTCCAGAGATTCTATACCCTCCTTGATGTAACAGGGATTAACATTCCTTTTAGGCACAATGTTTTCCAAATCACGTAATACCAGGCCTTTGAAAACGTCCAATGAATAACAATAATCGCAACATTAGATTGTCTTGTGAATACAACAAAGTAAGTGTACACTTCCTGGATTCGCAGATATATAGAGATGAGGACAAACTAGGAACAAGAGTTTACTTCAAACCGACTTATGCTAATAGTTTCTTACCAACCCAAAGTGGACATCATCCGACTTGGTTGAGAAACATACCAAGAGGCCAGTTTATGAGGGTCCGTCGGAATTGCTCCAGTGATGAAGATTACCACTTACAGTCAATAATCTTAAAGAATAAATTTGTGGAGAAGGGATACAATGGAAATAAGTTGGATGTTATTATTGAACAACTGACAGTTCTACCATCTCCCTCTAACCTAAACAATGCATCTTCAGCTAAACCAATGACTAATCATGAATGGAGCTTTGTCTCGGGCTTTCATTCACAATATAAAGAAGTCGAGAATATTTTTATTTCCCATTGGCACATTTTAATGTTGGACAAGATTTTAAGAAATGTGATTCCTCTAAAACCTAATTTTATTTATCGAAAAGCTCCTAATTACGGTGACAGGATTGTGAAGAAAATCCTAGACCCACCTACCAAACCCGCCACTTTCTGGCAAAAATATGTTTTTTTTGCATGTAGAAAGTGTGGTCCGTGCAAAGAGGTAACATGCAGGATGAGAGGTCTAGATAAGTTCACATCCCGTAATGATACCATATTTCAGATTAAGGACTTTATGACTTGCAATACTACCTATGTAGTATATGTATTAGAGTGTCCTTGTAAATTACTCTACGTAGGCCGCACAAAAAGGAAACTTAAGATACGGATTGCGGAGCATATAGCCAACATAAAGATTGGCTATAAGGATCACAATGTGTCTTTACATTTTAAGATGTTTCATGATGAAAATCCAGTTGGATTGAAATTTTGGGGAGGTGAGCATCTGAGCCCTAATTGGAGGGGCTGTAACCGAGTAAGAGAGCTCTCCAAGCTTGAAACTAAATGGATCCATTGTATTGACACACTGGCTCCGAGAGGCCTGAACGTAGAATTAGATATCAATTGTTTTATCAGTGATTTTTAACTAGTATATTATTTTAATTATCTCCCTCACTACTTATGCTATTTTCCAGTTTTTATCAATTGATAATTTTTAGCTATAGTCTTTTAATCTAATTTTTAAATTTCCATGAATGTGAATATATAGTTATGCTTGGTTTTTAATATTGTCTCTTTTTTCAAACCTATTGCCTTTTATATATATTCATATGGAGATTCTGCTGTGCAGATACTATGTATACGTCTATTTAATGCACAGATACCACATATATATTTAATTGTGTATATGTGATAGGTTAATCTACACTAAAATATGTCTTATATATTGAACTATGACCGAATATCTATTACATCATTTCTTTTTGTTAAGGAATGAGCACTATATTAATTTTTTGACATATATATTTTTAATACGTTTTAAACTATTTATTAGAATGTTTATATTGAATATATACCTATTTGTCTCTTCATAATGAGATTGTATATATTGGATTTATATTTATTCAAGTTTATATTGTATTTTATCCTGTTTTCAGGAGGTGTATCTGATTGGTGATTCATGACCCCAGGGCACTTTATATATAATATCCGCTTTTTCCATAGTCGCTTTTTTCTAATTAATTGTGAGTTACATAATACTGATGCATCAATACATGCTAAGTCTATATGACTAAATTGTTTTTATATATATATTTCGTATACAGAATATTGATGCCAAAAGGTATGTCAGTTTTTCTGTTTACTGATTTGTGCAGGAACTATTTAATTTCCCCGCTGTACTGACACCTGTTTGAGCCTTCACGGCCTCCGTGCTGGTGTTATTGTCGACGCTATTGATATGCGCCGCTCATGTTTACCACGTGAACAATGAGCTGTATATATAGGGGCTACTATCGCCGTCAATCCACGCCCTCTGTAGAAGCTGATTGGACAGCGAAACCAGTCAGGGTGGGACTCTAGCGGCGACCCGGAAGTAACGCGTGCGCTTCAAGCGTGTGTTCCAAGGTGTACTCTCCATGGGCGGCGGTTTCCTGTAACTTATCCAGCAAGTCTGTTTGAAGTCTACCTGGGGAATTGGATGCCGATCAGAGGACACCTTCACTTACCGAGGATACACGTTTGTTATCATCTATTTTGCGGTACGTGCATTTAGAGCGGGGATCTGGTGTTTTAAAGGGAATGCTTTTTTTTTAAAATAAAAACGGGATTACACTATTTTTTGGTACCCTTTGTGTTTCTATGTGGAGCCTTTCCTTTACCTGATACCTGCTTGAGAACGGAGGATCCAGTGAGAAAAGATACCTTTCAGTGTATATTATATTTTGCCTTCTGGTGAGTGAGTACCCCGAAGGGGAGTGTGCCCCACAAGTGGTGTCTTATCCTGGGAAGAGGTGTAGGATATTCTATCAGCTTTCTCCACTACCATGATCTTCTAAATCCGTTATCAGATGAATGCTCTTAATTTATTGAAATTGGACATTTACAACCAATTTTTCAGCGCTGTTTGACCATATTGAACTTTCTGTTTTTATAGTGTTTTTTTTCATTATTATGTTTTGATGCATACGTCTCTTGATAGTATGTTTTAAATAGCTGCTTCCACACAATATTTGCATGTTTTTAGTATTATTTGGTAAATATCAATATATCTATATTGGTCTAAGGCCCCATACACACGAGAGAATTTATCCGCGGATACGGTCCAGCGGACCGTTTCCACGGATAAATCCTCTCAAAGATTTCCGCAGATTTCTATGCGATGGAGTGTACACACCATCGCATTGAAATCCGCGCGGAAATCCTCTGGCGATGACGTGTCGCGCCGTCGCCGCAATTATGACGCGGCGACGGGCGCGACGCTGTCATATAAGGAATTCCATGCATGCGTCAAATCATTACGACGCGTGCGGGGAATCCCTTTGGACGGATGGATCCGGTAAGTCTGTACAGACGAGCGGATCCATCCGTTGGAATGGATTCCAGCAGATGGATTTGTTGTGCATGTCAGCAAATATCCGATCTGCTGGAATCCATCCCAGAGGAGATTTCTCCGCGGAAACAGATCCGCTGGCGTGTACACACCATAGGATCTATCCGCAGAAACCCATTTGCTGGGATTTATCTGCGGATGGATTCTATCGTGTGTATGGGGCCTTACTGTTTAGAGGTTATCTGTCAGACTATTAACCTCTGGGTGATTGATTCATTTGTCAACATATCATTTGTGGCTGTGCATCCTGGCGCTGAGTTGTGCCACTAGGCCTAGTGTGGCATTGTTTTAAAAAAAGGTAATGAGCAGTGCCTGTTTTCCTTAAGACATGACACTTGACAAAGAGTTCAATCTTTGTTTCATCAGACGGGGATTTTTTTTTCTCATGGTCTGAGAGTCCTTCAAGTGCCTTTGGGCAAACTGCAGATGGCTGTCATGTGCCTTTTACTGAGGAGTGGTTTCTGTCTGGCTACTCTAACATACAGGCCTGATTGGTGGAGTGCATCAAATATTTTTGTTCTTCTGAAAGATTCTCCTCTCTCCACATCTAAGGTCCTTCTCCCCAAATCGCTCAGTTTGGCCAGGTGGCCCGTGCTAGGAAGAGTCCTCCTGATGGTTCCAAACTTCTTCTATTTACAGATGATGGAGACCACTGTGCTCATTGGAACCTTCAATGCTGCAGAAATATTTTTCTGCACTCTTTTTAAGATCTGTGCCTTGATACAATTCTGTCTCTTAGGTCTACATACAATTCATTGGTTTGTGCTCTGACATGCACTGGTAACTGTGGGCCTTTATATAGACAGGTGTGTGCCTTTACAAATCATGTTCCATCAACTGAATTTACCACAGGTGCACTCCAATCAATTTGTATAAACATCTCAATGGGAACAGGATGCACCTGAGCTCAATTTTGAGTGTCATGGCTAAGACTGTGAATACTTCTGTATATGGGATTTTTTTATTTTTTATTCTTAATAAATTTGCAAAGATTTCAAACAAACTTATTTCACATTGTCATTATGGGGTATTGTGGGTAGAATTTTGAGGAATAATGAATTTAATCCATTTTGTAATAAGGCTGGAATAAAATGTGGAAAAGGTGAAGTGCTGTGAATACTTTCCGGATGCACTGTAGTCCCCTGTTCAGTGGAGCTGTATTTTTGTTGTTAGGCATATTTAGCTTAGCTCACTGTAATCAGTGTAGCTTAATATAATTAGTTATATCTGTTTAGTGTTTCAGCTGCTGCTGGTTTGATTTTTTCTTCTGATTTCCAGAGAACGATATGTCTTTGGAACATACTATAGGTGTGGAACAATGCAAATAGCAGCATGATCATTTATACAGCCCTGGCCAATCCCAGGGAGGGTGGCCCTAAAGGCTGCTAGGGGCCTGGAGAGGAAAGGTCCAGCTTGTGATTGCTGTTCGTGAGGCCTCAGCTGGGCTAGCTTAGGGGCCTGGATCCTGAAGTTACAGAGAGCTGACTGAGAGGCTGTTGTCTGAAGGTCTAAGACTGGTATCACAGACTGAATGTTATTGTGTGCCTGTCTGCAGGGCAACTACTGGGAAAAAGAATCCTGGCACATCCAGGGGCTTCTTCTGGGATAGTGCTGCAAATACGTAAACAAATACTAACAAACGTAAAGCATATGTAAAACCATTGACCAATAACCAAGTATTTTGTTATATCTGTCTAATAGCTGTGTGTACCTGTGTAAGCAATAGATTTGGTGACTTGTACATTTTTTCACTCCTGGCGGCACAACCAAGTGGCAGGGGAATGAATTTGGGAGGTAAATATATGTGCCTGGGAAAAGTAAAATGTTTCTCCAGCCAAAACATTTTTTTACGTTTGGGACAGAGTCTGCCTTTTTTTTTTTCTTGTCCATGTCCCACTGCCCACTGAGGAAATATTCCCTTACACAATACCTACCCTTCCCTTACACAATACCATTTGTTGTGGTATTGTATTCTGTATCTGTAGAGGATTGCCCCATTCAACTTATAAACTGCCACCTTTTCTATTTATTGGTCTAAGAATGAGGCATGTTACACTGCATTTACTAACAGCATGATAACAGTAATATAGAATCCATTGCCAAGCATCCATGGCTCTAGAGGGCCCACTTCTGTCCATGGTTCCATTTCCTCCACAGTGCACTCATAAGAACCCTTCCATTAAATAGCTTATTATTTAATTGTGAGTCTCTCGTCTACAGGTGTTATATTCTATGAAGTATTGCTGGGACGGTAGGTGTTATCAATAATAAGGATGTCACATGATGTTGGTTCATGTCAAATCTTACCATTAGAGCTACTCCTTGGCCTCCAATGTTCACCCGGACCTTGGCTTTCTGTGAGGAGGAATGGTCTGTGGTAATGCAAACAATCTGTGTGCTGTTAGCGGATTGAACAATGCACGGGGACTGTGCAATTGTGACAGTGATCTGTGAGGCATCATTGCTACAAAAGAAAGAAAAATGTTGATCATTAGACATTTCCATATACTTTATAGAGACAATTATGCAGGGAAAGTAACATATTCTGCCTATAACATAAGTTCTGTTCATTATTCATTTTCCTAATAATGTTTAATTATCCTGGTTTCCTCTGTTTAAATTGTCTTCCCTTTGTGGTGTCCTGGATTACCCATTGGTGATCTGCGAAACCCTGAACTTCTGTTTAAACAGACAATATAGCTACTGAACTACTGTGAACCTGATCTTGACTATACACCATGCAGTATTTTATAACATAATGCAGGTCAAACGTTCTACATTGTTACTGGTTAAAAGATAATGATCTTACCATCATGCTCCTTGAGCCTCGTGCTAAACCAATGGAGGACCGGAGTGCTGCACTGTGTGAGGCCTCGTACACACGACCAAGTTTCTTGGCAAAAACCAGCAAGAAACTTGCTGGGATTTTTTTTTTGCCGAGGAAACCGGTCGTGTGTACATTTTTCGACGAGGAAACTGTCGAGGATCCCGTCGAGCCAAAAAGAGAGCATGTCTTCTTTTTCCTCGACGGGAATGGAGAAACTTGCTTTGTCGAGTTCTTCGACAGCCTAGCAAGGAACTCGACGAGGAAAACGATGTGTTTCGCCTGTTGAGTTCCTCGGTCGTGTGTACGAGGCTTCAGAGTACTGGTCCAGCACGTGACACTAAAGGTTTGATTTAAAAAATAAAATAAAAATTAAAACATGTCATACGTACCTCCGCTATGCAGCTCGTTTTGCACAGAGTGGCCCCGAACCTCGTCTTCTGAGGTCCCTCGACGGCTGTTTCGGCTCCTCCCCGCATCAGATAACCTCTTCTGCAAAGCACTTTTCCAAGGGGGTTACCCCGCGGGTGCGCTCCCGAGTCCAGCATTTGCATCCATAGACACGAATGCCGGACTCGTCCCACGCCCCCTGGCGCCCACATTATTGGATTTGATTGACAGAAGTGGTAGCCAATGGCTGCGCTGCTATCAGTCTATCCAATGAAGAGCCAAGACGACCGGGCCGAGAAGAGCCGAGTCTCGACACGGGACTTTTGAGGGCTCAGGTAAGTAAACGTGGGGCTGGGGAGCCAGTAATCATCGGATGTTATTTCACCTTAATGCATTAAGGTGAAAAAACTTGAAGCTTTACAACCCCTTTAAACATGGCAGCCCTTTACAGTTTTATCAGCTGTGAATAGGAAGTCTGAACAAATCAAGGACAAGCTGACACATGGCGCAATATGGTCTTCATTGTGATCACATAAAAAAATATATAACAAATGCTATATTCTTTAAATATTAAGCAGTTGAACTTCTATTGGGCTTAACTTCAACTGACTCTAATTGGACTTTAAAGTGGTTCTAAAGCTTCAAGGTTTTTTACACTAATGCATTCTATGTTTTCAGGTAAAAAAACTCCTGGGTCACAGATGTCTCCCCCTACACCCCCTTATACTTGCCTAAGCCTCATCATGATCCAGCGTTGTGCTAGAGAGCTGCGGTTCTCCTGGATTTTTCCCTCCTTCCTGGGCAGATTGATAGCAGCATGAGCCATTGGCTCTCACTCATGTCAATCAACTCCAGTTAAGAGTGGGGACCGGGGCAAAGTCCTACAGTCTGTGTCAATGGACGCAGCAGTGGACCGCAGGAGGGAGTTGCACGAGTGCCACCATGTACATCAGCTTCCTATTGGGGCACCAGCAAGAGAGAAGAAGCCAGGAGCACAAGAGGAGGATCAGGGACACTCTGTGCAATTCTTTTGTACAGAGCAGGTATAGACATGTTTGTAAAAAAGTAGATGTATATAGCATGTGAAAAATGAAAGCCAAAATATTTTTTGTTTTGTTTTATTTCTGCAGAGTACCCTCACCTCGAGTCTTGAGGACAGGGTAATAAAATAGACAGAAAGTGATAGGGACAGGGGCAGAAACAAAATAACCATTACATTAGTAATTAGTTACATTAGTTACAACACCTATTTTTTTTTTTTGGCGAGCTCAGAGTCTATCCATATCAATGGCATGAACAAAAATGATTTAGGCTGTAAAGCAGAATTCAAGTAATTAGGGTCCTCTGATTCCTCCTATATTGAATTGAATTGTAACTGTACTGTCTGCCCTTGTGTTGTAAAGCACTGTGCAAACTGTTGGCTCTATATAAATCCTGTATAATAATAATATGAAAAAAAATAATAATAGCCCATTTAATATTAAAAAAATAAGTTTAAAAAAATTTCCATCAGCCCAGAGATGCCTCTCCCCTACAGTGCTTCTATTTTGTCATTAGATGTACTTCCAGGTTAAATAATGACTAATATCAATCAAATCCCTTACTCTGAGCCCATGCCATCACTTGGCCCTAGACCATGACTAGAGAAGCAAAAGTAGTAAAAAGATAAGGGGCCAGATTCACAAAGAGATACGACGGTGTCTCCTGAAACACCGTCGTATCTCTGACTTAGGCCCGTTGTATCTATGCGACTGATTCATAGAATCAGTTACACATAGATAAGCCTAAGATCTGACAGGTGTAACTGTGGTGTAACTGTGTTACACCGTCGGATCTTAACTGCAATTTAAAAATGGCGTTTTCGCTGATTTACGTTGAGAAATATGTAAATCAGCGAGATACGCCAATTCACGAACGTACGCAGGGCCGACGCAGTGTTGTTACGACGTTTACGTAGTGGTTTTCCCGGCGTATACTTACCCCTGCTTCTATGAGGCGCAGCCAATGTTAAGTACAGCCGTCGTTCCCGCGTCGATTTTAATTTTTTTACATCGTTTGCGTACGCCGATTCTCTAACGCGCTGGACGCGAGTTACGCTCACGCAGAAACCAATGATGTCCTAGCGACGTCATTGGGAGCAATGCACGCCGGGAAAATTTGCGGACGGCGCATGAGCATTTAAATCGGCGCGGGGACGCGCCTGATTTAAATGCTACACTCCCCCTAGCCGTGGAGTTTGAATTCCACCGGGGGATTTACGATCCGCCGCCGCAAGTTTGGAGGTAAGTGTTTTGTGAATTACCCACTTGCCTCTCAAACTTGCGACAGCGGATCTTAAATCACATAGGTCACGCGGATCTAAAGATCCGCTGATCTATGTGAATCTAGCCCTTTATCTATATTTTTCTCTTTTTGTCCTGCTGTTCCACTTTGAGTACACTCTATTCATAAATGAAATCATTTGTAGAAAATGATACATAAGTGTATCAATATAATGTATTCTTTAGCTTCTTGTCAGGAAGACCAAGTGCATGGCCATGCCTGAATACCACAGTTCATGGTATGGTGCACAGAGCCAAGGCCGTGTGCATATCTTCAAATGTTGATGCTCCTGTGCCTCATGACCAGACCTGCATTCTGCTATTCTGCGTTTGACCCATCTTGCCCCCTGATTTTACTATATACAGATCTCCTATTGCTGACTTTAGTTTGGGTCCTGGTTTCATCCTCAGCCTGCTGTTTTGGTACTTTTGCTGCTCTTTTGATATCAGCCCCTGACCTGGCTTCTGACCTTGCCCTAATTCAGTACTGCTGCCACCCAGTTGTTGGTGGCCCTGGCTCGTCTTGACTACAGCTTTGCTTCATAATCCACCTGTGCGCCATCACCCACACAAGTTCCAGTGTGAACATCCACAGCATCCTAGCAGTTCTCCAAACTGTCATCAGACATTGAGGCGATTTAGGTCGCATTTGTAGGGCTATATAAGTTACTCACTCATTCAGACAACCCACTGTGTCAGGACCCACTATAGGCCTCGTGCCACTCCTCATTCTGCTACACCCTACCACCAACTCTAGGGGGTGTTGGACAGGAGAGATAAGGAAAGCCCTATCATTAGCTTGGTAAACTTATAATTATGGGCAATAGAAACATTTTAAGTATAGTACATACCCAAACAGAGATCCAGTGATGGTGAGTCTGGTACCCCCAGCGGTGCCTCCTCTCTTGGGGGTGACATCGTATATGAGAGGCGTTAGTGCAGTAGAGTAGGTAAAGGAATTGTTGATCCAGACAGCACTGTTTGGGTTAATGACACTGACATTACAGATCTGAGAAGCTGTGTTTGTACCTGGAAAAATACATAAAGAATAGGCTCATTTTTACCACTTACTCGTGTATTAGCAGTGTACATATAATGTAGCCCTTATTGTATGGAGCATTAATAAATGATCATTTTTTGATAGACTAACTATGTAAGATATTACATACTGTATACTAAGGGAGTACAGGGGCTTTCATTCTGAGCTCTACTCCTGTAAATGCCAGTTGACTGGTTGTCTTGTTGTTTCAATGGTTTTCTAAGGCACTGACCTGGAACAATTATGCAGTTTTGACTTTAACTTCTGTATTTCTCTTACTACTGATTTCTTTTAATAGATATCTTAGCCCAAGTACAATATTATATTATATTGCAGCTTACCAGTCCTTAGATATTGTTTCTGAATTTTTTACTTATATCAAGATTTTTCCCCCTCTTTATCATAACCACTTGCTGACTGGCTGTAGTATATATACTGTGGGAAGTCGGCTCTCTTGCGTGAAACAACGTACCTGTATGTCATTTCCTGCAATAGCCAGCTGGGGCACACACATGCTGGCAAACCCGTGATCGCTCTCCAGAGAGACAGAAGGCAGATCGCCATCCTGTCAGAGATGAACATTAAGATCTTGTGTTCATCCAGAGGAACACGGATCTCTCTGTTTATCCAGTGAGTCTATATAGCCCCAACGCAGTTAGAAAGCAGCCCCATAGGTACACACTTAACCCTGTGACCGCCCATGGTGTTAACCCCTTCCCTGCCAGTGTCATTAGTACAGTAACAGTGCATATTTTTTAGCACTGATCACTGAAATAATGTCACTGGTTCCCACAAAAGTGTCAAACGTGTCAGTTAGGTGTCCGATTTGTCCGCCGCAATGTTGCAGTCCCGCTAAAATACGCTGATCGGCGCCATTACTAGTAAAAATAAATAAAAATGCCATATGAATATACCAAAAATATGTAGCAGAATACATATAGGCCTAAATTGATGAAGCAATTCAATTTTTTTACATTTGGGTATGTTTTATCCCAACATTTTTGGTCTTTTTCTGTTTATAGCGCAAAAAATAAAAACCACAGACGGGATCAAATACCACCAAAAAAAAGCTCTATGTGGGAAAAAAAAGGACATAAATTTTATTTGGATATAACGTTGCATGACCTCACAATTGTCAGTTAAAATAATGCAGTTACGTATTGCAAAAAATGCCCTGGTCATAAAGGGGGTAAAAGCTTCCGGGGCTGAAGTGGTTAACCTGGTGATCCTGCCAATGTACATTTCCTGTCAGAGGGTGACACACTTACTCACTGCACTGTATCTATGGAGGAGCAGCATTGTCACTTTAGAACAGAAAGTATATTAGAACTAAAGAGTACTTCTCCTATAACATAGGGGAATGGGTTCTGTAGTCCATAGAAATATTTGAGAACTGAGTGCAGCAAAGGAAAAGAGCGCAGGAATTTAAGAGTTCATTAGCAGGACCAATACAGTATTTATTTTTTGCAGTTATCAAATATATAGCAAAACGCTTATGTAACAAAACACTTAAAAGTCTAATGCCCTGTACACACTATCAGTTCATCCGATGAAAACGGTCTGATGGATTTTTTCATCAGATATCCGATGAAGCTGACTTTCATCAGTCGTGCCTACACACCATCAGTTAAAAAACGATCGTGTCAAAACGCGGTGACGTAAAACACAACAACGTGCTGAGAAAAATGAAGTTTAATGCTTCCAAGCATGCGTCGACTTGATTATGAGCATGCGTTGATTTTTAACCATTGGATTTCCCCACAGACGATCGTTTTTTTCTGTCGGTTTTTTAACCATCAGATAATTTTAAAACAGGTTCTAAGTTTTTTCACAGATGGGAAAAAAAACGATGGGGCCCACACACAATCGGTTCGTTCGATGAAAACGGTCCATCAGACCGTTTTCATCAGACGAACCGATCGTGTGTACGCGGCATAAGAGGGAGGAAATAACAGCCCTTAATAAGACTTTACATATTATTTAAATTCGTGAGGCATCTATCCTAAAAATTTGCATTAAGTGTAGGTTCACATTGCTGCGGGTTAGAAATCGTTCAACTAATTTCAACTCAGCAATGCAGTCTGACTTTAGCGGCAATTTGACAGACATCTGTGCGGATTCCTGCACAAATGTCTATACAAATCACACCCTGAAGTTGCCAAAAGTAGTACAGGAACTATTTTTGGGAATTAGTGTGGCGCCTGCAAAGTCGGTGCTGCACCGTTTTGGACGGTGACGTTGCCGGCAATAGCCGCGATTTGGCCAAATTGTACCAATGTGAACCTAGGCTTATGGCAATTGTCAGATTAGATTTAAACTGTTAGGCCCCGTACACACGAGAGGATATCCGCTGGATAAATCCTCTGGCGGATTTGGATCTAATGGCTGTACACACCATCAGATCGAAATCCGCGCGGAATACATCCGCGGTGACGTGTCGCGCCGTCGCCGCTACGATGACGCAGCAACGTGCGCGACGCTGGAAGGTAAATACTTCCACGCATGCGTCGAATCATTACGATGCATGCGAGGGAGGGGAGCGGACGGACTGATCCGGTGAATCTGTACAGACGACCGGATCAGTCCGCTGGACTGGATTCCAGCGGATAGATTTTGTAGCATGCTACAAAATTTTTATCCGCTGGGAATCCGTCGGCTGGATTTTTATCCACCGGGAAATGTCCGCTCGGACGTACAGACGACCGGATCTATCTGCTGGAACTGATCCGCGGATCAATCCCAGCGGATAGATCCGGTCGTCTGTACGAGGCCTTAGATTGAATGAACAAGTCTTGTGTAGTCCAGTTGTGTCTAATTTATGTGTCTAATTTATTAAATTGCACAGTGGTAAACTTACCTGCTTTATTACCTCTGTATCTATATATATATATATATATATATATATATATATATATATATAGATATAGATATAGATATAGATATAGATATATAGATAATGTAGATGATTAGATGCATATTCCTTGCTCTTTATAATTATATAAGTGTCTATGCGATCTTTATGTTTCATTTTTCTTTTGCTTCATTTTATCTCTTTTTCATTTCCTTTATGGTTTAATGTTTTAAAATGATGTCTTATTTTTTTAATAATATAAGCATGTGTTGAGATGATTTATGCCTCATTGACATAGGCATACTTAAGCATACACCCGTGCAAGGGCCATAATTGCCTGCTCGGGGATACATGCAACTCCATGCTGGCAGTCCCATTTGTGTCAATTGGGCCACATAAACATAGTCGCTGTTCCCAATTTGGCATGTGTGTGGGTGTGGGTCCCCTGAATGCACACTGTCTGTTTGGAGACCTGCAAGGGGATGCATGGAACACCTGTGCATCCCTGTGCAGGCAAACACAGCCCTCGCACGGGCATATGTATACATAAGCCCATGTGAACGAGGTCTTACTCATGAAATGCATTGACTTCTTTGGATACAATTGCAAATAAGTAAATCTATGCTGAATGTTTGCCTCTTCATATCTTTATTTTTGTACTCTTCACTTTTTTTATACATGCCAACTGATATCAGTATATTGTAGAAATAAGCATCATTCCACTAATTATTGCCAAACTTGAAATAGTTTTCTGTTTTTTATCTTTTGAGATATGAGAAATATTGAAAAAATATAATGCAATAAACAAATATGATCATAAGCATTTTATGAATTATCTTCCATGTTATTCGGTATACCAAATAACATGGAAGAGTTTCTAATACGCTCTGCTGATTTTTTTCAGTGAAGTTGTATTGATTTGATGGGTAGTTCCATTACTTACCATTATTCAAAGGCAATTCACAGAGAAGGAAGCTTGTATTAGATCTCATTTGATCTATACTGCACTCAGAGTTGCAGACCAGCACCTTGGATACCGTCTCATCAAACCCAGAGCCAGCAATAGTGAGAATCAATCCACCACCAAAGCTTCCTAAGCAGCATAAAGAGATAAATAATTGACTATATATTCATTTCACAATAAATATTCATTGTTAATAACTATTTCATAACGTTTTTTAAGCTTTCTCACTTAGGCCTCGTACACACGACCGAGGAACTCGTCGGGCGAAACACATCGTTTTCCTCGTCGAGTTCCTTGTTAGGCTTGTCGAGGAACTCGACAAGCTTGCTTTGCGTACACACTATCAAGACAAATTCTCCTCGATCTCAAACGCGGTGACATACAACACATACAACGGCAGGGGAAGTTCGATTCTACTGGCACAACTCTTGGGGCTGCTTTTGCTAATCTCATGTTACTGCGTGTTAAGTAAAAGTTTGGTAAGAGACGATTTGCACTTTTCAGTCTGTTACAGCTTGAAAAATGTGTTATCTCCATTACAAACGCTACTTTTACTCCCGTCTCATACTTTATTCTGAGCATGCGCGGGTTTCTTAGCATACACACGCTTGAGTTTATTGACGAAAACCAGCCGAACGAGAAACACGACGAGCAAATTCAGACTCCTGTCGAGGAAAAAGAGAACTTGCTCTCTTTTTTGCTCGTCAAGTTCCTCGACAGTTTCCTCGATGAAAAATGTACACACGACCGGTTTCCTCTGCAAAAAAGCTCCCCCACCAAGTTTCTTGATGGATTTTCCCGAGGAAACTGGTCGTGTGTACGAGGCCTAAGGGCTCTTTACATAAACAATTGCTTTGTGAATGTCTCAACATTCACATAAAAGTCACTACCCATAATGTCACTACCCATAACTACCCCGAATTCCCCCTGATGAAGATACGATTACCCTGTATCGAACACATTTAGGGGAGGGGCCAGGACGACACGACAGGCAGTCTACCTGCTTAGGAGGAAGCTATTGAGGCTTTTTATTCACTAGTATTCCCGAGATACTGCGTGGGAAGCCCAGGATCCTGTTACCATTATAGAACCCAGGGGTGGTTCACAAGCATGTATTGACTGAGCGTAATTGCTAAGTTACACGCTCCAAGGTGAGCATTTAATACCTAGGGGGTCACTGGAAAAAGAGCACCAATGCATGATCTGCAACACCTGTCAATCATTTTCAGATGCATTGATTTATAAGCATGTCAGCCGTGCTATTACGGCATACCACGCATATGCACTTTTTTCAACAGGACTGTCACAGCATTGTTTTATAAAAAGACTTGTTTTTGCACAATAGCATTGTTTGCTATTTAAGGTGGTATTGTCCCCTATATACCACCGGACACTTGTCTATCTGTGTTACAAGGCACTTGGATGCACATGAGCACTTTATTATTAATGTTTTATTTGGCATAATTATTGTTTTTATTTTGGTCATATCATATCTATGTCACATATGTCACTTACGTTACATTAACACTACCTGTGTTTGTTTTAATCTTCAGCATGCATTTATTGTGTGATATTCCAAAGCACAGCGTATTATTTACTATTTTTACCCACAAAGCTAGAGTTGAACTTAACACCCCCGCTGGGTCGGTTCGCACCAGGACTCTTGAACATCGCAAAAATTTGGACCCGAACTTAGGACCCTATTAAAGTCTATAAGAAGTGAAATCGGAAAAAAAAAGTGCCCATTTTGAAGGCTTATATGCAAGTTATTGGCCATAAAAAGTCAATGGGGGCCCAGGTACTGAACCTGGGGGACTTTTTTTAAAAAAAAGATAATTTTTACAGGAGCAGTGAATTTAATGCTTAAAGTGAAACGAGAAAGTTTAAAAATTCTATTAAATACAGTGCCAGGGAGGTCCCCTACGTTTGCCTGTAAAGTGGCACATCTGTACCATGCATAGAACCTGCTACAGCAAAACTGACAGATATAAAGAAAAAAAAAATAACATTTAAATTGCCGACAATACAATACCATTGCCAGCAATAGAATTTTTTTTTTTAAAACGGTGTAAGGGTCTGATAGTAAATGTTTTCAGATTAGCGTCTGCAGCCACTTTTTAGTCATTTGCTCCTGCTGCTCCGAGCCTCCTGTGGGAAGAGGGGAGAGATGCAGATGGGCGCTGGATTGAGACAAAAGGGGGTTTTCTGACCGCTGCACGACAATGTATATTGGCAGAATGGCATGGCTGCGCAAATTGGCGTACCCGTATGTCCCTCCGTCATTGCAGGCTAGCGAGCTCACAACCGCCACCGGCACACGCCTGCCATACTCAATGTCCGCGATCGTGGCACGGAGAGACAGAACAGGGAGATGTAAACAAGGCATTTCCCTGTTCTGCCTAGTGACATGACAGTGATCTATTGCTCCCAGTGATCGGGAGCAGTGATCTCTGTCATGTTCTAGTGAGCCCATCTCCCCTACAGTTAGAACACAGCTAACCCCTTGATTGCCCCCTAGTGTTTAACCCCTTCCCTGCCAATGACATTTATACAGTAATCAGTGGCTATTTTTAGCTCTGATCGCTGTATAAATGTCAATGGTCCCAAAATAGTGTCAAAAGTGTCCAATCTGTCGACCGTAATGTCGCAGTCACGATAAAAATCAGCGATCCTCGCCATTACTAATAAAATAAAGTTATAATAAAAATTCCATAAATCTATCCCCTATTTTGTAGACACTATGGGCCAGATTCACAGAGGAAATACGCCGGAGTATCTACTGATACTCCGGCGTATTTTCAAATTTGCCGTGTCGTATCTTTATTTGTAATTCACAAAAAAGATACGACGGCTTTTGGCTAAGATCCGACAGGCGTACGGCTTCGTACGCCTTCGGATCCTAGATGTAATTTTCCGGCGGCCGCTGGGTGGAGTTTGCATCGTTTTCCAGTGTCGGGTATGCAAATTAGCTGATTACGGCGATCCACGAAGATACGCGCGTTCGTCGCAATCTCTTACGTCATCGCTAGTCGGTTTTTCCCGTCGCAAAGTTAGGCCTGCTTTTTCATGGCTTATCTTTAGAACAGCCATGTTAAAGTATGGCCGTCGTTCCCGCGTCGAATTTCCAAATATTTTTTTTTGCGTAAGACGTCCAGGAATACGAAACGACGTAACGCACGTCGCCGTTCAAACAATACGTCGGGGCGCCGTAATTTCACACAAAGCACGTCGGGAAATTTCCCAACGGAGCATGCGCAGAATGTTTGGCGCGGGAACGCGCCTAATTTAAATGGTACACGCCCCATTTGAATTAGGCAGGCTTGCGCCGGACGGCTTTACGTTACCCCGCCGTAAGTTTACACGCAAGTGCTTGGTGAATCAGGCACTTGCGCTGAAAACTTGCGGTGGTGTAACGTAAAGGGGATACGTTACGCTGCCGCAGATAACTGTAAATCTGGCCCTATAACTTTTGTGCAAACCAATCAATATACACTTATTGCAATTTTTTTTACCAAAAATATGTAGAAGAATACATATTGGCCTAAACTGAGGAAAACATTTTTTTTATATATTTTTTTCGGGATGTTTATTATAGCAAAAAGTAAAAAATATCTTTATTTATTTTTTTCTAAATTGACTGCCTTTTATTGTTTATAGCGCAAAAAATAAAACCGCAGCAGTATTCAAATACCACCAATATAAAGCTTTATTTGTGGGAAAAAAAGGATGTCAATTTTGATTGGGTGCAACGCACATGATCACAAAATTGTCAGTTAAAGCAGCGCAGTGCCATATCGCAAAAAAATGCTCTGGTCATTAAGGGGGTAAATTCTTTCAGGGCTGAAGTGGTTAGTGAAGAAAATGCATTAAGGTATAAAACGTTTTACCTTTACAGACACGTTATGAATATTGTAGAGAGCAAGAAAAACAAATGGATTGGGCCCAAGCTTTCACTAGAAGCCCAGGTGACTAGGTTAAAGCTGTCTGGACATATTATGAGAACAACCAACATGCGCCCAGACATGCGCCCGTTTAAAAGACAACTATTCTTAAAAATATTTAAGGGAAAACAAGAAAAGGACAACCAACAATAAGATGCATTAACGTGTTGTGTGTGTGTGTGGAGACTGAAGGCCCAAGTAATTCTGAAGAATGTTTATCCATGTGGTTTCCAGTAGTTTATTTTGACTTGTTGGCATTGAATGTGTGGGTGAGGGAAATTAGGGAATTTTGTAATTTTCTTTTAATTAAACAAATGTATGGCCAGTCTTAGGGCCAAATCCTCAAAAGAGATACGACGGAGTAACTGCTGTTACTCCATCGTATCCCTGGTCCTAACTATGGAACTGATCCACAGAATCAGTTTCCCATAGTTAGGGAGAAGATCCGTGTAATTAAATTACACTGCCGGATCTTAGGATGCAGTACCGCATCCGCCGCTGGGGGCATTTTGTGTCGAAATGCCGCTTCGGGTATGCAAATTAGCAGTTACGGAGATCCACAAAGCTTTTCTGCTTCGTTTTTTCTCCGTAAGTATTAAGTTGCATACGCAAAATTAGGGCTGCTTTTACAAGGTGTAAAGTTAGTACACCATGTAAAAGCAGACCCTTCTGTCTAGCGACGCGTTTTTTTTTCAAATTTGAATATTTTTTTTCGCGCCGTATCTTTTTTTTTTCCGACGCAACTTTATTGACCGTCGCAATCCACAAAGCCCGGCGTAACGTAATTTCGCGCTATGCACGTCGGGAAAATGACGTCACGAGCATGCGCAGTACGGCCGGCGCGGGAGCCCGCCTCATTTAAATGGGAATCGCCCCCATGAAATGAGGAACGCCTTGCGCCGGCGGAATTTAAGTTACACGGCCAGAAATTTCTAGGTAAGTGCTTTGTGGATCGGGCACTTAGGTAGAAATTTTAAGGCAGTGTAACTTAAATTAGAATTTCGCCGTTACGCCGGGTCTTTGTGGATTTGGCCCTTAGTCTCCAGCAGCGGTCTACTGCTCATGGCACTCACCTTGATTTGGAGAGATGCTGGTCATACTCAGTTCATATGTAAATGCTGCACTGGATCTTGCCAAGCCTTTCTTATTCTGTAGTGATATTGGGAATGTTCCTCCCCAGTGGTCTGCCACTGTGCAGTTCAGTAAAGTATCTGATATGAAGGTGATGACACATGTGGTATTACCAATAGTCACTGAAACACTTGTGGCATCAGAACCAAACTGTGTGCCAAAAACAGAGATGGTGGTTCCTGATGGTCCTGTTAGGAAATAAGACATAGAAAAAACTTTAGATATTTGCATAGGTTATACAATAACTGGCTTTTTCATTAATTTAATAATTTAGTAAAACCAGCGGTTTCACTGTATTGAAATTTCGTTTTTATGTTTGTTTCAATGACAATAAAGTCCTATTATTATTAATAATTAGTTGGTCCATTACATTTGAACTTTTATAGCCTAATTCTAGACAGAAGTGAAAAAATACACCAATTAATTTATCTGTAATAAAAAAAAAAATCACTGAATGCACTTTGAATGTGCTTTGTCTATTAAGGACAAAACAACAGGATATCTTTAATAACCTTTCTTGTAGCATATATTCATCTTTCTTTTGTTTCTTCACCAGTTCTGGGAGCAGAAGTAAGGTTGGAGGAGCATGTGTCCCACTGCATGTGATAGCGGTAGGCCAATCCATGCTGTCACGTGGTCCATTCTTAGCCCTATGTAAGCAAAGCACCAAGTGCACACTCTTTTGGATTAATCCCAGTGGTTAAATGGAGTGGTGAGAGGGTAAAAAGACAGTGGGGCAGATCCACAAAAGGATTACGCCGGCGTATCTATTGATACGCCGGCGTAATTTTAAATTTCCTGCGTCGTATCTTTGTTTTGTATCCACAAAACAAGATACGACGGCATCTGGGATCGATCCGACAGGCGTACGTCTTAGTACGCCGTCGGATCTTAGATGCAATTTTTCGGTGGGCGCTAGGTGGCGTTTCCATTGAAATCCGCGTCGAGTATGCAAATTAGCTTTTTACGGCGATCCACAAACGTACGTCCGGCCGGCGCATTTTTTTACATCGTTTTTGTTCGGCTTTTTCCGGCGTATAGTTAAAGCTGCTGTTATGAGGCGTACTCAATGTTAAGTATGGCCGTCGTTCCCGCGTACAATTTTGAATTTTTTACGTTGTTTGCGTAAGTGGTTCGCGAATAGGAATTTGCGTAGAATAACGTCACCGTCGTAAGCATTGGCTGGTTCCGGTTTAATTTCGAGCATGCGCACTGGGATACCCCCATGGACGGCGCATGCGCAATTAAACAAAAACGTTGTTTACATTGGGTCACGACGTATTTACATAAAACACGCCCCCATTACATCCATTTGAATTAGACGCCATTACGCCGGCAAAGATACACTACGCCGCGGATTCTTTCAGGATTTGAAAAAAAATATTAAGTTACGGCGGTGTAGTGTATCTTAGATACGCTACGCCCGGCGCATAAATGCGCCGCTGTACGAGGATCTGCCCCAGTATGTGCTTCTGGGAAGGGGGCAATTAAAGCAAACTTGTTGCCCTGTCGTGCATGGGCAAAGCACCAATTCACCTTAAATATAGACATTAAACATAACAATGTGACTAAATTCTGATTTATACAGAATATTGCTAAGATGGAGGAGCTCATGCAAAAAGCAAGGGACACTTCCTCCAAATACAGAAAAACTTGGGCATGTTGGCTGCAAATCCAACATTCTACAGATTATTCCACCAATTTGTCAAACTCTATTTGATTCTGGCTGGCTACCCCCACCCCCCACCCCCCCCAGTGACCATTCTTCATCTTTCCCTTCCATTCTCCTCCCCCTTCTACCCTCATCTATGCCCCTCTTCCCTACTCTTACCCTTTCTGTGTACCCTCTCTCCCTACATTTCCCTGCCTTTCCCATCCCATGTGAAGTGTTATGGGTCCCACCCTCTTTATTTATTTTCTCTTTCTCTTTCTGGGACCTGTAGCCATTGTTTGGCTTGGGGATTCGTTCTTGGGGCACTATTCCTACTATAAATATTAACCTAACAGGTGTGAGAGGTTGAAGTTTGCTGCCTTAATAGTTTTGTATGGTTTTTCACGTTTATATATATAATGTATGAACAGCGATTAGTAATTTCCCCTAGTGAGTCCTTCCTACAGTTAGAACACACCCAGGGAACATACTTAACCCCTTCCCCGCCCCCTGGTGTTAACCTCTTTCCTGCCAGTGGCATTTTTATAGTAATCCAATGCATTTTTATAGCACTGATCGCTATAAAAATGCTAATGGCCCCAAAAATGTGTCAAAAGTGTCCGAAGTGTCCGCCAGAATGTCGCAGTACCGAAAAAAAATCGCTTATCGCGGCCATTACTTGTAAAACATTTTTTTATAAAAATGCCATAAAACTACCCCCTATTTTGTAAACGCTATAACTTTTGCGCAAACCAATCAATAAACTTTTATTGTGATTTTTTTTAATGAAAAATATGTAGAAGAAAACGTACCAGCCTAAACCAATAAATATATATTTTTGGGGGGATATTTATCATAGCAAAAAGTACAAAATATTATTTTTTTTCAAAATTGTTGCTCTATTTTTGTTTATAACGCAAAAACTAAAAACCGCAGGGTGATCAAATACCACCAAAAGAAAGCTCTATTTGTGGGAAAAAAAGGACACCAATTTTGTTTGGGAGCCACGTCGCACGACTGCGCAATTGTCAGTTAAAGCGACGCAGTGCCAAATCGCAAAAAGTGCTCTGGTCTTTGACCAGCAATATGGTCCGGGGGTTAAGTGGTTAATTATACTTTATATTGATAGTCAGGCACCCTACTATTGAACCATAGGAACTTTTTAGAAAAACTTTGATCTGTACCTTTTGAATAAGTGCCAAGACACTAATGCCCCGTACAAGCGGTTTGTCCGTCGGGAAAAAAGTTGGATGTTTTTTCCGACGGAATTCTGCCTTGCATACACACGTCATACAAAAGTTCGGTGAACTTTTGACCACCAAGAACGCGGTGACGTAAAAGACTACGACGAGCCAAGAAAATTAAGTTCAATGCTTCTGAGCATATGTAGGAATTTTGCGTGTTGGGATTTGTACACACAATCAGAAATTCCAATCAGTTTTTTTCCTGACGGGAAAAAAGAGATCCTGCTCTCTATCTTTTTCCAGCAGTTTTTCCATTGGAAAAAGTCTGATAGAGCATACACACGGTCGGGATTCCCGACCATAAGCTCTCATCTGACTTTTCAAACGGGAAAAGCGATCGTGTGTACGGGGCATTACACTTCTGCTCATTCTCTCTGGAGGAGATATTGAGCCTCTACATATTGTATTGATTTAATATTCACTGTTTGTATTTTGCTTTGGCACCCAATAAAGTTGCTATCTTGTAAAATATTTTAGCTCTATCGATGATTGTGTTTGAGCTTCCTATCAATGAATTATTGTTTGAAAGCCTTTGCATTACAAAGTCTTGGTAAATCTAAAGGAGAACCGTGCAATTAAACTGTAATGGCCAGCCTAAGGGTTTTTAAAATTACCAGAAAGTTCTGTTTAGACACTTCTGAAATATACACAACCCTGCAAACAGAACAACAAGGTCGAAGACCTGGCTTTTCTCATTTGTAGTTAAATATCAGCCTTGTCACATCCCTTTCCCAGCTTGTGGCTAGACATTAAAGGAGTAGCAGGAGCACAGTGGTGAGTCATCCTTCTGTTCACTCACTGCAGTCTGGATATTTATCTCTAGCTCATATGAACCACAGGATAATTGATTGTCTGCCCCTTCCCCAATCTGAATGTACAATGCTTGCATGAGTCTGAAACCAAGTCAGATTTAAGTATCTCTATTGTTACATTTACAAATGTAATTATACTTTTGAATGAATACATAACTGCACTAATTGATAATGTTTTTTTTTTTCATATCTTTTTTACGTGCCACATTTAAAAAATTATACCTGTGCTGGGAGAAATTGACGTTACTGTAGGAGTGTCCGCCTCTGAGTAGGAATAGCTGAGTGATGGATATGATGCAGATGTTATGTAAATGTTTACTGTGGCAGTCCTGGCAGCTGAGCTTGCAGGAGTAACACACTGAATACTGCCCGGGGTTACTGACAGAATAAAACATGGGATGCCATTAACTTTCACTGTAGTATTCATTGGGGGGAATCCATTCCCTTCTATCTGCAAAACTGTTCCACCTAGAACACTTCCAGATGGTGTCAAGAGTACAGCTTCAGCAGGACTATTTATGGTCAAGTAGCCCTGGGCCAAGCCTTTGCTTAGGACAATAACTTTGACTACATAGGTATGAGCAGGAATTGGATCTACACTGCATTTAATTTGCGTGTCATTGACATCTACCACAATGGCTGCCACACTATCTCCAATATAAACCGCTATGTCATTAATGTCTGCTCCAAATCCACTGCCATAAATGTTTAACACGGTCGAAGTGTTGCGTACTACAGTTGGTGAAATGCTTGATGCAACCACTGTGATTGAGTTGGTATAGTTGAAGTTGCAGCTTCCTTTGCACAATGCCGTAATTCCATTGACTGACACCTGGACATTAACAGTGTGTTCGTAACTGGCTTGGGTGTCACAAACAATGTTTGTGTAATTCATTAATACAATGCTGCAGCCTAAGCCTGTTATGGCAGTGGCGTTGTTGTTTGAGAAACCAGATCCAACTATGGTTATTCTTGTACGTCCGGAAACAAAGCCATTGTTCGGTATGATGGAATCGATGTGAGGCAATAAGGCAAATCTTCTGTTCATCTCTTGGTTTATAGCACTGATAGCGTTCCCATAATTGTTCACTGTTAAAGATACAAGTTCTGCAATTCCAATATTCATGGAGTCCTGAGGATCTATCTTGCAGGTTATTGAAGTTTCATTACCGGACAAGACTATACACGGGTACTTTCCAACTGAGACCTAATAAAAACAAAGATATAATTATATTTTATTGGGTTTGTAAGCAAAGATTATATTCCTACTAAAAATTATTTAAGAACTTGACCAATTCACTTCTTCTGTCTTTATACAGTATTATATTGCTAATAGTGTTTCCAATGTCTTAAGCAGAATTACTATATAAAAAACAACAGGTCCTAGGGTTCACCTACAGTTCTGGGACCATCCCATTATATAGTGCTATCTGGCTTGGAAAATATAATAACACATGGGACACACCAGGTTCTGATGTATGAATCATGCACCAAATTATGCCTGAAGTGCACCTTTGGCTCAGATTTGGTATTGTGCCAAAAATGACCCTCGTTAGACTTATTGTTTTACTGTTTTTTTTGCACACAAAGAAATCACAGACAGTGAAAAGGTAAAATAAATATTTTAAAAGTAAGGGTTAATAAAGCGCTATCATCAACCTTAATTATTGCACAGTGATCCAATTGTTTATTAGCGCTTTATTAACCCTTTTACTTCTATTGTTTTTTGTGATAGTACACAACACAATAATGGCAACAATCATCATTTGATCATCTCAATTTTTTGGTTCACGTTTATTTGTTCACTTCAGCGCTCTAGTAACTTTAACACCAAAATAAATCGTTTACAATAACAGTACACAACAATCAAATATACAAAGGAGAAAGACGCAATAACAAAAGATACAACATCGCTTTCCCTCCAAAAAAAAAAACACGCCCTATAAATAAAGAGATAGGATTAGATATTTTTTTTAAGCAAATTTCACATAAGGCATACAATGAGCGAAAATGTAGTTTTTTTCCCCATCTGTAAAATTTTGTCTAAACCACCCTGCTCATCCCAATTATTGACTAAAAATTGCTGATCTACAGTAGACACTATAATATATGAATGGCCTGAGTGCAAAGATATGGGCACCCACTGGACTTTTTGGAGTTGCGGGCAAAAATTAATACCACATTATGTAAAATTATACATCTTTTATTCCATAGTTAAAATTAAAGCAAGGTACAAAAAACATAAAACCATGCATTGAAAAGAAAATATTTTTTTTTTAAAAAAATTGGTGTATGTTCCACACAAAGGCAAAGTTTTTACAAGTACTGATATTGGTCTCAATGTATTTTCTGAAGCAATTCTCACTTCTTCAGGAGATAATAGAATCTACAGTTTTATACTTGGTTCAGTTAAATTACCAACATGGACACTATTGTACTTTGCAAAGTTTTACACAGTGTGGAACTCTGTGTAAGCTTTATAATATTTCTGTAAAAAGTGAATTTCGCCCAAAGCCTAAAATAAAAAGTGACATAATATATAAATCTTGCAGACAATGCTTTCTTACAACTCTTGGTGACTCCAGTAATAGGATCTTTCTATTTGAGTTCCTCTTCTCCCTTGTGCTACATACACTCACTACTCCTGCTGCAGAAGATGTGATCTCATTCCCTGAAAATGTCTATAACAGAAGTGGGACCTGGGGAACCAGATCTGAGATATATAAAAAGCTGGTAAGACATTGAGCACCAACATCTACCCAGAGCTGAATTTTAGGTGGACCTTTTCTTTATAATCTGAAAGACCACAGAGATGTTTGCAATACTAAGACTCAGTGGCGTAGCGTGGGGGGGTGCGAGGGGGGCCACCACCCCGGGTGCAACTTTTAGAGGGGCGCTGTCACGAATGTGGAGAGGAGGGAGTGCCAACAGATGGGACATAGGAACAAATGCATGATGTCACCACTCCAGGCTTTACCAGTCATTATCAAGCATGCTCTCCTCTTCCCTACAGCCAACGCTGTCTCAAACAGAGGATCATGTGACCAGAATGGAGCCAGCTGAAAAAAGGTAAGTCCGTTAGTTAGGGGGGGGGGCGCAAATTACTTGCCTCGCCCCAGGCACTGACAACCTACGCTATGCCACTGCTAAGACTTTATACTGTATATACCAAGATCTATCTATCGATCTATCTATCTATTGATCTGTCTCTCTTGTTCTATTTCAAATAGATACCTGGTTAGCACATGTGACGTTGCTGAAGCCAGATCCCAGTATGGTTATGGGATCATTAATTGTTCCATAGGTCGGTGTAATGCTGGTAATGGAAGGTGAGTAACAGTTGGAGTACCTGAACCAGATAGAATAGTTCTGTGCTGTACTGTTATCTAGCTGTGGACAAATAGGTTCTGAAGCAGCACAGTCAGCAGCTGGTGAAGGTGAAAGGGGAACTGCAGAAACAAACAAATATAAATTAAACAAAGAACACACACAAGTCTGATAATATACTGTATATACTATTTTTAACACATTTGGACCTTTTGAATAAATAGATTTAATCTAAATGTTTTCTTGTGTGTCTACTGGCTCAATTCACAAAGCTTCACACAAGAAATTAGTCTCATGTAATGGGTACAGTAAAGGAAAAAAATAGAGTGACAAAAATAGAGCAGAAGCAAAATCACTGCGCTAACAACTATGATACTTTCTTATTTTTATAGTACTTAATAAAGATATAAACTTATGTTCTTATTGGCCACTGATGTCACAGGAGGCAGGGAATGTCTTCCTATACGCTCCAGTGACCCCTAAAAGTGGGATTACCATTTAATTCTTATGTGTTTATGTTCCTTTTGGAGCGTGGCATTCCAAATGGAGAAGCCCACTGCCACTTTGTTCAATGGTAAGAGGCAATTTAGGTAAATTTCTATTGGCAATAGCACTTATCTCCAGTGGTATGAGTACAACAGTGCTAGGCAAATATTAGTCTGGTTACAGAATGATTTACCTGGTACATAATCAGCTTCAATTCCTCCAACTGTCACCTGTACTGCACTGATGGTTTCTTTGAGTGTAGAGACATAGACCACCCCTTGCATGTTTAATGACTGTCCATCAATGATATACCCACTGCTGTAGTAATAGGTTCCTGGAGATGTGAACTTGTAGGAAAAGACACCTGAGACAAAGAAAACACGGTTAAAGCATCACCATACAAACTAAATGCAGAATTTTCAAGTATGCAATTCCTACTGGGGCAGAATTTAAATGTTATCTATATTTTAAATGATTTGTATAAGCATGTTTCAAATCTATCTCTATATCTCTTACTCCCCCTCCAAAATATGTCCTAGAATTAATTTTTTTCTCTTACCTTCATTTTGAAGCAAGAAATAGCCTTTATTACACATGTGACATCATCACTAGAATGTAAAAAGGTGCCCTAGGTCAGTTTTTTTATGTAGGCATGCCCCCCCACCCCCCAGAACTACACCTCCAAAAAACCTTTTCCTTACATACAAAATGTAGGCCGGTTTAGGGGATTCAAGCAATAGCATTGTCTTTCTAGGAAAGAAATCAACAGAAAAGGCGGGAGTCAGGGGTGGACTAGGCCGGGGGGCAGGGATGCAATTGCCCCCTACACCGGTCTGATGTGCTGTACAAAGGCTGCTGTGTCTGTGTTATAGAGCGCAGCACCTCCCTCATACCTCTCAACTTTCTGAAATGAGAATAAGGGACACCTATTAGCAAAAGTATGTAGTCATAGGACACACAACCTACCGCGTCCCCTTAAAAGGAGACTTGTATATAAAAAAAATGATTAGTTAAACCTACAAGTGCTTTTTACCACTACTATTTCTTTATATTGGCTTTTAGTATTTACAAATGCAGCAATTTAGAAATTGGATGAAAGGTTTAGCACTGGGAAACACTTTTTGAAAGATAAATAGTGCATTTTATATACAATATATAAGTCAGACCAGAATGTGTGACAAATGAGGAGGAAAGAGGGATAGAGGGACATTGTTCCAAATCAGGGACAGTCCCTTGAAATCAGGGACAGTTGGGAGCTATGCTCCCTCCTCCACATGATTGGCTGGTAGAGGTTGGATCTGCTCTCCCCGCCCACACTCCGGGCAGCCCGTGTGGTGTCTGTGAAGAGGATTTGTGGGCGGGGAAGTTAAAACTGAGCAGTTGGCTTTAATTTACTGAGCCTCCTGGGAGCGTCCAAGTAAGTGAGCTTCTCCTCACCTCTCCTCCCTCCCTCCCTCCCTGCTCTCTCTCTACCAAATCCCTCTCCCTCCCCCTCTCTGCAGCTAAAGAGTTTTATTTCTAGCAGCCTGTACAGTACCTTGTCCTAGATGCTATGAAGTGGGCTCACACTGGTTTAGCTGCAGTGCTGGTAATCTCACAGTCTTCCTGCATATTACCCCTAGTCCCATAGACCTATATTAGGTTGCACATTTTTACTGCATGTTCTGAAAGTGCACAAAAAGTTGTGCATGCTGCATCTTTGGTGCACTTTCAGAAAATGCAGCAAAAACACACAACCTAATAGAAGTCTGAGAGACTGCAGCTGCACTGTAGCCAAACCCCAGCACACCATTGTGAGTCCAAAGGCTTGTACTCACTTGCAGCAGGCACTGCCACCCTGCTAAAAAGTGATCCATGCTCAGGTCGCTTTTAAGAGGCATTTGAAAGGCAGTGAGGAGGAGATATCACATTTCCTCCCTGCCTGTTTTAAACCTCCTAAATGCCAGTCCCTCCAGGTAATGGCACGGTTCACTTTGAACTCCACGCTTTTTCCATTATTCTCTATGCTCTCACCTTATTGTTTGCACATCTTGTACCTAAAGAGAGTTATGGAAATGAGGTGGAGTCCAAAGTGAATTTCTACACCTAAGTGAAGCACCCCTTACAGAAGATTTGAGGATATTATTAAACCCAGAGACTGGTGGACTTAAGCCATCATAGACAGATTGAAATTTCTACTAAAACAAATCCAGTGTCAAAAATACTAAGCAGTGCATAAATAGAATATCTGTATAACCCTCTCAAATACAGGGATAAATAAATAGCTTCAAAAATTAATGTGAATACTATAAATCAATAAATAAATAAATCAAAGATAGCTTCAAAAAATTAATGTGAATACTATCAAGGATAAATGAAATAAAGAACCCGTGAAAAAAAGTGTCACAAGTGATAAACATAAAGTTCATAAGTGATGTATATTCCTTGAATCTTCAAGTCTTCCACCACACCAAAAGTGTTCAATGAATCCTTAACCCATCAAATTAAACACTCACGAGAACAATATGCCTAAGGCCCCGTACACACCATAGAATCCATCCGCAGATAAATCCCAGCAAATGGGTTTCAGCGGATAGATCCTATGGTGTGTACACGCCAGCGGATCTTTTTCCGCGGATAAATCTCCCCTGGGATGGATTCCAGCAGATCGGATATTTGCTGACATGCAGAACAAATCCATCTGCTGAAGTCCATCCCAACGGATGGATCCGCTCGTCTGTACAGACTCACCGGATCCATCCGTCCAAAGGGATTCTCCGCACGCGTCGTAATGATTTGACGCATGCGTGGAATTCCTTATATGACAGCGTCGCGCACGTCACCGCATCATAATCGCGGCGACGGCGCGACACGTCATCACTAGAGGATTTCCGCGCGGATTTCAATGCGATGGTGAGTACACTCCATCGCATAGAAATCTGCGGAAATCTTTGAGAGGATTTATCCGTGGAAACAGTCTGCTGGACCGTATCCGCGGATAAATTCTCTCGTGTGTATGGGGCCTTACACTCACGTGTTTTGGCATAAAGGCATGAACAAGACCTCTGTGACCTGCTGTGACTTACTGCTTGTTTTTAAAGTTTTTTTGTGAGTACAACTTTTGAAGATTTGTGCGTGGTGTTTTATTAAAACTGACCGGTATTACACTATTGTGCACCCCTCTTTTTTCATTATTGATATGTGAAGCAATCTGGATTTCACTGTTTGGAACAAATTGCCTGTTAAATCTTTTTGAGAGGTCTTGTTCATGCCTTCATGCCAAAGCATGTGAGTGTTAAGCCCCATACACACTATCAGTTTTCCTGATGGTTTTCTCTTCAGGTTTACCAAAACCATCTAATATGAGGTCAAACCTTAAGCGTTTCAATTTGAATGCAATCAGGCAGGTCCTTGTACTACATGGTTTTGGTAAACCTGAAGAGAAAACCAGCAAGAAAACTGATAGTGTGTATGGGGCTTTAGGCATATCGTTCTGGTGAGTGCTTAATTTGATAGGTGAAAGATTCACTGAACACTTTTGGTGTGGTGGAAGACTTGAAGATTCAAGGAATATATACCACTTATGAACTTAGCTCAGCGAAGCTGGCCCCCCTACAATCAGCACAAATAAAAACTCAAGTGTGTTTCTTTAGTGCTACGTTTGTGCTGTTTTGTGCCGCAAAAATTTACGTTTGTGCTGCTTTTATTTTGAAGATATTAGCAATTGTTTTTTCCAGACTATGACATCACACAGCCCCCCTACAACCCCAAATGACACAAAACTGGTCTTGTTGGTTAGTGCTACGTTTGTGCTGTTTTGTGCTGCTAATATTTCCGTTCTATCTTTTATCGTTTTTGCGTTATTAATGACTTATTAAAGGTCACCAAAGGTCACACAGCCCCCCTACAACGCCCAAATGACACGAAACTGGTCTCGTTGGTTAGTGCTACGTTTGTGCTGTTTTGTGCTGCTATTATTTCCGTTCTATCTTTTATCGTTTTTGCGTTATTAATGATTTATTAAAGGTCACCAAAGGTCACACAGCCCCCCTACAACCCCAAATGACACAAAACTGGTCTCGTTGGTTAGTGCTACGTTTGTGCTGTTTTGTGCTGCTATTATTTCCGTTCTATCTTTTATCTTTTTTGCGTTATTAATGATTTATTAAAGGTCACCAAAGGTCACACAGCCCCCCTACAACGCCCAAATGACACGAAACTGGTCTCGTTGGTTAGTGCTACGTTTGTGCTGTTTTGTGCTGCAATTTTTTTTATTTGTGCTGTTATGGTTTTAAAGTTATAACAGTTTATTTTTTTTTTCAAACCCCACTCACTTTGCCCACCTTACAATCAGCACAGATAAAAACTCAAGTGTGTTTCTTTAGTGCTATGTTTGTGCTGTTTTGTGCTGTTTAAATTTCCTTTCTATCTTTTATCGTTTTTGCGTTATTAATGATTTATTAAAGGTCACCAAAGGTCACACAGCCCCCCTACAACGCCCAAATGACACAAAACTGGTCTTGTTGGTTAGTTCTACATTTGTGCTGTTTTGTGCTGTTATTATTTCCGTTCTATCTTTTATCTTTTTTGCGTTATTAATGATTTATTAAAGGTCACCAAAGGTCACACAGCCCCCCTACAACGCCCAAATGACACAAAACTGGTCTCGTTGGTTAGTGCTACGTTTGTGCTGTTTTGTGCTGCTATTATTTCCGTTCTATCTTTTATCGTTTTTGCGTTATTAATGATTTATTAAAGGTCACACAGCCCCCCTACAACCCCAAAATGACACAAAACTGGTCTCGTTGGTTAGTGCTACATTTGTGCTGTTTTGTGCTGCAATTTTTTTTATTTGTGCTGTTATGGTTTTAAAGTTATAACAGTTTATGTATTTTTTTCAAACCCCACTCACTTTGCCCACCTTACAATCAGCACAAATAAAAACTCAAGTGTGTTTCTTTAGTGCTATGTTTGTGCTGTTTTGTGCTGTTTAAATTTCCTTTCTATCTTTTATCGTTTTGCGTTATTAATGATTTATTAAAGGTCACCAAAGGTCACACAGCCCCCCTACAACGCCCAAATGACGCAAAACTGGTCTTGTTGGTTAGTGCTACACTTGTGCTGGTTTGTGCTGCTAAAAAATTTATTTGTGCTGTTATGGTTTTTAAGTTATAACAGTTTTTTGGTTCTTTTCAAACCCCACTCACTTTGCCCCCCCCCCCGTACAATCTGCACAAATAAAAACTCAAATGTTTTAGTGCTATGTTTGTGCTGCTAATATTTTTATTTGTGCTGCTATGGTTTTTAAGATATAACAGCTTGTTTTTATTTCATAACAACCCACTCACTTTGCACCCCATGTTATTAAATCTTAAAAACAAACATACTATTTGTTAGTGCTACGTTTGTGCTTTTTTGTGCCATAAAAATACAAATTTGTGCTGCTTTTATTTTTAAGATATAAGCAATTCGTTTTTTCCCAGACAATGACACCACCCTGCCCTCCTGTCCCATACCTGGTTAGTGATCTCCTGGTTAGACAGCAGCAATTGGAGCACAGCAAGGTATGGGTGCCTGTGATAAGTCCAGTAGACTGCGTGGTGGCAGCAGAACCGGCTGGTGGCATATAAGCTGGCACTGAGCTTAGCTGGCAGCATACTGTGGGTAAGCAGCTGGAAGCAGGAGACAGGTGAGACCTTGCTGGACTGAACAGGGCCGTCTTTAATATGGTTTGGGCCCTGGGCAAACATTCTTTTTGGGCCCCCCTCCAGCTTATTTTGGGCCTGGCTGGTTCACATGTATATGTTTTGGCGGCCCTCATTTGTGCAGGTACAGCAGCCCATTGATTTGAATGGGCTGCCATGCCTTCGTTTCCTGCAGAAAAAAGGTGCATTCAGCATTTTAAAAATACAGTTGCCTTGAAATCCATTCTGCTTTTGCACCATGCTACTTACCTGCAGTTCTTGCACACACAAACGCACTGTGTTTTTAAAAGCGTGACCTAAACGTCTAAAAATGCAGCAAGTTTGACAGTGCGGGAACTGCAGATAAGTCACAGCAGACAGCATAATGGACAGACAGTGCTGTATTTCAGTGCTTGATGGGCATAGGCGTGCCGTGTGCGCAGCCTATTACATGAGGCATGCGCTTTTCTTTGCAGGAAACGCAGGCATGGCGGCCCATTCAAATGAATGGGCTGCTGTGCCTGCGCAAATGTGGGCCGCCAAAACACATACATGTGAACCAGCCAGGCCCAAAATAAGCCCATCAAGCAGTTAAATACAGACAGTAATGCCATGTGCTCTGAGGCCTTACTCAGCCTGGACTGCAGGTCTGGTCTGTGATTTAAAGAGTTCCTCTATTTTACACATGGCATGGCATGGGGTCCCATGGTGCTAAAGCAGAATGGACAGACAGTGCTGTGACCCCCATGCCATGCCATGTGTAAAATAGAGGAACTTTTTAAAACACTGACCAGACCTGCAGTGAATCATCAAATATTATAAAGACTTTGGGCACACTCTACAGAAAACTTCTATTTACAATATAGATTAGAAAACAGTGACATACCTTGAGGAGCAGGACATGAAGAAGTCAGCCTCGGGAAGAGCAAACTGGGGATGTTATAAAATCACATTCTAATTCACTTTTGTATACAAGCAGCACCCAGTGGCAGGAAGGGAGAAGTGCATGTCTAAAGGGAAATCAGGGGTGCTGTACATTTTAAAACACTGGGAAGGGAAGCAGTTCTGTCACTGGCTGTGTGCCGCTGATGATTTTCAGCCTGATTTGTGGGTAGCACAGGGGCTTAACGGGCGGCAGGGATCAGGAATTATGGGGCCACTTACACAGCTTCAGGGATGGGCCCCCTGGAGCAGAGAACCGGGGGGGGGGGGTGCTGCCGTCTGAAATTGAGAAGCAGGGGGGGGGGGCTGCCACGAATTTAGAAGCGGGGGCCCTTTACAAAAAAAGAAAAATAAAGAAAAAAATATATAAAAAAAGGGGTGTAGCCATCCGGGGCCCTGGGGACCTCTGAGCCCTTTAATACAAAGAAAAAAATAAATAAAAAATATATATAAAAAATATATATATATTTTTTTTTTTAAAAAGGGGGTTGCCATCTGGGGCCCTGGGGACCTCTGGGCCCTTTAATAATTTTTTTTTATAAAAATAAATTACAAAAAAAGGGGGTTGCCATGCGGGACCTCTGGGCCCTTTAATAAAAAATAAAAAAAATATATATGAAAAAGAGACATTTATAAAAAAAAGGGGGGGTTGCCACCCAGGGCCCTGGGGACCTCTGGGCCCTTTAATAAAAAATAAATAAAAAAAATATATAAACAAAAATAAAAAAATAAACATTTATAAAAAAAATAAAAAAGGGTGTTTGCCACATGGGGCCCTGGGGACCTCTGAGCCCTTTAATAATAATAATAAAAAAATATATATATATATATATATATATATATATATATATATATATATATATATATATATATAAATAAATATAAATAAAAAGAAATAAAATAATATGACATTTTTTTTTATAAAAAAAAGGGGGGGGGGGGGTTGCCATCCGGGGCCCTGGGGACCTCTGGGTCCTTTAATAATAATAATAATAATAATAATAATATATTTTATATATATATATATATATATATATATATATATATATAATAATATATATATAAAAATAAAAGAAATAAATAAATATATAAAAAAAAAATTGTTTTTTAAAAAAGGGGAGTTGTCATCCGGGGCCCTGGGGAACTACGGGCCCCTGGGGACCCCCAGACCTCTAAAAAAAAAATTGTCCCTTTAATAAAAAATAAAATAAAAATATATTAAAAAAATATATTTTTTTTTTATTTAAAAATAAATAAAAAAAGGGGGGTTGCCATCTGGGGCCTCTGGGCCCCTGGGGACCCCTATTGTCCCTTTAATAAAAAAATTGTCCCTTTAATAAAAAATAAAATAAAAATATATTAAAAAAATATTTTTTTTATTGAAAAATAAATAAAAAAAGGGGGGGTTGCCATCTGGGGTCCTGGGGGCCACCGGACCCCTGGGTACCTCCGGACCCCTAAAAAAAAAAATACGTTTTTTTTTTTTTTTTTTTTTAAAGAGGGGTTGCTTTGGGCCCCCAACAGTGACAGGGCCCTGGGCAGCTGCCCCATTTGCCCTGTGGTAAAGACGGCCCTGGGACTGAAGAGCTGTAGCAGGCTTGATGAGCAGGATGCATAATGGTCCAAAATGGTCGGACAGATCAGGCATAGACGGCAGACAACAGGATAGTCAGGTCAGAAGCCAAATCAGCAACGGGAGTTAGATCAGGCAAGAACAGAAGGCAGAATCCAGAGACAAGCCATGGTCAGGGCAGGTAGCAGTCAAACTCCATTTTGTTTGTTTGTTTGTTTTTAAGATTTAATAACATGGGGTGCAAAGTGAATGGGTTGTTATCAAATAAAAACAAGCTGTTATATTTTAAAAACCATAACAGCACAAATAAAAATATTAGCAGCACAAACATAGCACTAAAACATTTGAGTTTTTATTTGTGCAGATTGTACAGGGGGGGGGGGGGGCAAAGTGAGTGGGGTTTGAAAAGAACAAAAAAACTGTTATAACTTAAAAACCATAACTAAAAATGTTAGCAGCACAGACCAGCACAAATGTAGCACTAACCAACGAGACCAGTTTTGTGTCATTTTGGCATTGTAGGGGGGGCTGTTTGACCTTTGGTGACCTTTAATAAATTATTAATAACGCAAAAACGATAAAAGATAGAAAGGAAATTTAAACAGCACAAAACAGCACAAACATAGCACTAAAGAAACACACTTGAGTTTTTATCTGTGCTGATTGTAAGGTGGGCAAAGTGAGTGGGGTTTGAAAAAAAAAATAAACTGTTATAACTTTAAAACCATAACAGCACAAATAAAAAAAATTGCAGCACAAAACAGCACAAACGTAGCACTAACCAACGAGACCAGTTTCGTGTCATTTGGGCGTTGTAGGGGGGCTGTGTGACCTTTGGTGACCTTTAATAAATCATTAATAACGCAAAAAAGATAAAAGATAGAACGGAAATAATAGCAGCACAAAACAGCACAAACGTAGCACTAACCAACGAGACCAGTTTTGTGTCATTTGGGGTTGTAGGGGGGCTGTGTGACCTTTGGTGACCTTTAATAAATCATTAATAACGCAAAAACGATAAAAGATAGAAAGGAAATTTAAACAGCACAAAACAGCACAAACGTAGCACTAAAGAAACACACTTGAGTTTTTATTTGTGCTGATTGTAAGGTGGGCAAAGTGAGTGGGGTTTGAAAAAATAAATAAACTGTTATAACTTTAAAACCATAACAGCACAAATAAAAAAAATTGCAGCACAAAACAGCACAAACGTAGCACTAACCAACGAGACCAGTTTTGTGTCATTTTGGGGTTGTAGGGGGGCTGTGTGACCTTAGGTGACCTTTAATAAATCATTAATAACGCAAAAAAGATAAAAGATAGAACGGAAATAATAGCAGCACAAAACAGCACAAACGTAGCACTAACCAACGAGACCAGTTTTGTGTCATTTGGGGTTGTAGGGGGGCTGTGTGACCTTTGGTGACCTTTAATAAATCATTAATAACGCAAAAACGATAAAAGATAGAAAGGAACTTTAAACAGCACAAAACAGCACAAACATAGCACTAAAGAAACACACTTGAGTTTTTATTTGTGCTGATTGTAAGGTGGGCAAAGTGAGTGGGGTTTGAAAAAAATAAATAAACTGTTATAACTTTAAAACCATAACAGCACAAATAATTTTTTTGCAGCACAAAACAGCACAAACGTAGCACTAACCAACGAGACCAGTTTTGTGTCATTTGGGCGTTGTAGGGGGGCTGTGTGACCTTTAATAAATCATTAATAACGCAAAAACGATAAAAGATAGAACGGAAATAATAGCAGCACAAAACAGCACAAACGTAGCACTAACCAACGAGACCAGTTTTGTGTCATTTTGAGGTTGTAGGGGGGCTGTGTGACCTTTGGTGACCTTTAATAAATCATTAATAACGCAAAAACCATAAAAGATAGAACGGAAATAATAGCAGCACAAAACAGCACAAACGTAGCACTAACCAACGAGACCAGTTTCGTGTCATTTGGGCGTTGTAGGGGGGCTGTGTGACCTTAGGTGACCTTTAATAAATCATTAATAACGCAAAAAAGATAAAAGATAGAACGGAAATAATAGCAGCACAAAACAGCACAAACGTAGCACTAACCAACGAGACCAGTTTTGTGTCATTTGGGGTTGTAGGGGGGCTGTGTGATGTCATAGTCTGGAAAAAACAATTGCTAATATCTTCAAAATAAAAGCAGCACAAACGTAAATTTTTGCGGCACAAAACAGCACAAACGTAGCACTAAAGAAACACACTTGAGTTTTTATTTGTGCTGATTGTAGGGGGGCCAGCTTCGCTGAGCTTATGAACTTTATTTTTTTCACTTGTGACACATTTTTTAAAGGGTTCTTTATTTCATTTATCCTTGATAGTATTCACATTTTTTGAAGCTATATTTGATTTATTTATTTATTGATGTATAGTATTCACATACATTTTTGAAGCTATTTATTTATCTCTGTATTTAAGAGGGTTATACACATATTTTATTTATGTGCTGCTTAGTATTTTTGACACTGGATTTGTTTTAGTAGTCATTATATTTATTCACATTATTCACTATATTTAAAGCGGCAGCTATTGTAACTAGTTTTCTTCCAGCCAGCGCAACAGTGGGAAATCAAGAGGGCGGGTTTACCTTGATTACCTCTATTTACAGATTGAAATTTCTGCTGAACTTGAAGAATTTCATTCTATCTATGTGCAGACTGGTTGTACAGAATTCTATCTATCAACTAACTTCTGTACAACCAGAGTGTCTTTTTTTGTCAATCACTGCTGGCTGCTTTAGCTGCCGGCAGTGTTCACTGTATTCTGATGGCTGTAAAACGTTTACCTCAGAGCACACATCGACACACTGCTCTTATGGAAGCTTGGTAAATCAAATGCCAGGCTTCCCTAGCATTACACCTGTGTGTCTGTGACCAAGTCTGGGCACAAGCCAGCACAGACTCCTGAAAACACAGGAGGGTGATCAGTAAGAGGAGAGCTGGAATACCCCTACAACTCTTGAACCTGCTCCACAGCAGCACCAGGCCCACAATGCCCTCAATCTGGCCATGGGGGTCGGTGCACCGGCGTGTGCTTGCATGTGCTTTTCTCACTACCCGCAATTGACACAGGAGGAGCCTGCAGCCTGGGGAATCTGGTGGTCATTCCCAGGGAGACAGCAGGACCTGCATGTCTAGCCTGCTGCGCTAACTATGACTCTGCTTGTTTGGCTTGCCCAGTGGTGTGGTGCTCACTCACCAGAGAAGGTCCAGACTCTACAGGTAGCGCTTAGTGTGGTGGCAGTGACAGCACAGCCGTTAGTCTTCATCTTCCTGCTAACTCTTTGGTCTGTGCACTGGGTGTGTGGAATCATGCAGAGCACAGAGAGTGACTGCTTCACACTGTGGGCAATGTGGAGCGGTGTCTATTTCTCTCTCTGTGCGGGCAATGTGGTGCAGATGGATGATGAGCTGATTCGGTGTTTAATAGGCCACTTGACTGGACTTGCCCCCCCAGGCCTAAGGCTGTCAGCCCTCCCCTGGTGGGAGTGGTGGATTGCTGTTGTCCTGTGAAGGAGAACTAAGGCCCCATGTACACTGGGCACATTTAGCAGCTAAACGCCAGAGCCCCATTCACTGGGGCTAAACACCCAGTGTGCATGGGGCCTTAGATAGGGCTGATAACACTATTTAGGATTTCATTACAGCAGTGATACTGGCTTGTAAGCTCACAGTAGAAAGTTAGGATCTCACTGGATTTCTGGTAGGATCATCAGACTATGTTATGTGCCTGCAGCTGAAAGTTGGCGGCTCATTGAATTTCTGAAAAGATCACTGGGCATTTTTCTGTACTTGCAGCATTTGTTAATGGTTAAAACATGTACGTGTTGTATAGTTGTACTGAATATACTATAATATCACATACTAACAATATCAACAGTTTATCTGAAATAGAAGCAGGTTTAATTATTTTCCTGGTCTGCTAATTTTTACAAAAATGTATCCCAAAACAAAGATTTTGTATAAGGCACACCCCTTGATGAATTCAAGAACCTACAAATGTATAAGATTATAAGCTAGTTACAAATACAGATTTGCTTTGCAGCTATTAAGCACAGCTTGTGGCATCATTCACGAACATTCTCTATTCCAGTGATGGCGAACCTTGGCACACCAGATGTTTTGGAACTACATTTCCCATGATGCTCAAATACACTGTAGAGTGCATTAGCATCATTGGAAATGTAGTTCCAAAACATCTGGGGTGCCAAGGTTCACCACCACTGCTCTATTCAGTCAAAAATACCCCTGAAAATATGTTATAATAATGAATGAACTGCAAACAAACCTGAAGGCACTCGAGGCCCACTGTTGAAGGCATTGCCATCATAGGTAAGGTTGCCAGGACCTGACACTGAAAATACTCGATATCCAATACCCGTTATTAAGGGTTGAGAGTTCCATATCCAGGCTACAGTGTCACCTACAGATATATCCAGCCTTGATGGAGACCAAGCATAGCCAGCACCGTATTCTGAAATAAAAATGTTCATGTTACTAGATGCAAGAGAATAGTGACCACTACACCCAAATAAGTAGCAACAATGGGCCAGATTCACAGTGGACTTACAACGGCGTATCTCCATGTACGCCGTATGCCAGTACCCCCTGCAGCATCCTGTGGGTCCAACACAAGGGCAGGAGGAAGGTACCATGGCATGCAGCAGGGAACAAATGATATGGCACTCTTATGCCGCGTACATACGATCGGTTTGTCTGATGAAAATGGTCTGATGGACCATTTTCATCAGACTAAACCGATCGTGTGTGGGCCCCATCGGTTATTTATCCATCGGTTAAAAAATTAGGAACTTGTTTAAATAAATATCTGATGGATAAAATACCTATAGAAAAAAAAACTATCATCTGTAGGCACATCTATCGGTTAAAAATCCACGCATGCTCAGAATACAGTCGGCGCATGCTTGGAAGCATTGAACTTAATTTTTTCCGCACGTCGTTGTGTTTTACGTCACCGCGTTCTGACACGATAATTTTTTTAACTGATGGTGTGTAGGCACAACTGATCATCAGTCAGCTTCATCGGATAACTGATGGAAAAATCCATCAGACCATTTTCATCGGATGGACCGATCGTGTGTACAGGGCATTAGAAGTGTGTTAAATGTTGAAGACTTTTGATCCGGGTTCTCCAAGAGTGCAAATATCTATGGTACAGGCAGTCAGACAGGTACTGTAATTATTAAATTATAATACATTTATAAACAATATAGGATCTGGGATTAAAAGTCCCATTTCAGTCTTTGCAGATGACACCAAGTTATGCAGTGGAATAACGTCCTTACAGGATGTCTCCAACTTACAAGCCGACCTCAATGCCGATCTGATAGCAGCACAAATGAATGAATGAATGAATGAATGAAAACTTATATAGCGCGGCACATGCAAACTAAATCGCCTCTGGGCGCTTGTTGTTCCTGTCTCTTTTGATATCAAAAGAGATGCGTCTTGAGCTTTCTCCTGAATTCTGGTGGTTTTCCTCCAACCGAATGCTGGTTGGTAAAGCGTTCCATAGTCTGGGACCCTGGAACGCGAATCTTCTTTCTCCTTTGGACTTGTAATTGGCTTTCGGTATCTGGAGCAGATTTTGGTTGGTGGATCGCAGATCGCGATTGGAGTTGTGAGCTTTTATTTTTTCGCATAGATAATGGGGAGCATTCCCATGGATACATCTATGCGTTAGACAGAGTGCTTTAAAAACAATTCTGTCCTTTACTGGCAACCAATGAAGGGATCTCAGTGAAGGTGAGATTGATTCCCAGGGTTTTTTCCCAGTCACTAGTCTGGCGGCCGTATTTTGAACGAATTGCAGACGAGCGATTTGGGGGCAACTATGTAGCAGATGAGTTTTAATGTTGATCAATGTAAAGTTATGCACATGGGGGCTAAGAACATGTATGCACCATACATACTAGGGGGAGTACAACTGGGGGGGATCGGTAGTGGAGAAGGATCTGGGGGTTTTGATAGATCATAAGCTTAATTATACCATGCAATGCCAAGTTGCAGTTTCCAAAGCTAGCGAAATCCTTTCTTGTATTAGGAGCGGTATATCATTGTGCCCCTGTTCAAATCATCAGTTGTACTCAGAGTCTCAGGTAATCGTGCTAGGGAAAGGTCTGAGGGGAAACAGGGAAATTGACCTGAGGTGTGCCGGGGTCACGTGGTCGGTATGCCTAAAAGGGGGCATACCCAAGTAGAAGTAAAAGAAGAAATAGTAAGAAAAAAAGGGGATGGGTGGGTGGGACACAAGAAATCGTCGCCCAGAAGGAGGAAGGAGGGTGGGTTTAAATACCTCCCGACTCCTCCTACAAATACAGGCTGACCTGCGGTCAGCCTTACACTTGTACTCAGAGTCTCAGGTAATCGTGCTAGGGAAAGGTCTGAGGGGAAACGGGGAAATTGACCTGAGGTGTGCCGGGGTCACGTGGTCGGTATGCCTAAAAGGGGCCAAAAATAAACAGTAGGATGAGCTAGCAAAGAGTTTGAAATGAAAGTAACCGTATGTTACCACAAGCCCCCAACGCAAGAAAGCCTGTGACAGACAAGTGGAACTGGGATATGTCCGGAAAAGACAGCTGACTACCGCCAATCTAACTTCTCAACAACGAAAAGAAACAGACCCCTCGATGAAAGCAGAAGGACTGCACCTGTACTAAAAGCACGGCCCGGAGTGAATATGAAGTGCTACCCTAGCTAGGCAGCAAGGAATTGCTGCGTGCCATGCCCTGTGCTAGAAGGGCAGGGAGTGCTAGGGAAAGGAGGGTGGCCTATCTCTGAGTACATCCACGAAAGTCTGGTGCCCAGCCTGTACTGGGCACCAGCTTGAAAAACCTGTTGAGCTGAAAAGTGGCCAAAAGAACCAAACCGCAAGTAGATACAGAAAGTTTGTGAGAAAAGAACCCAGGATACTGGGATAGAAATGCCTGGAAGATATCCCAGGCCGAGTCAAGAGCTACTAGGCTAAATTGAAAAGGACTTGAGATCAAGTTTCGTCTGTAACCAAGAAGACGGCTGTAATGGGAGGTTCAAGGAGGGCTTGCCACCATGTACGAAACCCGTAACCGGAGGACGGATGGCGGCAAAATCTTCGCTTCTCTGCCCGTGACATGAATTCTGCAAACAAGAACAACATCGTTAAAAACAAAACATGACCAACGAGCCATAACTTACCTTAGGAAAAGGAAATCCCTACCTTTCCTAACCCCCTACCTACGTGGGTGTCCGTGATTGACACACTCAGTGACGTAGAGCAGGAACGAATACGTGGCACAAGACTGAAAATGTGTCAGTCTCAAGAACCTAGCGAGGCTGAGCAACCTGAGGTAAACCAGGCCAATTAAAAACGTAACACTCAAGCCTATGAACCTGAAGACGTGTCAGGCAAGTGATGTAAGTAGTGAGATAACATGACGTACGAAAACGTAATGAAAGCCCTGAGAAGCGGATGAGGGGACTTGCCACCGCACAAGCCAATTAGAAACGAAACATCTCAATCCGACAGTACCCTTGACCGGTACTCAGCAGTGGAGAGTGGCCATGAACAAACGTGAGGATATGAATGTGGCATGTGCCCCGACTATGAAAAAGTAGGTAAGTGTAGCACTAGTGCAGCTGGACTGACAATCCCAAGAAATGCGAAGGCCGAGCGACCTGAGGCAGCAGGCAAATTAAAAACGTACACTCAGGCCTTTAGAACCTGAAGACGTGTCAGGACGTTGTGTGAGAAATGAAATGTCAAGATGCATGAAACGTGAGAGAAACGGATGAGGAGACCTGCCACCGTACAAGCCAATTAAAAACGATCATCTCAATCCGTAAGCACCCATAGACGTGATGGGTGACCCCCCCCCCCCAGCGGTGGAACGCCATGAATCTAAAAGAACATGCTAAAACTACCAACTGAAACTAACACAACTGGAACCTGCATGAGAAATGTAAGGTAGCATGAGAAACAAACACATTCGAGAACATGAAATAGCATGAGAAACAGGACACATCAATAGCATGAGAAACGAAAACATGAGAATATAAATTGCATGAAAACATAAAATTGCAAAAGAAACTTAAAATTGCATGGGAAACGTGAACACATGATTGCATGAAAAACGAAATACACTGAGAACATGAACTCGTATGAAAAAGCGTAACTCGTATGAAAAAGCGTAACAATATAATTGCATCACAACTGAAACCTGCCAGAGACGTAAATATTCGAGCAACGTAACGTAAAAATAAAAAGTAAAATTGCATGAGAACATCACTCGCACGAGAAATGTAAAACCCATGAGGACGGGACTAGCATGAGAAACGTAATCACATGACATGACGGGCATGAAAAACGTAATTGCATGAGAAACGTGGCCGCATGAGAAACGTGGCCGCATGAGAAACGTGGCCGCATGAGAAACGTGGTCGCATGAGAAACGTGGTCGCATGAAATACCATGAGACACAAAACGCATGAGAAACGTAGTCGCATGAAAAACGTAGTCGCATGAGAAAATACCATGAGACACAATCGCATAAAACACAAAATCGCATAACATGATACCATGAGAACGTAGTCGCATGGGAAACGTGGTCGCATGGGAAACGTGGTCGCATGAGGAAATACCATGAGACACAAATCGCATAAGACACAAAATCGCATAAGACACCAAATCGCATGAGAAACATGATACCATGATAACGCAGTCGCATGAGAAACGTAGTCGCATGGGAACGTGATAGCATGGGAAACGTAGTCGCATGGGAACGCGATCGCATGGGAAACTTAGTTGCATGAGCAAATACCATGAGACACAAAAACGCATAAGACACAAAATCGCATGAGAAACATGATACCATGAGAACGTAGTCGCATGAGAACGCGATCGCATGGGAAACGTAGTCGCATGAGCAAATACCATGAGACACAAAAACGCATAAGACACAAAATCGCATGAGAAACATGATACCATGAGAACGTGATAGCATGGGAAACGTAGTCGCATGGGAAACGTAGTCGCATGAGAACGCGATCGCATGGGAAACGTAGTCGCATGAGCAAAAACCATGAGACACAAAAACGCATAAGACACAAAATCGCATGAGAAACGTGATCGCATGAGAAACGTAGTCACATGAGAAAATACCATGAGACACAAATCGCATGAGACACATGATACCATGAGAACGTAGTCGCATGAGAACGTGATCGCATGAGAAACGTAGTCGCATGAGAACGTGATCGCATGAGAAACGTAGTCGCATGAGAAAAAACCATGAGACACAAATCGCATGAGACACAAAATCGCATGAGAAACATGATACCATGAGAACGTAGTCGCATGAGAAACGTAGTCGCATGAGAACATGACCGCATGAGAAACATAGTCGCATGAGAACGTGATCACATGAGAAACGTAGTCGCATGAGAACGTGATCGCATGAGAAAATACCATGAGACACAAAATCGCATGAGAAACATGATACCACGAGAACGTAGTCGCATGAGAAACGTAGTCGCATGAGAACATGACCGCATGAGAAACATAGTCGCATGAGAACATGACCGCATGAGAAACGTAGTCGCATGAGAACATGACCGCATGAGAAACGTAGTCGCATGAGGACGTGATCGCATGAAAAAAAAAAAAACCATGAGACACAAAATCGCATAAACACCAAATCGCATGAGAAACATGAAACCATGAGAACGTAGTCACATGAGAAACGTAGTCGCATGAGAACATGACCGCATGAGAAACATAGTCGCATGAGAACGTGATCACATGAGAAACGTAGTCGCATGAGAACGTGATCGCATGAGAAAATACCATGAGACACAAAATCGCATGAGAAACATGATACCACGAGAACGTAGTCGCATGAGAAACGTAGTCGCATGAGAACATGACCGCATGAGAAACATAGTCACATGAGAACATGACCGCATGAGAAACGTAGTCGCATGAGGACGTGATCGCATGAAAAAATACCATGAGACACAAAATCGCATAAACACCAAATCGCATGAGAAACATGAAACCATGAGAACGTAGTCACATGAGACCCTAACACCCTGAGAACGTAACCGCAAATGGGAAAAGTAGATACACGAGAACATGAAAAATATGAAGGTACCAGAACCCTAAGACAGGGGGAGATGCATGACACATGGACAGTAGTGAATACAGAGCTGGACGTGAAGTATGGAGTAGGTGTACATGAATGGAGCTGAACATGTATTGCCAGGAGTATGCATGTGATAGAGTGCTGCATATGGCCAGAGCTGGCAGCCACAGATCCTACCCCTCCCCCTGACACCATGTGGAGTGAACCTTGCTCTGCCCGCCCCCTAAATTACTCCTATGAACGAGAGGACCTCGCACTGCCACTCCCCCCGACTGGGGAACCCCCACAACCACTTGCCAAGCCCCCCAGCTACCAATCAGACACCCGCTCCCCCTGCAACCTCCACCGCAGGGAGAGGAGCGGACCCCCGAACAGTAAGGAGGGAGGACACGACTCCCGTTCAGCTGCAGCCATCAGCCGCCGGAGCGTGCGACTCCTGTCGGCACTCTGACGTCACACGCGGAAGTAGCGTGTGTCGACTCAGAGGGGAGTCCTCCCGCCGTGGATAACCCATACCGACCAGCTGGAGGTGGCCGCCCGCCTGTGGTGGCCCCCCCGACTGACTCCTGAACCTGCAGATAACACGGTAGACACAGGGACTCCTCAAGGCGCCTCACAACATGCCGAGCCGAAAACCGGAAGTGACGTCAGACGGGCACACAAGAAATCGTCGCCCAGAAGGAGGAAGGAGGGTGGGTTTAAATACCTCCCGACTCCTCCTACAAATACAGGCTGACCTGCGGTCAGCCTTACACTAGTCCTTTATCTGGAATATGCAGTTCAGTTTTGGGGACCAGTTTACAAAAATGATATCAGGAACTGGAGAAAGTGCAGAGAAGGGCAACCAAAGTGATAAGAGGCATGGAGGAGCTCAGCTATGAGGAAAAATTAGAGGAACTGAATGTATTATTTCTGGAGAAACATGAATTAAGGGGGAATGGTCAACATATTTAAATACATAAGTGGTCCATATAGTGAACTTGGTGTTGAGTTATTCACTTTAAAGTCATCACAAAGGACAAGAGAACAATCTTTACGTCTAGAGGAAAAGAGTTTTAATCTCCAAATGAAAAATTGTTTCTTCAAAGTAAGAGCTGTGGAAATGTGTAATAGACTTCCTCCAGAGGTTGTTCTGCCCAGCTCAGTAGATTGCTTTAAAAAAGGACTGGATTATTTCCAAAATGTACATAATATAACTGGGTACTAACATTTATAGGTAAAGTTGATTCAGGGAATATCCGATTGCCTCTTGGGGGATCAGGAAGGATTTTTTTCCCCGATGGAGCAAATTGAATCGGGCTTTGCTTTTCTTTTTTTTTTTTGCCTTCCTCTGGATCAACTTTTGGTATAGGATTGTGTATATGGGATTGTATAAATTTTTTTTTTACGTTTGTTGGTTGAACCAGATGGACTAGTGTCTTACAGTATTTTCAACCAGATTAACTATGTAACTATGAAAATAATTTCTTCGTAGAGAGCTTTTTTGTTAAATTTTCTACAGTAGTGATAGAATCATTTGCTTATGGGATTCCTATTTCTCCAAAAGTCACATATAATGTGTAGTCAAGTAAAAAACATAGCACAATGAGCTTAATGCAAGGTAGGCTAAGTTGCTAATATAAAAAAAGTTATTAAGTTATTAGGTTTTATAGTTTTTTCTTGGAATAGAATGGCAATAGAACAGGCAAGCTCATTGGAACCACCAGTCTCTTTGCATCTTATTTGGCATTAAATAATGTTCTCTGCAGACCTCTGATTATGCGCTGTATATACCAAGGGTATGTTTCCATTTTTAGCAGTGGCACTCTATAGTTTTAATTTTCATCACAGAAATTACTTATTCAATTACTAACTAATTATTTGCTACAAATACTGATTCAGTTATGATTGAAAACTAACAAAGGTAAAGCCTGCCCAAAAGGAGCTCTCTGTGCCAGAAGCGGTGTGATTCCTAAATATGGGCCAAGGTAGAGGAGTCATTAAGCCTTATTTAAAGAGAAAAAAAAGCATATGCATAAAATGATGCTAAACTAAAGCAGAAAATAGTAACTTGATTTTAGGTGAGGTCATGCTGTGTAAAGGAATATCATTTTCATGTAAGTCTCATATTTAAGAAGATAACTCTATTCCACTTACGTGTATTGCTTCCTTCATTGGTGACAGTGAAGACTTTTCCAGCTCTCTGAATAACACAGGTCAACTCAGTGGCTGAACTAACAGAGACATTGCATGGGAGGGAACCTGAGTGCAAGAAATAACATGAAAATAAATTCTAAATCTAAAATTTTTTAAAATTAACAGAAATTCTATATATAAAAAATAAAATCTTACATCAAGGTTTCAAAAAACAACTAATAGTTTCCCTAAAAAAGTTAACTTACTACGTATTTATAAAGGTAATGTTTTTTTTAGGAGAATATGTCACTTTGAGCTGTGGATCTCTGCAGCTCCTCCAGAGTTACCATAGGCCTCTTGGCTACTTTTCTGATTAATACTCTCCTTGCCGGGGCTTTCAGTTTAGGTGGATGACCATGTCTTGTTGGGTTTGCAGTTGTGCCATACTCTTTCCATTTTTGGATGATGGATTGAACAGTGCTCTGTGAGATGTTCAAAGCTTGGGAGATTTTTTATACCCTAACCATGCTTTAAACTTCTCCACAAGTTTATTCCTGAACTGTCTGGTGTGTTTCTTGGCCATCACAATGCCGTCTGTTCACTAAGATTCTCTAACAAACCTCTGCTACACTTTTCAGATATTTTATTTGTGAACAGTTTGGAAAACCATTGATGATTTTCCTTCCACTTTATAATTATGTGCCACTTTGTGTTGGTCTATCACATAAAATCCCAATAAAATACATTTAAGTTTTTGGTTGTAACATGACAAAATGTGGAAAATGTCAGGGGTATGAATACTTTTCAAGGCACTGTATTTGGCTTCAGCACCAAACAATATGTCTGGTGGAACTTCAATACAGCTCATCATCCAAACAACACAATTCCTACAATAAAGTACGGAGGTGGTAATATCCCGCTATGGGTGTGTTTCTCTGCAGCAGGGACTGGAGTACTTGGCAGGATAGAAGGAAAAATGGATAGGGAAAAATACCATCAAATTATTGAGGAAAATTTGCACCCCTGCACCCTGCAGAAAGTTGTCAATGGGAAGAAGGTTTACCTTCCAACATGACAATGACCCAAACACACACAGCAAAAAGTGGTTGAAGGCAAAAAATGTGAATGCCCTTGAATAGCCTAGTCAGAACCCAGACTAAAACCACATTGAAAATCTGTAGAATGACAGCAGTCCACAAATGGCCACCATAAAATTTGACTGAACTTGAGCAGTTCTGCAAAGAAGAGTGGACAAATATTGTAAGGTCTAGATATGCAAAGTTAGTAGAGACATTTTCCAACAGAGGCTGGAATTAAAGCAGAAGGTGGTTCAACAAAATGCTAACACAAGGGGGCGATCCTTTTTCCATATAGGGGGGTGATCCTTTTTCCATATTTAAATTGTAAAGCACTGCGTAAACTGTTGGTACTGTATAAATCCTGTATAATAATAATAATAACTCAGTGATTCTGCTTTTGATTTTTTTCTTCTGACGCGTTGGTGTTATATCTTTCACTTGGATGTTATACGTTGCACTGAGTAATAATAGCTATACGTTGCACTGAGTAATAATAGCTAGACAAAACAAAAACTGTGTCTGTCTTCATATCAGGATGTAAAGCAAGAAACTGTTAATTTATTATCCCCCCCCCCAACCGAGTGGCCCCATAGCAAGCCAATTGCCATGGGGGCCCTTGTGAGTGCTCGCTCCCGATCCCCACTCTGTGTGTCAATAAGACACACAGGCCACAGCTCACTCCCTCCGTCTGCTGCCTCTATACTGGCTGTGGTTGAAAGCAGCAGGAGCCAATGGCTCCATTTGCTGTTTCTGAGCCAAAGATAAGCGAGAGAACCAAGAAAGCCTCTGCTCTGGTGCACATCAAGATCAGGCTCAGGCAAGCAAAAGAGGCAGGGGGGAGCCTTTAGCTCTGCAGAACGTGCATTAATGTACTACTTCTTAAGCCTTTAGAACCACTTTAAGTCCCAGTGCCTCTCGGATGCTTTTTTTTGTGTCAGAACTCATACTCTGTCTGTTGTTGCCCCTAGTAATACCAGGTGTTTCTGGGGTTTAAGGACCTCTTGTGAGCATAAACCTCATACAGTATAAGCCCCAACACGGAATAATACAATGCATAAATTACACAAGGATTGAACCCATGGCTCCCACAGACATATGGAGTGGCAGGGGATTGTGGTAAAGGTATCGGTGGGTGTCTTGTCAAGAGAACCTGTCAATTTTCCATGAATCGGCAAAATGACAGATTCTCTTAAATTTGACAAACGTGGACAATTCAACAACAACAAAAGTATTTGGAACTCTTTGATGGGGAGACTTCCAGAAAACTATGTAAATCCACACATCTAGATGGACATCATTAACTTTCATTCACAAGTCTCTCACTTTATTTTAGGACTATGACTGTGTAATATCTGCATGAGAATAAGTAGTGGTATTCACATCAATGCAATGTACAAATAAAGAAAATAAATGCACTGCCATTGCTGACATCCTTGGGGAAGTTCTAGTTGCATTGCTACAGAGTTTCTCATTTTGTAGTTTTCATATACAGCAAACACCACCCTTCCAGCGATAGACCGGGATTGCCTTCTCTACAGCAGAAAAACATGTAAGCTTTTAAAGGGGCCGTTGTAAAGGTATTTTTTTTCCCCCAAATAGCTTTCTTTTACCTTAGTGCAGTCCTCCTTCACTTACCTCATCCTTCCATTTTGCTTTTAAATGTCCTTATTTCTTCTGAGAAATCCTCACTTCCTGTTCTTTTGTCTGTAACTCCACAAAGTAATGCAAGGCTTTCTCCTTGGTGTGGAGTGTCGTGCTTGCCCACTCCCTTGGACAACAGGAGAGTCAGGACGCCCACTAACACACAGCTCCTTTCTCTATCTGCAATGTAGAGAGCGTCCTGACTCTCCTGTTGTCCAAGGGAGGGGATGAGCACGACACTCCACACCAGGGAGAAAGCCTTGCATTACGGTGTTGAGTTACAGACAGAAGAACAGGAAGTGAGGATTTCTCAGAAGAAATAAGGACATTTAAAAGCAAAATGGAAGGATGAGGTAAGTGAAGGAGGACTGCACTAAGGTAAAGGAAGCTATTCAGGAAAAAAATGTTTTACCTTTACAACCCCTTTAAGGCCATGTAATAAATCTTTGTTATAACTTACCTATTTGTACAAGAATATCTTGGGGGTTAGAACTGAATCCAGATCCTCTCAATGTGACATGAGAACCTCCGTACATGGATCCATACTCTGGAGAGATGTTGTTCACATTTAGAATGTACTTTATTGATACTTCAATGCTGAAATCAGACCAAAAGCCATTTAGCTTTTTTTACATTTACATTTCATTTTTACATTACATTACTCAGTATGATGCCTCCTCACTGCCTTTATTAATCTTGTTGAACCAAAGCATTTGCTTTGTGTCCCCATTTGCTTTAACGAGTCATGTTTCGAGGCAGTACTGCCCACTGAACATGTTGGAAGCAAATCTTTTAGCGGTGCAAAGCAACACACTACATTGGAATTTAAGGGGGGTGCTAAAAACATGGCTTAACCATGTATTTTTTAACACCCCACAACTGCAGGTCTAAATGAGCCATTAATCTTGAAAGTGTTCAGGGAAAACACAAGATTCCAAAGAGAGGCTGAGATTTCAGAGCATCCCCAATAGTCTTCCAACCCCCTTCCTTCATAGCAGAACAGAAATAGGACAATGTTGCCCAATTACAGAGAGCACCAAGCACTATGTATAATGTTATTTTTGCCACAGTACCTGGGAACTGCATATCCCCAATTGGCCACATGGACCAGGACTGGGTAGGTCCCAGGAGGAAGAGCAGGGAGGACACAAGTAATGCTTGTCGGCGTCCACTCTATCTGTTCACAAGATGATTTTCCGATGAACACAGCGTTGTCTGCTGATCCATTGCTAAAGTCCGATCCTAAAATAGTCAGCATTTTGTTACCTGTAAAAAAACAGACAATTGTAATTGTATATACACTTATTAAAGCTTCCATCAACACAAGTCATTTGTTCTGATTGGAATACGCATCCAGCCGATCCCAGCACCTGGCACATCTGACCCAATACAGGATATCCAGCCGCATAACCTTCGGCTAACAGAGCGAGGTCCTATATTGATATACACGCAGTCCCAGTGCCGGGCAGGCACTTATGCAAGTAAGAGGCCAATCAGCTGGTTTTAAATGTCTTTTTATTAAAATGGTAATATGCTATAGATCCCATTTGTTTTCTTTTGGTTTGAACACACCGCGAATTACAAGTGGAGTTCTGTTCCAGTAATTGCCGCAAAGTGTGCAGGCACTTACCCTGCTCAGCGTATACGACCTACTTTTTCAGTAAAGTGGTCAACTTTATGTGGTAAGCGCAATAATTATCCAGAGCACTTCGGGTGGAGTTGTTTAGATGGTGAAGGCTATTCACATCACTTGGAAATTATACTGCATGACAAACCCATAGAAGGATTTCTCCATATGAACTGTTTCCCTATGAACTTTTCTCCATACAAGCTATCTATATACATGCGATTGTATCACGATTTAATGTTGGACTTTTTTCATTTATATATGCACATATATCAATTAATTATTGTTGGACTTTTTTTCATTTATATATGCACATATATCAATTAATTATTGTTGGACTTTTTTTCATTTATATATGCATATATATCAATTAATTATTGTTGGACTTTTTTTCATTTATATATGCACATATATCAATCAATTATAAAAAAAAATCTCCACTATTTACTTGTGATGGGAATCACCCTATTGTATGTCACAGATCTTTTGAAGCATTGAACCTTTTACTCTTTAGCAACCAGATTCACTAATCCAGGTGCATCTTATATTTATTTATAATAACATCATTGTGTGCGTACCATTGGCCCAAGCGCCCTCATTCACATTCAAATCACAAATACAGAATATATACTTGACAAATAAAATATACAGTAAAAAATGTATGTTCTCACCCAGAACACTGCTGATATTTGGGCTGATTCCAGTTATAGTTGGAGCCGAGATTGAAGTGAATCTAAATGCATTCTGTAAGGTTCTATTAAAGCCACTGGTGAAAACAACAACATTGGCAAGTCCAGCAGATCCCTGCAAATAAAGTTGTGGAAATTAGTTGTGTGTAGGCCAGTTTTACCTATGACAAAAACCTTATATATATATATATATGAGTTGTGCTCATAAGTTTACATACCCTGGCAGAATTTATGATTTCTTGGCCATTTTTCAGAAAATATGAATGATAACACTAAAACTTTTCTTTCACTCATGGTTAGTGTTTGGCAGAAGCCATTTATTATCAATCAACTGTGTTTACTCTTTTTAAATCATAATGGCAACAGACACTACCCAGATGACCCTGATCAAAAGTTTACATACCCCAGTTCCTAATACCGTGTATTGCCCCCTTTAACATCAATGACAGCTTGAAGTCTTTTGTGGTATTTGTGGATGAGGCTCTTCATCTTCTCAGATGGTAAAGTTGCACATTTCTCTAGGCAAAAAGCCTCGAGTTCCTGTAAATTCTTGGGCTGTCTTGCATGAACTGCATGTCTGAGGTCTCCCCAGAGTGGCTCCATGATATTGAGGTCAGGAGACTGAGATGGTCACTCCAGAACCTTCACTTTATTCTGCTGTAGCCAATGACAGGTCACCTTGGCCTTATGTTCTGTCATGTTGGAATGTCCAAGTACGTCCCATGCACAGTTTCCTGGCTGATGAATGCAAATGTTCCCCCAGTATTTTTTGATAACATACGGCATTCATCTTGCCATTAATTTTGACCAAATTTCCTGTGCCTTTGTATTTCACACATTCCCAAAACATCAGTGATCCACCTCCGTGTTTCACAGTAGGAATGGTGTACCTTTCATCATAGGCCTTGTTGACTCCTCTCCAAATGTAGCGTTTATGGTTGTGACCGAAAAGCTCAATTTTGGTCTCATCACTCCAAATGACTTTGTGCCAGAAGGTTTAAGGCTTGTCTCTGTGCTGTTTGGCTTATTATAAGCGGGATACTTTGTGGCATTTGCGTAGTAATGGCTTTCTTCTGGCGACTTAACCATGCAGCCCATCTTTCTTCAAGTGCCTCCTTATTGTGCATCTTGAAACAGCCACACCACATGTTTTCAGAGAGTCCTGTATTTCACCTGAAGTTTGTGGGTTTTTCTTTGCATCCCAAACAATTTTCCTGGCAGTTGTGGCTGAAATTTAAGTTGGTCTACCTGATCGTGGTTTGGTTTCAACAGAACACATCATTTTCTACTTCTTGATTAGAGTTTAAACACTGCTGATTGGCATTCTAAATTCCTTGGATATATTTTTATCTCCCTTTCCTGTTTTATACAGTTCAACTACCTTTTTCCGCAGATCCTTTGAAAATTCTTTTGCTTTCCCCATGACTCAGAATCCAGAAACACTGGATGAAAGATGCAAGGGTCTGTCAGGAGTCCCGAAACTCATTGACCTTTTATACACACACAAACTAATTACAAGCAAATTTCACAGGTGAGGATGGTTACCTTTAATAGCCATTCAAACCCCTTTGTGTCAACTTGTGTGCATGTTATCAGGCCAAAATCATCAGGGTATGTAAACTTTTGATCAGGGTCATTCGGGTAGTTTCTGTTGCCATTATGATTTAAAAAGAGTAACCACAGTTGATTGATAATAAATGGCTCCATCCAAACACTAACCAAGAAATATTTTTGTGTTATCATTCATATTCTCTAAAAAATGGCAAAGAAATCACAAATTCTGCCAGGGTGGGTAAACTTATGAGCATAACTGTAGATGTTAAAGAACAAGAAATACTGTTATTCAAAGCACACAGGGGTGTGTTTTAAAAAAAAAATGCATAGCAATTCACCCAAAGTACATTTGTTTTGTGGAAAAAAGGAATGTTCGGCTATTTCCTGTGCTGGTCAAATGTTTTTCATTGATATAAAATGGAAAATATAGTATATGGTCTCTAGATGGGGCATCATTTCTTATGCTACTTAGCCCCACAGTTTTGACTCAATAGGCCCTAATCAAGGAAAGAAGGCCAAGTCCAGTTATGTTAAGGAATACATCTAGGGCCAGATCCACAGAAGAATTACGCCGGCGCATCTATTGATACGCCGCGTAATTTCAAATTTCCCGCGTTGTATCTTTGTTTTGTATCTACAAAACAAGATACTACTGCATCTGGGATCGATCCGACAGGCGTACGTCTTAGTACGCCGTCGGATCATAGGTGCATTTTTCCGCCGGCCGCTAGGTGGCGTTTCCGTCGATTTCCACGTCGAGTATGCAAATTAGCTAGATACGGCGATCCACGAATGTACGTCCGGCCGGTGCATTTTTTTACGTCATTTGCGTTCGGCTTTTTCCGGCGTATAGTTACCCCTGCTATATGGAGGCGTACTCAATGTTATGTATGGCCGTCGTTCCCGCCTCTAATTTTGCGTAAGTTGTTCGCGAATAGGGATTTGCGTAGAATGACGTCACCGTCGTAAGCATTGGCTTGTTTTGGTTTAATTTCGAGCATGCGCACTGGGATACCCCCACGGACGGCGCATGCGCCGTTAAAAAAAAACGTTGTTTACGTTGGGTCACGGCGTATTTACATAAAACACGCCCCATCACATCGATTTGAATTGCGCGCCCTTACGTCGCCAAAGATACACTACGCCGCCATAACTTACGGCGCACATTCTTTGAGGATTCGAAAAAAAAAATAAGTTACGGCGGCGTAGTGTATCTTAGATACGCTTCGCCAGGTGGAAATATGCGCCGATGTATGTGAATCTGCCCCCTAATTTATAACAGGTATTTACAGTGTATAGTGCCGACACTTTACACAGCACTTTACATATATTGTGCATTCACATCAGCCCCTGCCCTCGCAGAGATAACAATCTAAGAGATCCTGACCTCACATACACACACTAGGATCAATGGGCCAAATCCTCAGCCAGCGGGCGTAACGTAATTTTTCCTATTTAAGTTACACCGCCGCAAAATTTCTACCTAAGTGCCCGATCCACAAAGCACTTACCTAGAAATTTTGAGCGGTGTAACTTAAATCCGGCCGGCGCAAGGCGTTCCTCTTCTCCAGGGGGCGATTCCCATTTAAATGAGGCGCACTCCCGCGCCGGCCGTACTGCGCATGCTCGTGACGTCATTTTCCCGACGTGCATAGCGCGAAATTACGTTACGTCGGGCTTTGTGGATTGTGACGGGACAATAAAGTTGCGTCGGGTAAAAAAAAAGATACGGCGCCAAAAAAAAAAGTTAAAATTAAAAAAAATTGCGTCGCTAGCAAGAAAGGTCAGTTTACACTTTGTAAAAGCAGCCCTAATTTTGCGTTTGCAAAATAAAACTTACGGAGAAAAAACTAAGCGTAAAAGCTTTGTGGATCTCCGTAAGTCCTAATTTGCATACCCGAGGCGGCATTTCTACGCGAAATGCCCCCAGCGGCGGATGCGGTACTGCATCCTAAGATCCGACAGTGTAATTCAATTACACATGTCGGATCTTCGTCCTAACTATGGGAAACTGATTCTGTGGATCAGTTCCATAGATAGAAACAGGGATACGACGGAGTAACAGCAGTTACTCCGTCGTATCTCTTTTGAGGATTAGGCCCAATTATCTTATTTGCATGTCTGGCGTGTGAAAGGAAACTCACACAAGCATTAATATGCAAACTGCATACATGTCATTTTATGGTTGGGATTTAAACTGATGATGCCAGCACTGCGAGGATGAAGTGCGAAGCACTGACAGTATCTCACAATATTTTATTATATCTTTTCATGTGACAACACTGAATAAATGACACTTTGCTGCAATGTAAAGTAGTGAGTGTACAGCTTGTATAACAGTGTACATTTTCTGTCCCCTCAAAATAACTCAACACACCACGCCATTAATGTCTAAACCGCTGGCAACAAAAGTGAGTAAAATAGTTGCTGCGCCAATGCCTTGCTAATTTCCCTGTAATGTGTGTCTAATATATGTATTTCCTATAATTATGAGCGCCATCTAATGGCCATATTGTGGTATTTTCCTGTTTATTTTATTTCAGGAAAATACTGCATTATGGTCACTAGATTGATGATCATAGGCATTACACATATTAGACACATAATGGGAATTGTTTGTGACAGCTGTGCAAAACTCAGCATTCGCACTGCAAATTTTTTTTATATACCCCAAATTTTCACTAGCCAGGGCAACCACTGACATTTCCAGTGTTGTTATATCTGTGTAATATGTAAAAAAAGAGAGGGTGATTCTGTTAAGTTGCTAAGGTCAGTGCAAAGTTATTTCTTTAGACAGGGAACCTACAGTATACTAAGAGAATAGGAAGATTGGCTGAAATCTTTTTCACAATAATGAGCTGCCCTTTATTGGCTAACTTGAATAATTAAAGCTGTAGTTTAGGTATAGATTTTTTAATTGCATTGGTCCAGCTTATTCTGACTAAATCAATATATTTTTTTTTGAGGGTTTAAAGGGGTTGTAAGGGTTCATGTTTTTTCACCTATGCATTAAGGTGAAAAAACATTCGGCTATTGCAGGCCCCCAGTCTACTTACCTGAGCCCTCGAAAATCCCGCGTCGAGAACGCGCTTGATGTCGGCCCGGTCTTCTCGGCTGTTCTCTGCTCTTCATTGGATAGATTGATGGCAGCGCAGCCATTGGCTGACGTGAGGGCCTGGGGGCGGGGCAAAGTCCTATACTCGGTGGCTTATGGACGCCGGATACAGGACTCGGGGGGGTGCCTGAAAGCTAACCCCCTTGGGAGAGCGCTTCCCAGAGGGGGTTAGCTGATGCGGGGAGGAGCCGAGACAGCCAGCGCTTTGTGGGCGCTTTTAAACCTTTATTCTGCCGCTAGCAGGAGTTAAAAGCACCCCACTAGCGCCCGAAAAATGCCTGTAAAGCTCTGCTAGTTTTAGTGGTGCTTTACCATTTTTTTTTTAGGCACTGGCAGTGTAAAAGGGCTCTCAAGTTAATCCCCACACACACTAGTCAGATGCTAGCCAAGCTCATTTGCTGTGTATCATAAAGCAATGATTACAGACTGGTAACAGCCTAGGTAATGGCTAATCGCTAACATTTGCGTAAAACAAGTCTACCTCTTTGTCCCCAGCTCCATCTGTTAACCACCTGTCATATGAAGCTTCAGTAAAAAAGGATTTTTGGAAGTGCAGCTTTCCGGAATCATTGCTTTAAGAGCGCTTCTCATCCTCTACTTACCGCTGAAGTCCTGCACTGAATCATAGTCAGGTTGCTGAAGTCAATAGCGCAGACATTGCTACCAATTTGTACTGCAGAGTCATCGCCAAATCCCCTGCCATGAATTGTGACCAGTGTGCCCCCTGGTGGTAGAAGGCAGAGTAAACATCACCCTGAATGCATACAGTTACTGATGATTTCCATTTTATTTTATAAAGTGTTGTTTTATAATACAGACATGGCAAGGGCTAGACATTTGCTAGCATTTCTGGATTGTTTTTTTTTACATTACTGCATACATTTCTGACATGTCACAAACTCACAGGAAAAATGCAATATTTTTTTAAAAAGCTGTTAATTGTATCATTAAAAAAAGCAGTCATGCTAATGTCAAGTAATTCTGCCTAGGCCAAGATGATGTCAACAGTCTGCTACAGGCAGGACTGATGACATGGACTGATGACATTATTCCTGCCTGAAGCCAGATGGGCCTTTGGGGAATTAGAGTATTTACGGTAACTGAAGGCTACATTTTTTTTTTTTTTTTTGATAGAGTGGAGATGAATTAGAATTCCTGTCTGTTTTTTGTTGCTGTCTGTGTTTCCACTAGGGAGATTCACCCCCTATATTTGTCATATTTACCATTATCACTAAAAGTGAAAGAAAATTCAAAATTTTGGATTGCCCTCAAAACAGCATTACATGGGAAATCTTCCAATTGGGATACTAGTTCTGTTGAAAACCAGGAATTCCATTATTTTGATGGGATTTCTTCTCAGGCCTCGTACACACGGCCGAGGAACTCGACGTGCCAAACACGTCGAGTTCCTCGGCGGGCCACCTTCTCCCATAGAACAACGAGAAAATAGAGAACATGTTCTCTATTTTCTCGACGAGTTCCTCGGCGGCTCCATCGGGCCAAAAGTGTACAGACGACAGAGTTTCTCGGCAGAATCCGGGTTTGACCGAGTTTCTCGGTGAATTCTGCCGAGAAACTCTGTCGTGTGTACGAGGCCTCACTTCCTGTTGTGGTTATGGGCAGAAAAGTGAAGGGAAATCTCCCAAATGGGACACAGATGGCAAAAATGTAACTGACAGTGGTCATAACTAAAGTTTTGCCTTTAGTTCTACTTTAGATACATCTCATTTACATTCATGTAATTTATTCCTGGCATGTCACAAATTGACAGCAAAAATGCAATATTTTTAAAATAATGTTTATAAAAACAAAAAAGTAGTCAAGCTAAATTTGTCATCAGTCTGCTGCGGGCGAGAAGAAGCATTTCCTCAGTCTTCCCTCCCCAGTGATCAAACTGCAACACTGTAGCTTTGTCACAAGGTGAGAGACTACAGCAGGGGCTGATATGCATCAACATTTGTCAACAAGGCAAAACATGCAGAGGCAGTATTAAGATAATCTCAGTCCAGAAAGTAGATAGTGACCCTGGATGATACCTGAACAAAGGCATCCTTGTGAGGAAAATAAATCAGATAATGTCATGGGAAGTAGTGTAAGCTTTGTGAGAGTTTTTTTAATACCTGTGTTAAACTTAGGCTACTTTCACACTGGATTCAAAAAAGGAAGGGTACACAGACCATAGGATGGAGCTATGGGTGTCCTGAGATAATACAGTGCCACGTCCTGACTAGAGTAGAAAGGTTGATGTTGGAGGAAAACAAAAGTGGACTTTATAGGCACTAGTAGTTGACAAGAAAAAAAAACATTTTTATTGATGCAATCCCACAAGGGTCATTGAATCAACATTACAGAGGTGCTCTCCCACATGTATGGCGTCGTTGGCTTCACGGTCCTGCTGATGCTACCTTCCATGCTGCCCATACAGTGTCCCCTGGTTCTTACACATTTCAGTATTTAATTTCTGAATCCTATGGGATATTTGCCCCTTCTACTTGAACACGTCTGCTTTGACGGTTATAATATCTTTATTGTTCAAACAACCTTACCAGTGTACCTACCTATTGGCTCTCTTGGATAGATTCCCAGCTGCCTTTACCACCAGGACCGCCCGACAAAAAAAAAAAAAAAGCTCACCTTACCCACTTTAATTAGTATCTTTTACCGAGTTCAACATTGATCCGTATCCATTATCGTGGATGAAATATCAATAGCTTCCCATGAAGCGGTCACCCGCGAAACATGTAGAGCTTGTTTGAAACCTACAAATATACATGTTAGCCATCATAAGTCATTATGATGTCTTTCTTGGACCAGTTTTGGTTTAATATTAATGCTTTGTAAATTATTGCTAATTTTTGTGATAATTTTTTCTGTGCTTTTAATGTATTTTATAAATGTATCCACTGTAATGTTGATTCAATGACCCTTGTGGGATTGCATCAATAAAATTAATTTTTTCTTGTCAACGACTAGTGCCTATAAAGTCCACTTTTGTTTTCCTCCAACATCAACCTTTCTACTTTCACACTGGGGTGGGGGGGGGGGGGCGTTAGTGGTAAAGCGCTGCTAGTTTTAGCTGGACTTCAACGCTGTTATAGCGTCACTTTTTGGATGCTAGTGGGGTGCTTTTAACCCACACTAGCAGCCAAATATAGAGTTAAAAGTGCCTGCAAAGCACTGCTGCCGAATCGCTGCCCATTAATTTCAATGGCAGAGGCGGTTTAGGAGCGGTATATACACCACCAATATAAGGGGACCCTTCCCCACCAACCTCTTACATAAGTGGAGCCTTCTCGCACCGCCCCAAAGATGCTGCTTGCAGGACTTTCACACTGGGGAGGCTTGAGAAGCGCTTTTCAGGTGCTATGTTTAGCACTAAAATGCCTGAAAAGCCCCCCAGTGTGAAAGGGGTCTTACACATTACTAAGCATGTGAGCATTTAACATTACCTGCTGAGCTTCCCGTTGATGGTTTGATAGATGAAACAGACAACTCTTGGGTAAGGGTCAGGTTTCCACCAGAAAACGTTGCCAGCCCAACCCCTGCGATGTACACTGTGATCGGGAAGGTCCTCGCACTTGCGTTCTGTACCAGACATCTGATCTCGATGGCTTAAGATAAACATAATTAAAAAATCCAGTATTATACACATGGCCAAAACCTGGGAGCAGAAGACCTTTTTAATATTTTTGAAATTCACAATGCATTTGATAGCCTGTCATGGCCATATCTAAAGACACAATTGACAACTTGAGGATTCGGTCCTCACTTTCTCTCATGGGTTACAGTTCTTTATAACAACCCTAGAACATGTGTTAAATACACAGGGTTTCAGTCACCTTTTTTTTTCTATTAGCAGAGGCATGAGAAAATTGTGCATGAAGGTGGAGCATACTCTGAGGGCCAGATTCACATAGGAGAGCGCATCTTTGTGCGGGCGTAACGTATCCTATTTACGTTACGCCTCTGCAACTTTGACAGGCAAGTGCAGTATTCACAAAGCAAAGTTGCGGCGGTGTAGCGTAAATAGGCCGGCGTAAGCCCGCCTAATTCAAATGTGGAAGATGTGGGCGTGTGTTATTTACATTTATTGTGACCCCACATAAATGATGCTTTTTACGAACGGTGCATTCGCCGTCCGTGAAAGTATCCCAGTGCACATGCTCCAATTTAACCCGCAAAAAGCCAATGCTTTTGACGTGAACGTAATTGACGCCCAGCCTTATTTACGAACGACTTACGCAAACAACGTAAAACGTGAAAAATTTGACGCTGTTCTGACGTCCATACCTAACATTGGTACGCCTCATCTACGCCTCATAGAGCAGGGGTAACTTTACGCCGGAAAAAGCCTTATGTAAACGCCGTATCTGTACTGCGACGGCCGGGCGTACGTTCGTGAATAGGCGTATCTAGCTGATTTACATATTTCTAGGCATAAATCAGCGTACACGCCCCTAGCGGCCAGCGTAAATATGCAGTTAAGATACGACGGCATAGGAGACTTAGGCTGGTCGTATCTTATACAAATTCTGGCGTATCTGATTCTTTGTATCAGGCACCAAGATACGACGCCTCAGACTCAGAGATACGACGGCGTATCTGGAGATACGCCGTCATATCTCCTACGTGAATCTGGGCCTGAGTTTTTTGGGATGCTATTACATTTATCTATGGAGGTGAGAGTTTTGAGAGACTAGTCTCTCCGGATATTGAATAATTACTCATAGGCCCCGTACACACGGCCGAGGAACTCGACGTGCTTGGCACGTCGAGTTCCTCGTCGAGTTCTGGGATGAAGCCGCCGAGGAGCTCGGCGGGACGCCTTCTCCCATAGAACAATGAGAAAATAGAGAACATGTTCTCTATTTTCTCGTCGAGCTCCTCGGCGGCTCCATCGAGCCAAAACTGTACAGACGACAGAGTTTCTCGGCAGAATCCGGGTTTTGACCGAGTTTCTCGGTGAATTCTGCCGAGAAACTCTGTCGTGTGTACGGGGCCATAGAGTCAAGTTCTGTGGATTGTTAATACTATTTATACATCAAGATTTTTCATCTCACAGTTCCATTTGTGCAACCATTGATAGACTCTGTTCACTGGATTTATTTGTGTTATTATTTATTGACTTTATCCACTTCATCAATTTATCACTGAACTTCATCACTAAATATTTTTTAATCACTGTATCTATTCTATTATGAAATTTATCTTATCACTATATTTATACCACTTGATGATTTACCACTTTTTAGCTAGGGTAAGCACTACTTCACTGTTCCCTTTAGCGTGTTGGACCACAGATTTTAAGCTATTATTATGCAGCACAAATTGCCTCCTAGCAGCAAACCATGCAATAACCAACATTCCAATGCTATGCTTCTATGATTACCCAAATCATAGAAGCATAAAACGGTAACACACATTAATGCTTTCATCAGTAATGCTTGATTTACATTTTTGGTGTCCCATCCCCATTGCACTATATATTGATATTGTTTTAATTTTTGTGCATCCAGCTTGTGGCTTCTTCTGTTCTTGAATTTCCGTCCTACTACTATTTTTACTTTTTAATCATTTATTTTGTGATATATATCCAATATATCTTGATTCATTTTGTTTAGAGGATTTTTTATAATCCTTCATTAATAAATTTTTTATAATCCTTTATCAATTTTAACTGCATGTAACTTGTATTTGAGCCCTAGATTCCCCTATCTGTTGGCGTTGCATTGCACAGTGCACAGATTTTGAAGTGAGCCTTGGAGTGCAGCGATAGCCACATTTTATGAGTCTGAGGCTTGGTTAACAACAAACGGGAAGTGATATCATCCTTGTTGATTCACTATTATATTGAGGTCTAGAGTGTGTTTGATGTTTAGGGTATAGGTGGAGATGAACTCCGTCAGCGACATGAGGAGGTGCATTTTTGGGCCTGGTGGTCTCTAGCAGAGTAGAATATGGACAGTGTCTTGGGGATTTGTTTGCAGCTGCAGAGTGACATTTATTTTCACCACAGCCAAACAATCCTTGGTGAGAGTGTGGAAATCCGGGGTTTCCTTGTTTGCACAGGTGAAACAGAACATCAGAAACAGAATCAAAACTAATATTAGTGAAATTCATTCTTGTTAACACATGAAGTTATTTACATTGTTTATTAAAATGACTTACCGGTAATATTAAGAATGGGGCAAGTAATGTTGCCAACAGTAACAGAAGTGGTATCGTTGCCAATACTGTTTGAGAATCCAGTTCCATTTATTATAAGGACTTCATCATTTCCATTCCACTCTAAAATAAAAAAATAAAAAATAAATTTGTCTACAATTAGCAATTGTTTGGACATATATAATATTGCAATGTATACAATTCTGGGACATTGTGTAAACATTATTGCATAAGGGGACATAATTATTGTGATCACTGAGCCCAATGATGTTTTTTTTTGTATTAAAGTCATGAATACCAATGCTGGGGGTTATTTTTGCGACCACTGATGCCAATGCTGGGGGTTATTATTGCATCCACTGAAACCAATGCTGGGTGGTTTTATTTCAGCCCAGCACATTGCAGTAACAGCATTTTTGGGCATTAAAGCAGAACTTCACTCTCTCAACTAACACTAACTATTTTTAACCCTTATGCTGCTAGCATTAAGAAATAGATAGGATGTAAAAAGATATGCATTGAAGATTTGAAAGAAGATGTAAAGTATTCTATTAGTATATGTAGATAGTCTCCACATAAATGTATCTGTTGTGTATAGGGTAAAACCCCTGTAATACTTTATGAAAATAATACAAAATAATATTATAAAAAAAAAGAAATAGATAAGAAAGTACAGTATATCATATTTACTTGTTTTAAACTTATTTTTTCTTACATTTCTCCAGTTACTTCCTGGTTTACAGGCCTAGGCAAATTATGTCATATATATTTCAGGAGTCCTCAGGAGGGGAGAGACGGTTTTCTCAGCTAAGCACACCCTCCTGTCTGTGTGCCTGAGCAAAGGACAGATGGATTCAAAGACTTAAATGCTACACGAATCATCTGCCCTTACTCAAGATGACCACAGCCAGAAATGCTAGGCTGTATTTTTCTAAGTGATTTCTCAGTAAAATAAAGCACAGAGACATGGATGGATGGGTAAGTTTGCTTTGAATTAAATGGTGTTTTTGGTTTGTGGTACTCAGATGCAGTGTAGTATCTGCTTTAAAGAGGAGCTCCAGTCTCCCCCAAAAAATTTAAATCAGCAGCTACAAATACATGTACCTGTCCAGGGATCCAGCAATGTCCTCACCCAAGCTGATTCTTCATTGGCTTTGTGTGCAGGCATCAGCATCTTAGGATGCAAACAAGTGGAACGTCTCCTTTTGGATGAAGTTCCGCTTTAAGATGTGTTATAGCCCATTTATTTGGGATAACTAACTTGAAGCAATGCACCTCAATGCACTAATGATGACTCCAATTTCTCTTCAGTGTGCATGGCAATACCATTTCTTGGGTATTAAAGTGTGTTGAAGCCCATTCATTTTGGATGACTAACTCGAAGCACTGCACCTCATTGCACAAACATGTTTTGCAATTCTATGGCCCTCTAGAAGTTCCAGGGCACCATTTGAGACTCTTTTATATATTTATTTTTTCTATGTTGACCACCACTGCTCTAGTGACTGTGAGTATCATACTTATGTGGTGCTTCTGTGTAACCACAGAGGGGCATCAACTGCAGCACAATATGGTCAAAATCACACCCCAATAGTGTCTAGTGCAAAGGTAGCCCATGTGAAGAATGAATGGCAAATGTGAAACACAATAGGCTCAGTTCACAAAGCTAACACACCAAGATAAGAATCCTTATTTTCAAAAAAGTCACATGGCTGAAAATAGAGTGCCTTAGGCTGGAGTTAAAGCCCAACTCTGGGCACAAGAAAATAATCACCTTTGCAGTGGGGCCTCCCCCTACTTCAAGGGTTAAATGCTCACTTTTGCCTAGGGGTAGATGAATAAAGGGTAATACTTTATTCTTTTCCCCAACTGGGTCCTTCCATTGGGGAAAAGACCTGTCCAGCGCTGCTGCCTCTCTAAGGCACTCTCAGCCACACTTCTGCATCCTGCAAACAATACAGGGTCAATAACACTGCATTGTACGTGTTGTTACTGAGGAACCACCCACAGCCTGGGGAACCAGAGGGAGGAGAGGACAGCACTGGATGTAGCTGGAGTGGCGACATAGTAATGCAGACTTTTCATCTCCCCCTAAACCAAATAAGCATTTTTTTTTCTTCCAGCCCAGAATAGGGCTTTGTGAATTGAGAATGATGTGGATTAGAATTGAAAAGTAGAGTGCAAGCTGATATGCAAGCAGCAGGTGCCCAAGGAATCACTTGAAAGGTAAATAGTACAGAGGATATGTGGATACTCTACCTGTACTAATAGAGCTTATCTCTGGAGTTTCCTTCACATTCCAGGTGTAGGCACAGTCCCCGATACATCGGGATGGAATTCCATTGATGTAGACTTCAACCTGTAGAATGATGAGATGTAATCTGTTATAGGAGAGAAGTCACTATAGAATGTCCATGCATGTTATGGCCTTGCCTTCCAATTTAGTCCATGAATTGTCAGATTCCATTGTCAATTGTCTGATCTTTTGTAAAGTTGGCCAGACATGTGTTGCGCTTCTCCCATAAAAGCCACCAGGTAGGATGGGTTATTTGCCTCGACCTTCTCAAGAACATAAGCCCCTCTGACACACCATGTTGAGTGTGCAATGTTGAATGTCTCTCAATGTTATATTATGAAAAACTTTAACCACATTTCACTTACCTTAACAGAAATTTCCCCTTTTCCACTTAATTTGCCAAGCCTGTCTCTTTTGTGTGTGCATTTTAGTTTGGTCATTTTTAGCTGCCTGCAGCTGCTGTATTGTGCCTTAGCCCAAGAAAATGACCTATGTTCTTATGCATCAGCATATAGCTGGTGTGGCGGCAATTAGGGGCACTGACTGGGTACAGTATGGAAAAACTGGAAAAAAAAAAAAAACTATGTGTACAAAGAAAACGTAAAGATTTTTTTATTGAAATATATTTTTAATTTATGTAACATACTTTCATCAGAGTAGTTGAGTGTCACCATAGTAACACTGTACAACTGTAGGTAGTCCATTTTTTTATGTTAACATTTTGATTAGTGATACAATGAAAATCTTTGTACACAAAAGCCGGGACCCTGTGGAGAGAGAGAAAGCGCGTCCCTGCAGAGGAGATGAAGGGGTTCCGGTAAGATAGGGGGCTGGGGGCCGGTGACTGACAGGTTTTTTTTCACCTTAATGCATAGGATACATTAGGGTGAAAAAACATGAGGGTTTACAACCCCTTTAGGCAATCCTCACTGAGATGTTATTGACGTCTGATCTAAGGAAGTGCCAAAAGTCAGATTGACAGGTAGTCAAGCTTCCCTTCTGAACATCAGCAGGCATGGTAAACAGCAGGTGGCATCATTTTCAGTGCTATTTTAAGCATATACTACAATTGCAATGCACCTACTCCAATGCTGTTTGTTTTCGACAGAAAGAGTCCCAAGATTGTTTATAAGGGTAGAGTTGAAACATTCCAGCTTGAGGATCATAGGGGGTTGTTCTGGATTTCTGAATACCTAGCATATATAACAGTCTTTTGATGAGCTTACTCTCGAAGTCTCTTCCTTGATTGAAATGGATACGCTAAGGCAGGCCATACTGGACAAATAACTTTTCCACAAGAACTTTGGCTACAGATAAGGCTTGTTGGTCTTAGGTTGGGAATGCCTGGGCGTACCGGGTAAAGTGGTCGGTTACTACCAAGACATTTCCTTGCCAACTCGAATCAGACCCCAGACACAGGAAATCAATGCACACCAATTACATCGGTCCTTGACTTTGGAGATGGTCCATGGGTGCAGCTTTGGTTGGTAAAGTATTTTGCTGAATACAGCTTAGGAAAGAGTGACAGTAGCCCTCAACTTCAGCTCACATATAAGGCCAGTCTCAGACTAGCTTGAAAGTACTTTCTGAGCCTAGGCAGCCATGCTCATTATGTCAGACAGGGGTCAGACTTCTGCTCAAATATGCAAATGTTCACAGATGTCCATCATGCTCTTGGTATAGTACCCCGTCCAGTCTGTCTCTGCTAGCATTGACATGAAGTTTATATGGTTTAAATAAGTCAGCTTAGAGCAGCACCGGAGCATTAGTCAGGCTCCTCTTTAGCTAGTGAAATTTCTGCCTGCACTGGTCTGTCCAGTAGTATTGAATATATTCTCTAGGCTTTCTGGGGCCTTTATTTGGCTTATTTGGCTTGGGTGCGTCCATTTCTTACTCCTCATTCTTTAACACCCCATTAAAGGGGCCGGGCTATTTTAGTGAACTCTTTAAAGGGGTGGTTTCCCTAAAAATAAACTTTTAACATTGCATTTCCCACATTAATGACAAATAGAATCGGCTGGTTTTATTTAAAAAAAACGTCCGTAAGTACCGTTTGCTGTAGCCGTTCTCACCGCCACTTCCGGGTACGATGGTGGGGCTGGGCGTTCCTAATTGATGGACAGGCATCCGACCGACGCATACATCGCGTCACGAGATGCCGAAAGAAGCCGAACGTCGGTGCGCATGCGCCGTATAGAGCCGCACCGACGTTCGGCTTGTTTCGGCATCTCGTGACGCGATGTATGCGTCGGTCTGATGCCTGTCCATCAATTAGGAACGCCCAGCCCTACCATCGTACCCGGAAGTGGCAGTGAGAATGCCTACAGCAAACGGTACTTACGGACGTTTTTTTTTTTAATAAAACCAGCCGATTCTATTTGTCATTAATGTGGGAAATGCAATGTTAAAAGTTCATTTTTAGGGGAACCACCCCTTTAACAATACTTTAGTAGTAGAAGCAGAATCCTAAGAATGACCTTCAGTGCACTGATGTGATTCTGTGATTCTGTCTAGGCCAGGATGTGACAGCATGTACTATGCCTTTCTTGAGTTGGTGTCAACTCCCTCTGTGGAAACAACACGTCTTAGATACAGTAGGTGACTGAGGGTTGATAGAATTGACAATTCTCCAACGACAATTTTAATCCTTCTTAATGGAATCTCTGCAGTACCTTTTCCAGTTGCTCCTCATGTTCTTCAAGAGTCTTCTCAATCAGAGAAGTCTTTTCAGATCTAACACACCGAGCCCTTTTCCCCCGATAGGCACTGCAGAGCATCCTCTATCTGTGGAGTGCTGTATTGTTCAGGATTTGTTCTCCGATTAAGCGTCTGATAATCAATGCACATTCTGAGGGAGCTATTTTTGTTCACTACCGCCACTATGGGGGAGGCATAAGGGCTTGACAAATCTCAGATAATCCCTGTCCACTTCAACTCAGCCAGTTGCTATTGAAGATCTTCCAGATCATCCAATGGTCTTCGCTGAGCCCTCTTCTGAAAGGTTTATCTTGCTGAAGCTGAATTCTGTGTCAAGCTATTTTAGCACCACCCACATCGTAGTCATTTTTCAATAACATCTCCTGCTATTTCAGGAGCTGTCCCTTGACCCTCCCCTTCTACTCTGGTGATAATGGGGAGTTTTGAAGGTAGAACCAGTCTTCTCATATTTTGTCTGTGGCTCCCCCACCAGACCAGATGGTGCCACTGGAGTAGCTGTGTTCACCTGCCCGAGCAATAGCCAAGTTTTAGGTTTTAGCTTCTTTGGGAGATCAGTATTGTTTTAGATACTGACAGGGATTTTCTGTGATATTGCCCCAAGGCTTTAGTCAACAGAAAGTCAGGAATCAGCTCCACCCCAATGTCCTCTCCCAGAAAATCAGCTTCAAGGACCACAAAGGGCCGGTCTGGTCCCAGGTTAACTTGACAGTGGCTCTCAATTAAGCTATTTCCCTGTGTTGCAGCACTCTTTCTTCAGGGCCGAGTCTCCAGAGCTTTCCTATCCTTTCCGTAGGGGTCTTCTGCTTCTGCAGAACATGTTGATAGACTAGACGTAGATGACGATGAACATTTTCAACTGATGAGTCACTCCTCATGGCTATAGGGGTGAGTAGTCCTCTCACTAGATTGACGTTTTTCTCAATCAGCAAACAGTTCTGTTTTGGCCCAGGAGTGTGAGAAAACATAACTACTAAGGTATCAAATGTCTCTGCAGAAGGATTTCTTTAGGGGTATACTATATGTTTTAGATACTTATCATAAATGTCTTAATCCAGTAACATCACTTGCACCACCATGTCCAGCGGAACCTTCAACTTGAATTGTGACTATAAGCAATGGACCAACCAATTGATTGGGAAACTTGTTTCGAAGTGGGCTCAGCAGTCTGGACGTGCTCTGTTCTCTAGGTTTGCTTATTTTTTCTTTTTGGTTCCATGGCAATATAAGGGGAATGGTATGCATTGGCTACCTGTGCCTGTCTACCTGAAAACAAAGAATGTAAGTTGGGCCGCTGGTCAAAAGTCACAGAGGCTTGCTTTGGTACTATGGACCAGCAGCTTCTTCACTTTTTTAGTTTTAGAGCTTACTATAGTGGGCCAGCCTGCAGTTTGCTCCTTCACTGAGGCCCCCTGGAGTTTTCCTCTGGTTTTCCAAAGAATAGCTTACATAGTGCATTCGCAATCTCGGCAGTTATGTCAGCTACTCTGTCTCCCTTTGGGCATTGTGCCTTAACCACTTTGCTCCTACAGTACATGTAAAAATTGACTTTTCTTGCTAAAAAAATACGTAGAACCCCCAAACATCATATATATATATATATATATATATATATATATATATATATATATATATATATATATATATATATATATATATATATATATATATATATATATATTTTAGTAGAGACACTATGGAATAAAATGGAGGGTGTTGCAGTTTTTTATGTCACACAGTATTTGTGCAGCGGTTGGTCAAACGCAATTATTTGGGGAAAAGATAAATAAATAATTGAATGAATAAAAAAAGATGATGTTATGCCGAGTAAATAGATACATAACATGTCACGCTTTAAAATGATGTCTACCCGTGGAATGGTGGCAAACTACAGTGCTTAAAATTCTCCATAGGCAACGCTTTAAATGCCTTTACAGGTTACCAGTTTAGAGTTGCACAGGAGATCTGGTGCTACTATAATTATTGCTCTTGCTCTGATGTTTGCCACAATACCTCACATGTGTGGTTCGATCGCTGTTTTTCATATGCGTACGGGAGTAACATATGCGTTCGCATTTGCGTGTAAACACGGTGGGATGGGGGAGGCGCTTTAAAAAAAATGTATTATTATTATTTATAATTTTTTGAAAAATTATATATTTATAATATATATATTTTTTACACTTTTTTTTGTACTAACTTTATTGCTATCACAAGGGATGAATAACTTCCCTTATGATAGCATAGGCCTTGACAGGTCCTCTTTATGGAGAGATTTGGAGTCTATTTACCTCTCTTCTGGCTTCCCATGTAGTCGATCAGACACAGATTGGTCTGTTCGGCTACTGGCTGCTGGCCAGGTAAACAAAGGTCAGAACCGGAAGTGACAAATTGCTTGTCGCTTCCGGTTTCCAGGGTTACAGAGAGAGTGGAACAATGTCAATTCCTCTCTCTGTAAAGGGCTGCCATCGCCACAGGCCGCATCGCTCCCGGGCCTCTGCAATGGGACCAGAGCCTCCGGTAGAGGCGGCGACAGCTGCGGGAGGGGGCCAGGACTCACTTGCGCCACCCACAAAAGTGATCAAAAGGCTAATTACATTTCTACCGTGTACAGAGTCGCCGGCTGAAAAGATCCATGCCGGGATGATGCCTGCAGGTGCAGGCATCATCCCGGTATTACCACCGAAAGGGGAGGACTTCCATGTAAGCCCTCCCAGCAGGAAGTGGTTGAGATGCTTGATTTCCCCACAGTAGTAACACATTCTATTGGGATGGGGTGACATCCCAATAGAATGTGTTACTACTGTGGGGAAATGCACTGATTACTGTGAAAATTACAATTGCAGTTTGGGAGTTAACTACTAGGGGGTGCTGAATGGGTTAAGTGTGACCTCAGATGTGTTTCTAACTGTAGGGGGGCGGGGCTGGATGTTTGACGTCATTGATCATGTTTCCTTATATCAGGGAACAGACGATCAATGACACTGCCACAACGAAGAACAGGGAAGGTGTGTTTACACACACCTCTCCCCGTTATTCAGCTCCGGAGGACCGATCGCGGGACACTGGCGGCAATCGGGTCCGCGGGCGCGGTCACGGTGCTTCGGACCAGGTCGCGTGCACGCGACCCCACGGTTGGGCTTAAAGGGCCACGTACAGGTACGTGGATGTGCCCAGCCGTGCCATTCTGCCGACGTATATCGGCGTAAAGGGGTCCTTAAGTGGTTAATAGAAAAGTGATGTATGCTTAAAGTGGACTGCAACCCAAAAAAGTGAAGCTTTAAACAGAACATTTACAATTGTTTATTGTGTCAGTACCCTAAATTATTTACTATTAGGTTTGATTTTCACCTGAAAAATAACAGTGCACTTCCTGGTATGAGAGTGTACCTAGGCACCTCTGTGCCTACACCCACATAGCTGTATATGTTCAGTATGGGATTTAGGACACTGTTGCCTCTGATTGCTAGTATCAGGAGATTATGAGTAAAATTTAGTGATGTCACTACTGTGCTGCTCATTGTTCTCCTTGCTGGAGGCTCTAACATTGAGGACAGAAAACTCTACCCATACCAAGATGGCAACCACCATACAGAGACACTTTGCAGGAACAAGCCTTGGTAAGTCAGTAACATTGGAAAGATCAGCTGCAATATGGGAGACCTTTGTCCTCTGCCTGCCTCATTTTTGTTCAGTTACTCTTTAAAGTCACATAAGTAGCAAAACGTGGCTGAGATGAAGGCATTGCAGCCTATTGAAAGAAATTAGTCATGCAGAGAGCTTAAAGTACTTATGTATAATTATTTTTGCATAGGATTACTTTAAAGTGTAGAATAATAACAAACATAGTTATACCTGAGGTTTTTCATGTGGCGTCCTCACAAGGTCTCCAAGCATACGTTGACGAAACAGGCCTCCATCAACCGATTTTGCGGAATACATTTTAGCGTTTAGCCCAGTGACAGCTGAGTCGTTTATCTAGTCAGAATACAGAAGTCACACTAAGATAAACATAAGTTCAACATTTTTTATTTTTTCATCCTTTTTGGGACTTCCAATCATTTTATATAAGGTTAGGGTTATGCAAACTCTAAATCAATCTCTTAAATTTGGCATGTCTCTGTATTCATTCGTCTTAAGCAACATTTTGTTTTCAGAAATCTGTTGCAAAAGAACTTCCCGTTGCAATCTGACAACACTAAGGCCCCTTTCACACTTGTGTGAAATTTGACTGCAAAGTCGCATTACAAGTCATACCCCATGATTTCCAATGAGTACCATTCATATCTGTGTGACTTCAAGTCGCATAGACTTCAAAGTAGTCCCTGCACTACTGTGGTCGGACTCTGATGCGACTTGAGGTCTATAGACCTCAAGATTACACAGGCATTGCTTAAAGTCATGCCAAAGTCGCATTAAAATTGTGGCAAAAATCACAGCATATCGCGTGACTTTCAGGTCGCACAAGTGTGAAAGGTGCCTAAAGCCCTGTACACACGATCGGTTTGTCTGATGAAAATGGACCGATGGACTGTTTTCATCGGACAAACCGATCGTGTGTGGGCCCCATCGGTTTGTTTTCCATCGGTGAAAAAAAATAGAACATGTTTTGAAATTTTCCTATGGATAAAAAAACGATAGAAAAAAACGATGTCTGTGTGGAAGTCCATCGGTCAAAAATTCACGCATGCTCAGAATCAAGTCGACGCATGCTCGGAAGCATTGAACTTAATTTTTCTCAGCACGTTGTAGTGTTTTACGTCATCGCGTTGGACACGGTCAGATTTTTGACTGATGGTGTGTATGTAGGCAAGACTGATGAAAGTCAGCTTCATCGAATATCCAACGAAAAAATCAGTCGGATTAGATTCCATCAGATATCCGATCGTGTGTACAGGGCTTTAGTCACTACCTCATAATTAGTAGCAACAATGTCAGCCTGCAAGCACTTTGAGTTAATTGTTGGTCTGCCCATTTGTCCAATGACCAACTGATGGAGTGCATACAACAGGTTGACAGTTGCAGTGTTGCCAGCCATTAACAGGACGTGTTGCTACTGAAAGCATCTTCTGGTATAAAAGCTCCAGGTTTTGTTTTAATAAAACCTACCTTTTGGTAAAAATGTAAAAAAAAAAATCTGTACTAGGTACTCTACTACTATTTATGCAAAATTTGTACAACAAGTTGATAAACTTTTTATTTTTAATTACATTTTTATTCCCAGTCCTATTTTTTTCCTTTTTTTGTGTATGAATTGAACTTATAGCATTATTATCTATTGCACTTTTATGAGCACATTAAACACCTTACTGTATTTGAATTTTGGTGATAAATTAGGCAAATATTGCATGCATTTTTGCATTTAAAGGTGTCCGTTTATGAAGCAGTGAACATCGGTGATCCCAGGGATCGCTGCTGATCACAGCCCATAAACAGTTTATGAAACAGAGATAATCGGGGGGAGAAGTGTTTGAACTTGTTCTCCCGCTGATTATCTCCACACACAGAGAATCCTCATAGACTGACACAGTAACAGACAGTTAATGAAGCTGTGATCTCAGCGCTTCACTGGCGATCTGTGTCAGAATTCACACTCCCCAATTCACCATCTCAGAGGTGATGAAGCAGGGAGTGAAGAGAGAATCAGGGGGGATCTGAGGAGGAAGGAGGAAGATTTTTAAGTTCCTTCTACCTCGTTCAGACCCCCCAACACTGTAACTATATCCCCCTGTAATATTTATGTGTATACATATATATACATACATATACAGTAACTGTCCTTTACATATCAAGATTCTTACCTGTATAAGAGGGTGATAACCTATAGCGGTCACAAATTTTATCTGCCAGTAGTATTGTCTGCACTCTCGATAGGATGATGAAATAGTAATCTGGCCATTTTCTGGAATAGCTTCTAGGGCAGATTTTAGATCCATTGGTGATATGTTTACAGGAAGATCTACAATGCAATCAAATATAAAATGTTTAAAAGTTTATTTCCATCTGCCAACATGATAAGTAAACAAAAATGGCAACCTTCCCAATTTATAACTAGCTTTTAGATCAAGGTGCACATGAAAGTGCTTTGAACAGCAGTTTACATACCCTGGCAGAATTTATGATTTATTGCCTATTTTTCAGAGAATATAAATGATAACACAAAAACTTTTCTTGCACTCATGGTTAGTGAAGAGCCTCCAGTTCCTGTAAATTCTTGGGCTGTCTTGCATGAACGGCACATTTAAGATCTTCCCAGAGTGGCTCAATGATATTGAGGTCAGGAGACTGAGAAGGCCACTCCAGAACCTTCACTTTATTCAGCTGTAGCCAATGATAGGTTGGAATGTCCAAGTACGTCCTATGCGCAGCTTCCTGGCTGATGAATGCAAATGTTTCTCCAGTATTTTTTGATAACATACTGCATTCATCTTGCCCTCAATTTTGACCAAATTTCCTGTGCCTTTGTAGCTCACACATCCCCAAAACATCAGTGATCCACCTCCGTGTTTCACAGAAGGAACGGTGTACCTTTCATCATAGGCCTTGTTGATTCCTCTCCAAGTGTAGTGTTTATGGTTGTCATCACTCCAAATGACTTTGTGCCAGAAGGTTTGAGGCTTGCCTCTGTGCTGTTTGGCGTATTGTAAGTGGGATACTTTATGGCATTTGCATAGTAGTGTCTTTCTTCTGGCAACTCGACCATGCAGCCCATCTTTCTTTCCAGTGCCTCCTTGTTGTGCATCTTGAAACAGCCACACCACATGTTTTCAGAGAGTCCTGTATTTCACCTGAAGTTATTTGTGAGTTTTTCTTTGCATGCCCAAATCATTTTCCTGGCAGTTGTGGCTGAAATTTTAGTTGGTCTACCTGACCGTGGTTTGGTTTCAACAGAACTCTTCATTTTCCACTTCTTGATTAGAGTTTGAACACTGCTGATTGGCATTCTCAGTTTCTTGGATAACTTTTTATATCCCTTTCCTGTTTTATACAGTTCAACTACTTTTTCCCGCAGATCCTTTGACGATTATTGTGCTTTCCCCATGACTCAGAATCCAGAAATGTCAGTGCAGCATTGGATGAAAGATGCAAGGGTCTGTCAGGAAATTCCGACAGCAAATGTCCGATGGAGCATACACACGGTTGGATTCATATGGGCCATGCTTCATATGGCTTTTTTTGCCTCTCTCTGGATCAGCTAAAAGTTTAGGATTGAGTATGCAGAGGTTTTTTTTTTTTTTTACTGGTTGCACTTAGATGGACGAGTGTCTTTTTTCAACCCGACTAACTATGTACCTAATGTACGTACTGTATCTATGTTCCAACATGAAGACTTTCATAGATTACATTCATTTACAACCACACTATACAAGGTACACATACATATAGGTATACAAGGCCCTTGACAAGGTAGGCTTTGGAAATCTTTTTTCCTAATGCAAATTTTTAGACAGTGTACATTAATTTTCTTTTTTGCTTTCTAACTAGCTTGTAAATGTGCTGGGAAATACATTTTTGTTTTACTTGTTTAATATAATAAGTAGCATCTGCTCTGGCATAACTTAAAGTGGAGTTCCACCCATAAATATAACATTACATCAGTAGTTTTAAAAAAATGTCATTAGTCCTTTACGAAAAAAAAATCTTTTTTTTTAGATGCCTTCAAAGTGTTGTTGCTAGGCAGAATAGTTAATCTTCCCACTTCCTGAACCTAGGTGCTTAATGCTTCCTAACCTACACCGCACAGACTCCTGGGAATATAGTGGGTGTAACTTTCCAGGAGTCTGTGCATTCCCCAGTCTCAAAGAATCATGTGACTTGGACAGCACAGGTGCTGAAACCTGATCTGACACGGCTTGTGCAGCACTGAGCATGTGCAAGATTTGCAAGGCTGAAATCCAGGAAGTCCTACAGTCTGGCTTCATGATGCCCACACTTAAGATGGCCCCAGTCAATTTCTATTTTATAAAGTGTCTAAATGCTGTAACAACCTAACAAAACGGACCTTAGTTTACAGACTAACTTTACTAGAATACATTAAGCTTGTGTATTACAGGGGTATTTATATTTAAAAAGTGAAATTGTGGCCGGAACTCCGCTTTAACATGGGTGTATAGGATACAAGTGCTGTTCATCTAAAAGCCTACTGGGATCACAAGTCATTGGAGGCCTCCCCACATTCAGGAACAGAATATGGAAGCCTATGATTCAGCTGATGAATGCATGTTTTTAGGATGCAACATAACAGTTCAAATTTACTTAATGCTGAACTCCAGGCAGATATATAAGACACATGCAGCTCTGTATTAAATGGTACATCGTAAAATAATGTTTTTAAATTTAAGCAATGTCAGTACCTAGATCAGACCTGATCTATCATCCTCTTACAATCTTCTGTATAGCAGAGCTCTGATTGAGAGAGGAGACCAGGGCTCAAGTCCTGCGGGAACGCGTGAGAACGGAGTTCCTGCACTTTTTTCACAGCAGGAACGCAGTTCCCTTTGCAGGACTAGAGCAGCCTCGAGCAGCCGAGCCGCCCGAGCTAATCCTTCACTAAGCAGCGATGCCCAGCTCGAGTCACTGTCAGGGGCAGGCAAACCTTAGTAATTCTTTATGTTACTGGCCGCTTCCTGTATATGGATTCATCAGGTAGTGTGCGGGTATTCCGTCACTTTCTCGATGCCGTAATGTCTCCTGGGAGCTTTTGTCATTGTTCCCAGGAGACATTGCGGAGGTCTGCCACGAGTTATTGCGGGATTTAGAAAGAACTTGCCTAAAGTTATTTCTAAATCCCGCGAAAACTCGCGGCAGACCTCCGCAATGTCTCCTGGGAACAATGACAAAAGCTCCCAGGAGACATTGCGGATCGAGAAAGTAACGGAATACCCGCACACTACCTGATGAATCCATATACAGGAAGCGACCAGTAACATATAGGATTACTAAGGTACAGTGGATCGAAAAAAATAAAAATAAAATGCGGTTTAGTAATTATGCATATGAGCGTATAATTTTTTTTTTTTTTTGGTGGGGGAGTGGATCTTGGGTGGGAGTTCCCACACTTTTTTCCCCCAAGACTTGACCCCTGGAGGAGACAATCAGTTGTGCTACAGTGCTGATAGGAGGAGAGACCAAGGTAACAGAGGAAAAACACTGAAACATTTACTGACAATAAAACAGCAAACATTTTGTCAAAATATTGAAGATTTTGAAAAAGGTGAAAAATATTTGACCTTACAATCCCTAGAAGACGTAGCCAAGGTAGAAGGAACAGAAATAGATAATTTAATAGCTCAAGAAACAGTCAGTACTCCTCAGTGACATAGGCGATAACATCAAAAATGTAGACTTTGCACAGTGCCACCTGCCAGTGCCATCTGCCAGTGCCACCTGCCATCAGTGCTATCTGCCAGTGCAATCTGCCATCAGTGCTACCTGCCAGTGCCATCTGCCATCAGTGCCATCTGCCCGTGCCATCTGCCATCAGTGCTACCTGCCATCAGTGCTACCTGCCAGTGCAATCTGCCATCAGTGCCATCTGCCCGTGCCATCTGCCCGTGCCATCTGTGTCATCAGTGCCATGTGCCATCTTTTATTAGCGTCACTAGTGCAACGTATCAGTGGCATCACCAACAATGGCTAGAACATCATTTTCAGCTGAGGAGGCGTACAAAATTCTTGCGGCCAAAGGGAGCAACGGGGAGCTCTCCGGATTCCTCCACAAATTCAGACACTGAATCTGACATTGACTACGAGCCGATACTTAGCAGTGGAACAATGACAGCCTCAAAGGAGGAAGAGGAGGGCCAGCCCGCCAGACAAAGGCATTCTGCTGAGGAGGCAGTGCCATCCACCAGCACCACAGTGCCATCCACCAGCACCTCAGTGCCATCCACCAGCACCACAGTACCTTAGCAAGCAAGGTCACGTACCAGTGGGGTGTGACCTCAGTCCTAAAGGGTTAGGTCCCATGCCTGCCTTCCCTTTTCCCTTCAGAACCCCTTGTGGCTTCCTCCTAATTCAGGAGAAGCCAACATTCCCCCTTTAACTGCCCAGCCAGGAGTCCAGGTGGACACAGAAAATTTTGCCCGATTGACTTTTTCAATTACATTTTTACTGAGGACATGCTTGCCTCAATTGTGGCCCAGTGCAACCTTTATGCACAACAATTTATATCCAGTTACCCAACGTCCTATTATGCCCGTCCCTACGAGTGGAGAGCCCTAACAGTGGAGGAGTTTAGAATTTTTTTGGACCTCACATTCTGTATGGGACTAAACAAAAAAAAAAACAAGTACGTTCATATTAGTCATCTTGCCCCATCTACCACATGCCCATCTTTTCCTCAGCAATGCCCAGAACCAGATACCAGAACCAGATATCTAATGATCATGCATGATCTACCCTACAATGACAATACCCAATTCCCCCCGGTGCGCGGGAGTGAGGAAACTAATGGATGTCCAGGGACGTCCACCTGGCACATCAGGTCCGCGCTGCTGCCGTCTTTCGGCAATAGTGTGGATCTGAAGTAGTTAATCAATCACTTCTAACAGGGGTTTTCCTTTGGAGACCAAAGAAGGTTTCCAATCAAACCTATTTTGATAGGATGGACTTTTGTTTTGTTTTGTTATGTATGGTTTATGATATTAAGATCAGGTTCTGGTCCATTAATATTACCTACATCTATTTACATTAGCCCTGTTACAAGTGTGTATGTGTGTGTATATATGCATGATCAGAGCGTGATGCAGCTGCTCTTAACAGACAACATTGTCTAATTTTAACATTTTCCTGGTGTTGGTGGTGGGTACCTGGTCTTGGATGCCTTTTTTGTATTAAATAAATTTTCTAATATAATATATCCCATATTAAGCAGCATGGCCCGCATGTGTCTCTTCACAGTGGGAATCCTTCCCCTGTAACTCTTTTTCATATAACAGAGAGATGTGTCTGACTCTGATCTAATCAATGGCTGGGGTATGGACATAAACTATTAGTACTACCAAACTGCAGCAGAGAAAGCTCAGGTGAGAGAGTTGTGTAAATATCAATACTTAATAGACAGAATGGCAGGTAAATCAGATGATTAAGATGTATTTAATTGGTGCATTCAGTAGTTTTCCTGTAGTTTAGGAGGAGGAACAAAGGGAATAATTTTATTTTTCAAAAATCTTATCTAAGAATTTTCGTTCGTATTTTGCACCATTAGTGGGCTGCAGCCAATTTTCGTGCGGCCAATGAATTTTAATAATCGGACATGTTGGAATTTTTTTGAAAAACTATCGATTTTCTAATCAATGATGGGAGAATCGTGCAAGAAATGTAATCGAAAAAGAAATGTGCATATGCAATAAAAGAAAAATCCCGGAAAGAAAAGAAGATTCCCAGCTACGAAAATTATTTTCTGTAGCATCGTGAGGTGAAATTGAAGGCTTGGTTGGTTGAATTTTCAAATCAATGGTGGCACCATCTGATCACAAAATGCACAAATCTTCTGATTTTCAAAAGAAAATTATTTCGAAATTCGTCCATGTATGGCCAGCCAAACATGACATTTTATAAGACTGGAGTTTCCGAAAGCCCCATTTATTATTTTATCGAGAATAATAAAGACAAGCATAAGTGACAGTACCTGGAATCTCCTTCCCATAACACACAATACTGAATGTTCCTCCAACAGGTGGAGAAGCTGTTCGAGTTCTGTTTATTCTTATTGATGTCCCTTCAGTCCAGGTTGATGCTTGATAGATGGCTGAATCAGCATTGTTCTGAATGCCCTATTAGTATGAGAGATTGAAAAACAGAGAATAATTGTTATTCTGTTTTTATTTGAATTTTTTTACTTTTATTGACATACCCCATCTTTTGATACTAAACATATATCCATATGACGCAATTGGATCCTGTCTCAATTGTTCCTACTATGTGTATGTATGAATGTGAGTTAGGAACCTTAGATTGTACACTCCTTGAGGGCAGAGACTGATGTCAATGTACAAGATATATGTAAAGCGCTGCGTAAATTGACGGAGCTATATAAATACCTGTAATTAAATAAACAAATGGCTGATTATACACTGAGCAAAATTCTAAACGTAACACTTTTGTGTTTGCCCCTATTTATCATGAGCTGAACTTAAATATCTACAACTTTTTCGATGAACACAAAAGGCATATTTCTCTCAAATATTGTTCATAAATCTGTCTAAGGGGCCTGTCACATGGGCGGGTCCCGTGTCCGACATCTGCTTGCTCAGCGGGGATAGCTCTGTTAATTCGACGCTGAGCCGGCGGGTGACAAGTCCGTCTCTGCACACTGAAATGGACCTATCTGATCTCCGATTTCCTATATTGGGGGATTGGATGAAAACGGATTCGATCCACCACATGGATGGAAAATATGGACATGTCACCGCTGACATTCATCGCTCCATAGAGATGACAGGTGGATCTGAACGGTCAGCCCGTGTGAAAGAGCCCCTAATCTGTGTTAGTGAGCACTTCTCCTTTGCTGAGATAATTCATCCACCTCACAGGTGTGGCATATCAAGATGCTGATTAGACAGCATAATTATTGCACAGGTGTGCCTTAGGCTTGCCACAATAAAAGGCCACTTTAAACTGTGCCGTTTTCCTGTTTAGGGGGGTTCGGGGGTGACCAAGTATCTGGTGACCACCATTTGTCTCATGCAGTGCAGCATATCTCCTTCGCATAGAGTTAATCAGATTGTTGATTGTGGCCTATAGAATGTTGGTCCATTCCTCTTCAATGGCTGTGCGAAGTTGCTGGATATTGGCAGGAACTGGAACACGTTGTCATATGCGCCGATCCAGAGCATCCCAAACATGTTTAATGGGTGACATGTCCGGTGAGTATGCTGGCCATGCAAGAACTGGGATGTTTTCAGCTTCCAGGAATTGTGTACAAATCCTTGAAACATGGAGCCATGCATTATCATACTGCAACATTAGGTGATGGTTGTGGATGAATGGCCCAACAATGGGCCTCAGGATCTCATCACGGTATCTCTGTGCATTCAAAATGCCATCAATAAAATGCACCTGTGTTCATTGCCTATAGCATATGCCTGCCCATATCAAAACCCAGCTGCCACTATGGGCCACTCGATCCACAAAGTTGACATCAGCAAACCGGTTACAACGACAAACTGCAGTCAGGTCGAGACCCTGATGAGGACGACGAGCATGCAGATGAGCATCCCTGAGATACTTTCTGACAGTTTGTGCAGAAATTCATTGGTTATGCAAACCGATTGATGCAGCAGCTGTCCGGGTGGCTGGTCTCAGATGATCTTGAAGGTGAAGATGTTGGATGTGGAGTTCCTGGGCTGGAGTGGTTACACGTGGTCTGAGGTTGTGAGGCCGGTTGGATGTACTGCCAAATTCTCTGAAAAGTCTTTGGAGATGGCTTATGGTAGAGAAATTAGCATTCAATTCAAGGGCAACAGCTCTGGTGGACATTCCTGCAGACAGCATTCCAATTTTCACGCTCCTTCAAAACATCTGCGGCATTGTGCTGTGTGATAAAACTGCCCATTTTAAAGTTGTCTTTTATTGTGGCCAGCCTAAGGCACACCTGTGCAATAATAATGCTGTCTAATCAGCATCTTGATGTGCCAATTCTGTGAGATGATGGATTATCTTGGCAAAGGAGAAGTGCTCACTAAAAGATTTAGACAGATTTGTGAACAACATTTGAGAGAAATAGGCGTTTTGTGTACAATGAAAAAGTTGTAGATCTTTAAGTTCAGCTCATGATCAATAGGGGCAAACACAAAAGTGTTGCGTTTATAATTTTGCTCATAATAAATAAATATATATTATTATTCTTACTGGCTCTATTTAATGAGATAATATCAAAGTCAAAAGATAATGTGAGAATCTCCTAAAGTGGTTGTAAACCCTCCTGGGGGAAAAAAAAAAAACACCCTGCAAGATAAGGGCATAATTAGATGGTATGAGCTCAGCGGGGATCACTCTGTTGATTGACGCTGAGCCGGCGGATGACGTCATAAATCATATTTTTTTTTTCATCATAATTCATAATAAGCATACTAGCTCATTATGAATTACTTACCCGAGAATGAAGTCCCCGCAGCTGTCTTATCTCCCCCTCCGGTCGGCAACATCTATCCCGGAGGTTACTTCCAGGTATCGCGGCTCCAGTGATGTGATTGGCCGGAGCCGCGATGACGTCACTCTCGCAAAGTCTTATTGAATAAGAATGTATGTATGACCTCTGAAACATGTTAGCTGCCATCTCTTAATGGACCCTTTTATTGTGATAAATACAAATTTATATCTGGACTGATCTCTTTGGCTTGGTGACACCATACCTTTAAGCTATACAAGCTGACTATTCCAAGCTCCCTGTTAGGGCCCCTAAAGGCAAGATAGAGCTGCCCACTAGAGCAATAATCTGGCTCACTTGAAGGCTCCAGAAAGCTTGGAGATTAGCACTCCAACACCCAAGTTCTGGAGGGAAAAAAAATACTTTCACAGTGGTTTTGTATCTTCCTAACCCTTTCCAAAGTGTCACTCTGGGCTTTCAACGGGGGAGGAGCCACAGAGTATGGCACCAAACAGCAGCTGGACGCTGAGGCTCCCATGCCCCATCCCTGAGCGAGTGAGAACATGACCCGGACCTGATAAGCCTGAAGCCTGAAACTTGAAGCTGTAAAACCTTATTAGACTAACTAGCATTACTTGGAGAAGTTTGTGCATGTCTGTCTGCCATCCCTGGAGCCATTCTGGTTCCACTGCTGCTAGCGGCATCTGTACCTTTATCTGCCTGCATATAACTTCCACCTGCCTGCATATAGCCCGGCATCTTTGAGTGGTCCTCGCCGGACACTAGTCTGGAAAGAAGTCTTAAGGTACAGAACAGCGTGGGGAGATGGTGTAGAGTAGCCTGGGGAGTCCAGGCTAGACTGTGGGCGGCCGAGGATGACGAGACGCGGACAACTAACCTGCCTGTGGATCTCGAGGTCGGCTGGTGAGAGAGGAGAGCAGTGGGAGAGATGGGAGATTGCCTGCGTGATATCCGTGTGCCCCGTGAAAACAGCGGAAAGAGAGAGCAGCACTGTGTCAAAGCCTGGAGCAGGAGAGGTAGAAAGATCTGCGGAGGGGAAGAGCTGGTACCCCATTGAAGATAGCAGGGATATTTAGACTGCCCCACACCCCCAGTTCGGGGAAGCACCTTGGAGCCCGCAGAGCGGGGGCCGCATAGATACCGCACTAAGCAACGGAGCCCACACCTGCCCCTTATCTACCACTGTTTCCTGACTGTCCCCCGAACAATTCAGGACGAGACCGATGAGAACGAGGATCGGGTAGGAACAATATAACTGTGCAATGTAAACTTGTGCAAGCTGAAGGGATTGAAAGCTGGAGGGACTGTCTTTTTTTTTCTCACCCCTAAACCCCTCAATTTCTTTCATTACATAATTTTTTTTTGGGGGGGGGTACTTGCATGTACATTTGCCTACAAACTTGACTGTGGAATTAAGGAACTGAGGTGCATATGTACACATATGGGTAAAAGCTTTGTTTGAGTATACATTGGTACTACTATCTTCAAATAGCAAACATGTATGGAAAATTAGACTGATATGATGAGCAGAGAGAAGCAGCAGAAAAATCAGCTGTTTGGGGATATCCAGGATAATAACTAAGAACCAGCAGAGAACATTCTCATGAGTTAAACAGCTGTAGAGGCACAGGACATATTTGCTTGATATTACCTGGGGCAACCCCCCTTCACCTCCCACATTGCATCGAAATACTGTATATCTACATACTGCAAGTAACCCCCTTTGTTTTTTTCTTTCTCATTTTTTTTTTTGGACTTTATAAATACCTACGGCGGGATAAACAACCCTGCATAAATAATCCTGCATACTGATATTTTTTAAGATAGACAAATCAACTGGATATCAATAGGACATTTAAGCTAATTGCCTTTCTGCGGGGACATACAGGGAGTTAACACAAGTTACAATATCAGATATAATATTAGGGGAAGGATAGGGGGATCAACATCTAAACACAGTGCAATAAAATAAGTAAGACAAATAATAAATAATATAAATAAACAGTAAAAACAACTAAAGAAGAACGAAGAATAGAGAAATAACTAATTAAACATAAAATTACGGGAGAAAACAATGGGAAAGAAAGGACCAAAAGGCACAGAAAGCGGGAAAGGAAATTCAATAAAGATGTATATAGTACAGGATAGGGTAGATCAAAGGGTGGAACAGGAGGCGGGGAGGGTGGAGGAAATGATCCTTTCCCCAGAGAGACAAGCTACTGGAAATCCTGCTATGGAAGAAGAAAAATCTCCGCCAAAAAAACAAGAAGAACAACAGCAAAAGATGGATAAGGAGAGACGAACAGAAATAGATAACTCCCAATTACCCCCTACTAAAAAGGACATGGTAGAGATGATGGCACGCTTAGAACTCATGATCAAATAAGAACTGAATGTGACCAGAGCAGATATTCAAAATGTATTAACAAGAGTTAAAGAATCAGAAGTACAGTTTGATGAACAAAAAAAAGCTATTATGGAATTACGTGAGAGGGCGGAAAGGGACTGGATAGAAATGAGGAATATTCAATATAAGCTTGAGAATCAAGAAAACAGAAACAGATGAAACAACTTAAGGATCCACGGGTTGCCAGAATCTGTAAAAAGTAGCGATCTAGAAAACGTGGTCTGCGAAATATTCAATAAAATAATGAAAAAAGTCCCAACCCCTATAGCTTTTGACAGAAAACATAGAGTTCAGAAAAATATGAAAGTCTCACCTGAGATGGCAAGAGATGTAATAGTGAGATTTACTCAATATGAAACAAAACAACAAGTTCTGCAGGGTACGAGAAACTCTAAAGTTATTGAATATGAGGGAGCCACGTTACTCATCTTTACCGATCTGTCAAAGGAGACACTCTCACGCAGAAGAGCTCTGAAACCCCTGATAAACCAACTACAAGAAAGAAAGATCTATTATAGAGGGGGATTTCCAGCATGCTTGATAGCTAAAAATCAAGGAATATTAGCCACCTTGCGATTTCCAGAAGATCTGAAGGAATTCTGTAGTAAAATGGACTTGCCAAGTATTAATCTAGAAAACTGGGAAAAGAAACCCCCAGATTGGAAAAGTAAATATTAGGCTATCAGGTGGGGATTAGTAAGGTTACTAAGAAAAATTTCTCTCGGGGAGGGGAGGACCTGGCGGTGCCTGCCTGCGCCCGCGGGACCTGCCTGCGCCCGCGGGAGATTCGACCAGGTCTGGGGCCTAGCAATAGGTTCCAGCCCAGCTGATCATAACATTGATAATCAATGCAGGGAGGGGGGGAAGGGGGGTGTATAGTTTGTTTTGTTAAGTTGGTTATTGTATGGGTACATTAGAGGGATCATCCTTAGGAAAATATTTTATATATACTGCAGGTATAGGCTCTGGGAAGCATATACTTAACCCTCTGAAAAAATGGTGCCTTTAAAGATGGTCACATATAATGTTAGAGGGTTAAATAGCCCTAGCAAGTGGTATCAAATATTGCAGGAAGTGAAAAGTTGGTCATCAAATATTTGTTTTGATGTAGGAGACCCACTTTAAGTGGTCATCCAGGGCCAGACTAAACTCTTTTTTTCTAACATGGTTCCATGGATACTCCCCTAATAAGAGATCTAAAGGGATAGCAATAGGTTTTGACAAACACCCCTTTTGTTATAAAAACAATGGAGTTGGACTCTGAAGGGTGGTATCTATTTATTAAAGGCTCCCTGTTTAACAAAACATATACACTAGCTAACATTTACTGCCCTAACATCCACCCCTGTCTTTTTTTGGGGGAAAAGTACTGAATAAATTGTAAGGGGGGGGGTGATTAATTTTGTGTTCAACCCAGCCCTGGATACCCAACCTCTTTCCAGGCCTATCTTAATTTGTTGATGGCCCAAACTACAGTGATTACCAACTTCAGTTAAAGTGGACCTTCAGTCATTTTTTTTCAACTTTCCATCTATTTAACTTTGGATAGTAAAACATTTTTTTCTGACAGTAAATACCTTGTACAGACCACTTCCGGTTTCTTGTCTGGTAAAAAGCCTAGCCCTATGACATCATGCACAGCTCACTCTCTCTCTCTCTCTCTCTCTCTCTCTCTCTCTCTCTCTCTCTCTCTCTCTCTCTCTCTCTCTCTCTCTCTTTCTCTTTCTCTTATAAGAGGTTGCCAGGAAGGAGGGGGTGAGTCATAAGAGGGCCAATGAAAGCTGCAGAGCTGGAGGTGTGCCTCTGTGTAAATCCAGGTACTAAACAGGCAGCAGCTTCAGCTGCCCACAGTTAAACTGGCTGTAGCCAGACTCAGTGGAGGGAGATTTCTGCAGTATATTTGGCAAGTACAGAATATATAAAATAATATGCAAAGTGGTTGGAGGGAAGCTTCAGAATGGCAAAGATGTTTTTAAAACAAATTATGTGAGCAGACTGCAGTTCCTCTTTAAGTACCCCCAACAGATCATAAATACCAAGCTATTACTGAACTCTGTTGGGGGTACCTGAGGACTGAGGAATAGAACCACTGATCTAGAGGATTTATAGTCTATAGTGATTGTCTTGTGGGCTGCCTACCCAATACAACCTTTAAACGAGACATCATGGCACTTTGGCAGCAATTGGACTGACATAAAAAAGTGACCACTTGGCATTATTTATGGATCAACCCTGTCTCAAAATATAAGTATATAATTTTGCTTAATTTTCTTATGAACAGGAATCTCTATCTCTATCTCTCTCTCTCTCTCTCTCTCTCTCTCTCTCTCTCTCTCTCTCTCTCTCTCTCTCTCTCTCTCTCTCTCTCTCTCAAACATACCTCAGCAAATCCTATGGCAAAGAGTGGAAAATTGTATCCACAGTTGTATGGTGTTATAGTGATGGTATGCTTGGTTACAGATGTACTAATCGTGCTGGTCACATCAATGTTACTGATCACAATCCCACTTTCAGATAAGGCTGGTCTTCGCCTGTGAACTGAATCACATACAACAAAAAAAAAGAGATTAACAGCAATGTTATGGTATAAGAGCAAGTTTAAAGCAACCTGTCTTGAAAGAAACATAGGTGCTGCCTGTCTTGATATTTGTAGCTAAACCAAACACCTAACATAACATGTATGATTTCATAAAAATAGCTAATCATCCCATAAGACTTGGAATATATCACCTATATGTAGTGTATTTTATAAATATTGCATACTAAGAAGCAAAATCCTTTGCCAATGTGCTATAAATGCTACCAATGCAGTATTAGGTCTCAAATTGACGTACTGGATACCCCAGCAACAAGATCTATTCACAATAAAGTCTAATGCCACGTACACACGGTCGGAATTTCTGACAAAAAAAAGTTCAATGTGAGCTTTTGGTTCAAAATTCCGACCGTGTGTAGGCTCAATCTGACTTTTTCTGTTGGAATTTCTGACAACAAAAATTTTCCGTCAAGAAAAGTTCTTGGGAATTCCGATCGTCTCAATGCAATTCCGACACACAAAAAAACACGCATGCTCTGAATCAATTTGACACAATTTGACACAATAGAACTTTGATTTAAAATGTATGCTTAGGAAAGCACTTAAACTACAAAAGGAAAGAGGAAAGGGATTTACCAGAGACGTCACTTGTTGTCACTTCTTCTCCAATGTACAAGACATCAACATAGAAATCTTGATTTGCCATTAGGCGGATAGTAAGCAAGTTGAAGTTTTTTCCAGTGTACTTTGATTCTATAAGCTCCAACAAGTTGATGCACGTGTATGTCCAGCTGAAAAAATAGGACACTTTCAACACATTTCCAAAGGAACAAAAGTCAAATCATTCAAATAAGAAAATGTATGTGCGGATTTTTATGTGACCAGCCTGCTTAACCCAAACATGGTGAAAGCAGGCATTGCATTATAAAATATATTTTACCGGTATATTTTCATCTTTTTTAGTTTTGTTAAATAACTGATATGTGTAAACAAATACCACCCATATTAGGTTTATTTATTTATGTTCATTTATTTTATAAATTCTGTTTATCGAAAGCTGTCAAGCTTACAATTTCAAAGGACAAGTCAAATGTGTGAATTCGGACCTGAAATGCAGCCAAAGAACCCCGTTTCCAGTGCGGACCACGGCTGCCCAGGAGGTATGTGAACTGGCTCCATTGAGAGCCATTCAGTCTCCTGTCAGGCGAATTTGATGCAAGGAAACCCGCATTCAATTTGCATAAGTGTGAACCCAGCCTGAAAGTGCAAAACAGCCGGGTTTCAAGTGTATACCAACAAGTTTTGTTGTCGGAAATTCTGATCGTGCGTACACAATTCCGACGCACAAAATTCCACGCATGCTCGAAATCAAGCAGAAGAGCCGCACTGCCTATTGAACTTAATTTTTCACGGCTTGTTGTACGTCACCGTGTTCTTGACGTTCTGAATTTCCGACAACATATGTGTGACCGTGTGTGTGCAAGACAAGTTTGAGCCAACATCCATCAGAAAAAATCCACGGTTTTGTTGTCGGAATGTCCGATCGTCTGTAAGCGCCATTAGGCTGGATTCACACCTATGCAGTTTTGGTGCTTTTTGCATTTTGCAGATTTGCACTGCAGTCCACTTAAAAATATTTTGGATAGAGAAAGGGAGGGTTATAACTCCTGTCAGTTTATTTTTTGCCATATGTGTCCCATTAAGGAGATTTAGCTTCACTTCCTGTCCCATAGCCAAAGCAGGAAGTGAGAGAAAATCCCTTGTAAATTTAGGGAACTCTTTGGGGATGCCCAGGTCACCAGAACCAGTGTCCACATTGGAAAATTTCCCCTTTATTACTTTTCAGGGACAACCCAAAATCTGGGGCTTTCTTTACTTTCACTTTCAATGACAATGGTAAACAGGACAAATACAGATTAATTACCTCCCTATCAGGGGGTACAGGCTGCAAAAAAAATAATCAGTGGTCTAATATATCTCCACTCTGTCCAAAACTGAAAAAATTTATTTGACTTTAGTAATATTTGAAGTCATTAGTTAACTAGCCAGGCTTCCCAGACTTTATAATATTTCCCTGAGCATCCTCTGTCCTTATGTGTCACCTTGCAAATAGGCAAAACATCACGGAACAGTTGCCAGCTGGAGCAGGCAGGCATACAAATAGGCAGAAAGAATCAGCTGCAGCAGGCCCTTCGGCCCCCTGGCAGCCCTGGACCAGCAAACCACATGGCGGCTCTCCCGAATACACATGCACTATTGCCGGTTACCAGTTGGTACAAGTGAGTTGGTGGGAGAAATGAGCTGCAGCAACTTGTCGGCTTTGTCAGGAGCTTTGGCCATGCAGGATCAGCAAACTTGCATGGTGGCTCTCCCAGGACACACATTTGGTGCAGACAAGCTGGGTGGCTTGTCAGCGGCTTTGTCAGTGCAAGTGAACGGTTGTTCATGAAATATGTCAGTCTACCCGAATGCAATTTAATACCTACCATGGATTGTTCTTAGGAATACTGTACCTGACTGTAAATATATATATATATATATATATATATATATATATATATATATATATATATATATATATATATATATATATAATACTATACTATGTATAACATTACAAATTTGTTTGACAATATGGTACTTGTCCGCGTTTACATGTTGACATTGTACGTACCAATAAACTTGCATTTTATATCTCATCACTGTTGCAACTTTCTATGAGTCTAGAGAGACAAAGACAGTGAGAGAGAGGAGATACAGGGAGAGAGATACAACGAGCCTCAGCACTCTCTTGCCCCCTGCCTGGCCTGCTCCTCTCTGGTGTTACCTGGCACTCTAGTCCCCTTTCAACACTCATTGCTCTATGCCATAGCAGACTGGCAAATTGCCCAGTCATGACTAGGGTCCGAAAGAACACAGAAAAATTTAGGAGCAACCTCCAAACTGCCTAAACCGCCTAAATCTAATAGCCTGCACCACTATGTGTCCTTTATTGCCTCTAACACAGTACATCACAAGCAACTACTTCTGCAGCAGCTCAGAATGCTCAAAACACCAGTCCTGTTGGTCCTGTCGCTAAAATTGGATAATAATCATGAAAATGTTATGTAATACATGATACAAATAGCGGGAACACTTTAAGTTGGAGAGGGGTTTCACAAGACCCTGAAAAGGAGGTAAATTCCAACAGTGTGGTTGCCTCTGATACAGGGCACCCCATCATTTATCCCTATCGATACCCTTATCAGTAAATCAGACAGCACAGAAGGGTTCACAAGAGCGATGCTCTCTACTGGTCACGACGATGCTCCCCCTGGGTAAACGTGGTCAATGCAGTCCCTGGATTGAACAGTCTAACAACTCCCCTGGTGGGAAAATAGCTAAGGATAATGATTAAGTTCTCAATTCTGATTGTGGTGGTGGTGGTAGCATGGATAGTAATGTCTCCACAGACGTGGAGCATATAGCTTCATACAACATAGCCTCTGACATCGGCTCTGCAACATCCGAACGTACAACCACCAAACTTGCTATCTGTAATTATTTAGCCTCTGAGGTTATAGAATCCATAGTAAATGCAAGGCAGAAAGAGAGAACGGGTAGGGGGAAAGAACAAAGAGATTCTAATAACTCATAGGACACTCATAGGACACATTAAGAACTACAATGGGACAGACTGGAAACGCTGGGGAAGCAATATTTTGTGCAGGCAAAACAGAGGAATGTATGGTGTTAAGAGACACTGACAGAAAAAAACATAGAGGAGGTAAGCAAAATAGATATTCCAAATACAAGATCTCCATATTTTTCAAACTCAGCCCAGTCAATATCCTACCACTCCTGGACTGAAGATCTTGAGCTGAGAGCAATCCTGTGCTTCCTTCCCACAAAACAAGATCTATCATGTTTATCAAACAGAGGAGATCTGCAAGCCATAGCACAATATCTAGATGGGCACTGAGAAAGGAGAAAACAGAAGTGCGGGAACAGCTGGATATTGTAGAGACTAGGGTCACAAATGTAGAAACCTCAGCGGATAATGTAAATATACGTCTGGTCCAATTGGAGTCATCTACATCCATTTTACATTAGCTTACTACACTTCTATAGATATAGAAGTGGGGAACCACAGTCGCTGGAACAATATTCACTTCATGGGCATCCCTGAAAATATTGCAGAAGCTGATCTAAGATCCACGATACAGTCCATATGCAACAACATGTTGGGCAAACCCACATCATCGAAGCTTTTAATACAGTGGTTCTTAAACTGGGTTCGATCGAACCCCAGGGGTTCGGTGAGTCAGTCTCGCGGGTTCGGCGGAGGTCAAGACACACACCTATACACACTGGCGTAGCGTGTGGGGGGGCAGGTGCACCGGCGCAACATTTAGGGGGGCGCCAGTGTGGACTGTGTCACTCTATTAATTTGTATTCACTGTGTCACTGTGTCTGTGCACCGGACCGGCCGCCATGTTCAGTCTCGACAATGGCGAGCCGGCGTGCTGTGATTGGGTGAATAGGTCATGTGGCCTGGCCTAAGTTGGCCTGTCTGTGATCACGGCGGGTGGCGCATGCGCTTGGAGTCTCCCGCCTCTGCCTTGCTGTCACTCCGATGCCGCCGTCATCTCCTCCGCGGTCCGGATCACTTCACCGACCGTGGCAGTGGCACTGCAGGCAGCGGCGGCACCGCGGCGCATATTGTGGACAGACAGGATTCGGAAGAGCAGGTAAGACTGAGAGACAGATGAGTATTGTTGCTTGCCCGGCCACTGGCAGTGTGTCTGGGACTGGGGGAGGGGGGCCTGAGCGCCGGAGGTCCAGGACGACTAGTACGGCATGTGGACTGGAGACGGATAAACATTCTGGCTGATTCTGAACGGTAGTGGCTTATTAAGTAAGTAAATAATATATAACTTGATATATATATGATAAATAACTTATATACCAAACCTAGAAACCTAGAAATCTAGAAAGGATTTTAAAGGTAAAGGTAAAGCTGCGCAATTTTCTGAACTGGTCTCTGAAAGACAACAGCAGAAGTCACACTGATTTGCAGTAAATATTCATTATTATGTTTTTGTTTTTGTGTGAAAATCATGTTTTAATCATGGTTTTGTTTTTTGTTCTCAATGGTTTTGTTCTTTAATGGTTTTGTTCATTTTGTGCACCCATGTATAAATATATACCTATGTTTTGAATTTGAAAAAATCATATTTTATTTTCCCAATTAAGAAGGGTTTGGTGAATGCGCATATGAAACTGGTGGGGTTCAGTACCTCCAACAAGGTTAAGAACCACTGTTGTAATAGATAGAGTACATCGGATCACTCAGTTCAGGAACCTTCAGGAGTTTGGCCCTCAAGACGTCTTACGCTGAATACATTTCTTCAACACAAAGGAAGAGATAATGCATCGAGCGTAGCAGATGGGACAGATTGAATACGCAGGATCACAGTTAATGGTTGTCTCTGACATATCAAGGAATACCCAACGCTTGAGAGGTAGTATGCGTCCTCTTCTAGAACATATTAAATCTTCAGGAGTGACATACACCTGGGGGTATCCATTCCATCTGAAGGTCAAGAGGGACAATGACCAGCTCCAAAATCCTTTTGTAATTCTAGGGAGTTAACCAATAATGATCCTGAATTGGCTAGACCTCATTTGAGATCTATGAGATTTCCTTATCCTTTTTTTCTGCTCAACCATTTCTGGCTTCTGTACGGGCACTCGGGGTAGAAGGAGGAAAGCATTAAGGCTGTTCCAAGGTTAACTGTTAATTTAGGGATTATATTTTTCTTTTCTTTATGTGTATTTTTACGATGGTATAACATATCAAACTAAATCTGGCTAGGGATAACACTATACTCTTGATGAAAGCAAGAATTGGCCTTGCTGTCAAAAATTGCAATGATATACGCCTGTCAAATAAGTGCAGAAAAATTGGTCTTTAGGTGTCGTGGTGCCTTCACACCATAACCCTATAGAGATACTCTTGATGAAAGCATGAATTGGCCTTGCTGTCAAAAATTTAATTTGGTGCCCCGCTCAAACAGCTGCGGAAAAATTAGTCTTTGGGTGTTGGTGGTGCTAATTGTGCCCATAAAACCTACACCAAAAAAATTATTTCAGATGAACTCAACACCCACAAAGCTTGGCAACCTAGACAGAGATTTGAGATCTAGAAAGCACTTAATCAGTAACATCAGCATCAGGGGCTTGATAGCTGCTGCTAATGCAGGACTAGGTAATTTTGATAAATGTTAGCTGGCCCACAGAGTCTATGGACAGACAAGCTCTCTTATCTGTCACAAAACCTCCAGCAGCACTGAATGCCTGTTCAAAAAGCATGCTGGATTCAGGGCTGCCCAGCAGCTCTTTTAGATACTGGGCTAGTTCTGGCCAGTTGTCTATTTTCATGACCCAGTAACCCAGTGGATTGTCAACTGGAAAGCTCTCCATATCTGATTTCACCCCTAAGATAATTTCCCCTGCGCACGAGAGGATAGTCCAAAGATCAAATTGCCTGTAAGGATGATATCAACAACGGTGCCACCGGCCTTGCTGCCTTTCATGGATGGGGATATCCTAGTGGCAAACAAGAGAAAAGAAAACAAAGGTGCACCAGCCTAGTGTACTACCGATTTTAATAAATTTAAAATGTATATACAGGGCCTACTCGCAAGTGTAGTAGAATCACAGCTTAAACAACATAAGCTGCAGTGAGAAGACCTCGAACCACACTCCGGTCATGGAGAAAGTGAAAAGGGTCACCGCCGGCTGACGCATTTCAAAGCTCTAAGCCTCTTCATCAGAGCCTAGCAGTCACTATATGGACCCCTTATATAGTTGTACATGTTGATCATATCCCCCCTTAATCTCCTCTTTCGAGAAAGAATAAATTCAGTTCCTCTAATCTGTCCTCATAGCTGAGCTCCTCCATTCCTCTTATCAGTTTGGTTGCTCTTCTCTGCACTTTCTCCAGTTCCCCGATTATCCCTTTTGAGAACTGGTGCCCAAAACTAAAATGCACATTCCAGACAAGGTTTTACTAATGATTTGTACAGGGGCAAAATGATATCGCTCTCTGGAGTCTATATCTCATAATACAAGAAGGGACTTTGCTCGCTTTGGAAACCGCATCTGCTACATAGTCGCCCAATTAGATAATGCATTGAAGTCGGCTTGTAAATTGGAGACATCCGTAAGGACGTTCTTCCACTGCATAGCTTGGTGTCATCTGCAAAGACTTAAATGGTACTTTTAATCCAAGACCCTATATCATTTATAAAGATATTAAAAAGTAAGGGTCCCAACACTGAGATACACCGCTGATAACCTTAGACCCTTCAGAGTAAGAATCTTTAACCACTACTCTCTGAATTCTGTCTTTTAGGCAGTTTTCTATCCATTTACAAATTGATATTTCCAAGCCTGTAGACTTTACCTTACACATGAGCCGTGTGTGGGGAACTGTGTCAAAGGCTTTTGCAAAATCCAAGTATACCACATCCACAGCCACCTCTCTGTCCAAGGTTTTAATTACCTCTTCATAAAAATAAATCAGATTTTGTTTGACAATTTTTTCCAGCAAGAATTCATTTAAATGGTCTTTTATTAAGCTCTACAGTATCTTCCCAACTATGGAAGTTAAACTAACAGGTATATAGTTACTTGGTAAAGACCGGGGCCCAGATTCACAAAGCACTTACGCCGACGTATAACAAGTTACGCCGACCTAAGTGCAAATGTGTGCCGTCGTATCTGTGCGCCAGACCCACGAACAGATATGCGCCTAAAAACAGGCTACACCCTGCCGACGTAACTTGCTTACGCCGGCGTAGGGTGGGCGCACATTTAGGCTGGGCGCATTGTGCCGCTTCCATTGATTAGCCATTCAAACATGCAAATGAGGGAATTACGGCGATTCACGAACCTGCGTTTGCCCGGCGCATGCTACGCAAGGTGCGCGTAAGTTGTACGTCCGGCGTAAAGTTATTCCCCATAAAGGAGGTGCAACCCAGCAGCAGACATGCTCAGGTCTGCACCAGGGAACACAAGCCGGCGTATTTTACATTGGACGTGTGTCTGGCTGGGCGTAGGTTACGTTCACGGCATATGCAGTGATCCGGCGTAGCTTAGGCAGTTGTGCCGGCGTTGGGGGGGGTGTGCGCATGCGCAGTTCGTGATACGTACATGTCTGGCGCTTGGCCCATCATTTGCATGGGGTCAGGCCTCATTTGCATGGGCCACGCCACTTCCACCTTTGCCGGCGTACGCCTTCGAAACCCACACCACGCTGGCGCAGCACTGGGAGCACTGGCTTGCTGAATTCACTGCGTTGGCGTAGCATACATTGGTTACTCTACAGCGGCGTAATGTGCGCCTTGCTCTCTGTGAATCTGGGCCTTTGTTCCCTTTTTAAATATAGGCACCATATTGGCCTTTCCTGTCATTAACGTCATTACCATTCCCGTCATTAACATGTCCCTAAAAATTAGATACAATGGCTTTGAAATGACAGAGCTCAATTCTTTTAGGATCCGTGGGTGGATGCCATCTGGTCCAGGTGCTTTACCGACCTTTATTCTGTCTAAATATTTCTGGACCATATAACTTTTGAGCCATTGTGTATAATTTGGGGCTGTGTCAATACCATCCCCATTATGGAATACAATTCAGTAAAAAATTTTGAACACAAATTAGATACCTATATGAGCTACTCCACTTACCAAGCAAGCACCATCACAGGTCAAGTGGTGATAACCCAAAACTCTGCACCCACTGAGTTCACACGGTATGGCTGTTTTACAATATGCTTAATTCACAGTACACAAGCTGGAGTCACTGCTTCACATGGAAATAAATAAATAAAAACATTCAAAAACATACCTGTAACCCTGAGCCATGTTGTAGGGAAATTGATCACTTATGGTGGAAACCGTTCCAGGGGAGTTAATGTTTTGATATTGAAAACTTATTTGAATTTGATTTATGAGGTTACCCTTGTAAGCAAGGCAAAGCTGAAAGCAAGACACATTTTTTTTTTTATCAACCATCTTCTTTACTGCTCTCATCCAAGGCATTTACAAGTTCTGTTACACCTGTTACTAAATCTGCAAATTGGTTTACTTTGACTACTGCAACCCTGAATTGTCTGGTGTTCCACTAACAAGACTCTAATATCTACAGCTGATCCATAAATGCTGCTGAAAGACATACCTACAGTGCCTTGAAAAGGTATTCATACCCCTTGAAATTTTCCACATTTTGTCATGTTACAGCCAAAAACGTAAATGTCTTTTATTGCGATTTTATGTAGACCAACACAAAGTGGCACATAATTGTGAAGTGGAAGGAAAATGATAAAAACATTTTTTTACAAATAAATATGTGAAAAGTGTGGTGTGCATTAGTATTTATCCCCCTTTACTCTTAAAGCCCTGTACACACAGTCGGAATTTCCGACAAGAAAAGTCTGATGTAAGCTTTTGGTCGAAAATTTCGACCGTGTGTATGCTCCATCGGACTTTTCCTGTTGGAATTTCCGCCAACAAAAATTTGAGTAATTTGAGTTCTCAAATTTTCAGACGGAAAAAATTCCAATTCGAAATTCCGATCGTCTGTAGCAATTCCGACGCATTCTCAGAAACAATTCGATGCATGCTAGGAAGCATTACATTTTATTTTCTCGTCTTGTCGTAGTATTGGACGTCACCGCGTTCTTGATGGCTCAGGTGGGAGAATCTGTCCACAGGACAACTATTAGTCGTGCGCTCCACAAATCTGCCTTTATGGAAGAGTGGCAAGAAGAAAGCCATTGTTGAAAGAAAGCCATAAGAAGTCCCATTTGCAGTTTGCGAGTAGCCATGTGGGAGACACAGCAAATATGTGGAAGGTGATTAAATTAAATTAATGTGCTGCGCTATCTCACCCAAAATCTTCCCAAATTAAAATTAATGAATTATATTTTATCTGTAAATTATACTGTGATATATGTCACACACCGCTGTAAATATATATTAATGTAAATTATTATACTATATGAAATCATGCAAATAAATCAAATATATAAATATAGTGCCACACAGTAGGATATAATAAATAGACAATTCATAACATTTTTAGTGCCACGAAAAACAGTGATATTCTAATTCAAGATGGAAAATCCGTACAATGTAGTTGATATAAAGTTCTTTTGATATATATTTAGTAACTTCAAAAAAATGTGACAAACAGCTTGTTGCGGTGTTCATACTCAGGTGCTCCCCACCCTTGGGTAATGGCTGCTCACCTCTGAGCGTGTGACCTCACAGCTAAGTTTGGTCAAACAGGCTTATGAATCACTCTAGGGATTCTAGGCAGGCTGTCTGTTTCAAAGCTGCTTACTGGTGCTGTCTTCTTACCTAGTGCAAATATAACAGATCACTCTCCTCATCCAGGCAGTCCTATCACTCCCTAGGACACAAAGTTACCCCTCGATCGCCCCCTACTGTTAACCTCTTCCCTGCCAGTGACATTTACACAGTAATCAGTGCATTTTTATAGCACTAATCGCTGTATAATTGTTAATGGTCCCAAAAATGTGTCAAAAGTGTCCGATGTGTCCACCATAATGTTGCAGTTCCGATAAAAATCGCTGATCACCGCTATTACTAGTAAAAAAAAATAATAATAAATATGACATAAATCTTTCCCCTATTTTGTAGATGCTATGGGCCAGATTCTGAAAGAACTTACGACGGTGCAGCGCCATGTACGCCGTCGTAAGTCCTAATCCAACCCGTCGTATCTATGCGCCTGATTCTTAGAATCAGTTACGCATAGATATCCATTAGATCCGACAGGTGTAGGTCTCTTACGCCGTCGGATCGTAACTGCATTTTTTTGTTGACCGATAGGTGGCGCTTCCGTCGTATTCCTCGTCGAGTATGCAAATTAGCTAGATACGCGAATTCCCGAACGTACGCGCGGCCGACGCAGTAAAGTTACGACGTTTACGTTAGGCTTTTCCTGGCGTATATAGTTGCCCCTGCTATATGAGGCATAAGTGCGGCATAGCAATGTTAAATATGGCCGTCGTTTCCCGCGTCGAAATTTGAAAAAGTTACGTCGTTTGCGTAAGTCGTATGTGAATGGGGCTGGACGTCATTTACGTTCACGTCGAAACCAATGACGTCCTTGCGGCGTACTTTGGAGCAATGCACAGTGGGAAATTCCACGGACGGTGAATGCGCCGTTCCGCAAAAACCTCAATCACGTCGGGTCACAGTAGTTTTACATAAAACACGCCCCCCTGATCCAAATTTGAATTAGGCAGGCTTACGCCGGGCGATTTACGCTACCCTGCCGCAACTTACGGAGCAAGTGCTTTGAGAATACAGCACTTGCCCCTCTAAGTTGCGGAGGCGTAGCATAAAGCGGATACGTTACGCCCGCACAAAATTACTGAGAATCTGGCCCCATAACTTTTGTGCAAACCAATCAATATACACTTATTGCATTTTTTTTTATTACCAAAAATGTGTAGACGAATACATATCGGCCTAAACTGAGGAAACATTTTTTTTTTTTTTTTTAATGGGGATATTTATTATAGCAAAAAGTTTTTTTTTTAATTGTCAGTCTTTCTTTGTTTATAGTACAAAAAATTAAACCCGCAGAGGTGATCAAATACCACCCATAGAAAGCTCTGTTTGTGGGGAAAAAGGGACATCAATTTTGTTTGGGTACAACGTCACATGACTGCGCAATTGTCAGTTAAAGTGACACAGTGCCATATACCAAAAAAACAGCCTGGTCATTGAGCAGCCAAATCTTCTGGGGCTGAATAATCATGCAAAAGATGCTAAATTAAAGTTTTTTTCTGTATATTGCTTATGTAGATAACACACATGAACATACATTCGTACCTGTCTATGTAAAGTTAATGAAATAGGTCCATATTGAGTTTGGGTTGATGATTTCACTTCTGTTGAATCATACAAATAATAAGGATTCTTCAAGGAATTTCGTCCACAGAACGGCTCAGTCTCAGATGTCATATAGCCCCTGTACGAAGACTAACAAGAAGCGATATCTTTAGATCAAATGACATTAGATTTAAAGTGGACCATTACAGAAACAGTCTGTGGGATTGATTAAATTAAGAGTAGACATGTGCACGCTGAAATATTTTGTTTCGGAATTTAGTTTTCGTCCGAAAAATAAATGTATTTAGTTACTCCCGAAATTCGTTTTTTTTTTTTTTTTCGTTAAAAAATGCATTCGTCCAAAAATCTGAATTAATTATGGTCGAATCTGTCATTGAAGGCTCATGGTGTCTGTCGAATGCTCTAAGAAGCTTTGATAGAGAAGCTAAACTGTACGTCTAATTGTACATTTCTGGTCGAATGTTCCACCTACAAGCTATAGTAGAATTCTAATATTGTATGACACTAGTAATAATTATATTTATAAATTATTACTAGTCAACCAACATTCAAATTCTTCTATAGCCTATGGGTCGAGCATTTGACCAGAAATGTACGATTGCGGCGTCGTACAGTTTAGCTGCTTGTCGAATCTTCTTAGAACTTTCGACAGACACCATAAGCCTTCAATGACAGATTCAGCGTTTGTATGTTTTTCGCTGCTTCATCGAATCTTCGTTGTTCATGTCGAATGGTCTACACCAACACTGTCGCTGTAATTTCAAATCTTTCCCCTCTATGTAGAATAATCTTGGACTAATAGAGTTAAGGTTAGGCACATTCGACCGCAGGTTCGAAAGACACAGATCACTATTGTCAGCGTCATGTCGAATCTCCTATCTATGTCGAACTGTAGCAACAAAAATGAAAAAAAAATAATTTTTTTAAGTCGGATCATTCAGATTTCATATTCTGAGCTTCCGTTTTCATTTGTTAAAACGATAACGAAAATACCCCAAATTCAGACGAAAACGAATGCACATGTCTAATTAAGAGTAACAAAAGGTCTATTATACAGTATCAGCCCTTCCTTCAGAAATTGCTGATCCAGGTTCCCCTCTAGTTCTCCCTCAGGTGAATAAAAGTCTAGGCATGATCTATTTTGCAGTAGAATATAATCTAGTCTGTACTCTAACCCACTCTGACTTTGAGTAATATTCTTTCCTTCAAACCATGGTTGAACGAAAGAAAATTGCATAATGTATACCTGCCTAAAGCCTGGTACACACAGGCTGACATTCTGCCCGTGTGTACATCAGCCTGTCCAACAGAATCCGACTGCTCGGAAAACCAGCATTTGATTGGCATCCGATCAGCACTGACAACCAATGGCTGCCAGCACTGTCCAGTGTGTTGTGGCGGGGGCTGCCCCCCTATCATAACACAATAGCTCAGCGTAAAAATCGCTGTTAGAACATCAGATAGCTAATACAGCGAGCTTCTCCCGAGCTCCTGAGTTTTTTTTCCATTTAACCTGCTGGGTTGAATGGGGGGAAAAAATGATTGTGTGTACCAGGCTACTGACGGTGGTGGCTCTCTTGCATAAGGCAGGCTGCAGAAAATAGGTGCCAAGTAGGTGCCAAGGAGGCATTGTGGTTGTAGATGGTGGTGAACATATGTAGTTTCTACAGATGAGTGGGATGACTCAAGCAGATCAGGTATTCTGAAGGCAGTACCTATTAGAATCTCTAAGGCCCTGTACACACGATCAGTCAAAACTGATGAAAACGGACTGAAGGTTTGTTTCATCGGTTAACCGATGAAGCTGACTGATGGTCTGATGTGCCTACACACCATCAGTTCAAAAACCGATCGAGTGCAACGCAGTGACGTAAAACACAACAACGTGCAGAGAAAAATGAAGTTCAATGCTTCCAAGCATGCGTCTACTTGATTCTGAGCATGCGCGAGTTTGGAACCAATGCTTTTGCGTACTAACCATCGGTTTCGACCGATCGGTTAGGCGTCCATCGGTCAAATTTTAAAGCAAGTTCTATTTTTTTTGATCCAAGGATAACTGACCGATGGTGCCCACACACGGTCGGTTTGAACCGATGAAACTGACCTTCAGTCCGTTTTCATCAGTTTGGACTGATCGTGTGTACAGAGCCTAAGGCATCCATGCAAACTAAAAAAAAATAATGGTTATGTACAGTTAAAACTGAGTCACTGAATCTGTGGGACAAGTAAAAGGCCAATGCTGTCACATTACATCTTAGAGTCACAAAGGAAGTTGGTGTTAGAAGCCAGCTGTGATAACAACAGGTCTGGATAAAGGGCAGGCAGGAATCTAAGGCCCTGTACACACGATCAGCCCAAACTGATGAAAACGGACTGAAGTTCAGTTTAATCAGTCCAAACCGACCGTGTGTACGCCCCATCGGTCTGTTGTCCTTCAGTCTAAAAACAGAGAACTTGCTTTAAAATTGGACCGATGGACGCCTGACCGATAGGTCAAAACCGATGGTTAGTACGCAAAAGCATCGGTTCCAAACCCGGGCATGCTCAGAATCAAGTCAACGCATGCTTGGAAGCATTGAACTTGGTTTTTTTCAGCACGTCGTTGTGTTTTACATCACCTCGTTGGATTCGATCGGTTTTTGAACTGATGGTGTGTAGGCACATCAGACCATCAGTCAGCTTCATTGGTTAACCGATGAAACGGATCTTCAGTCTGTTTTCATCAGTTTTGACTGATCGTGTGTACAGGGCCTTAGAGATTCTAAGGCCTTGTACACACGACCGAACATGTCTGCTGAAACTGGTCCGCGGACCAGTTTCCGCGGACATGTCCGACCGTGTGTAGGGCCTAGCGGACATTTTTCCGGCCTAGCGGACAGGTTTCCAGCGGACAAAAGTTTCTTAGCATGCTAAGAAACTTGTCCGCTGGAAACCTGTCCGTCGGACATGTCTGCTGGTTAGTACGTCTAACCAGCGGACCGAAATCCCGTGCATGCGTCGAATTGATTCGATGCATGCGTGGAAGCATTGTACTTCCGTGTTAGAGAACGTTGGTGTCGTATACGTCACCGCGTTCTCTGTCCGCGGGGATTTTGGTCTGATGGTGTGTACACACATCAGACCAAAACCTCCCAGCAGACATGTCCGATGAAAACTGTCCGCGGACCGCTTTCATCGGACATGTCTGGTCGTGTGTACAAGGCCTAATAGGTACTGCCTTCAGAATACCTGATCTGCTTGAGTCATCCCACTCATCTGTAGAAACTACATATGTTCACCACCATCTACAACCACAATGCCTCCTTGGCACCTACTTGGCACCTATTTTCTGCAGCCTGCCTTATCAGTCTGCTTCATCGGTGAACCGATGAAACTGAACTTCAGTCCGTTTTCATCAGTTTGGACTGATCGTGTGTACAGGGCCTAACACCCAGCCTGTGTCACTGACTGTAAGCACATTAAGCACAATAGACGTTTACTGATGTATGCTGATTATATTCCTGGAGCCAACAAAGCTTCTACAACATGGCAGAGGAGCCAAAATTGTACTAGCCTACTTTTTTTTTCTCCGCAAACTGCTCCCATTAACATATGTTATTTTTTTATGGGTCTTTGCATTGGCAGGAAGCACAGATTGTACAGTATATGTAATCACCAAGTCTTGCTTCCTCCTCTGCATTCGCATTAACTGGATTACATTTTTTTTTCTGAAAGACAAAATATAAACATGTTGATTTACCTGAGTTTCATAGTTCCTGAAGTACTTGACAGAAAAGCCTTCCACTTGATTGGCAATTTCATCTGCACATTGGCCGCTAACCATGTCTAATACAGCTGATCGAACCTAACGGAATAAGAACACTTTGTTATAATAATAATAAAAAATTATAATAAATATTAACTGTGGCATTTGTTGAATAAAAATTGCAATTCAGTTCTATAACTTTCCGAGTAAATCAAGGTTGGAAATATGAAATCAGAATTCAGGAACCAATTGCCACCATAAGGGAGTCAGGAATATGTAAAGAACTAGACAAAGGAACACTTGCATGCATATAACTGCAATGTACATACTGTACACTAAAACTGTACAAAAAGCCAGTCACTAATGTTTAAATACAGTAGTTTTTAACATGTTCATGTACTTTCCATTAAAGGGTGACAATACTTTGCCCCTGTCTCTATAGTGTTGTCACCCTCCCACTCAGGTTTCTGATGGAGATGAAAAGTTTCAACACACATTGCACAGACATGGTTCACTGTTGTCACCATCAGAAAGCCTTTCCTGAGATGTAACAAACAATGGAAAAAGGGTGAAAACAATTTTAATGAAAAGAACCATGACAATTGTTTATAATGCATAGAGCTTTGGCTAATTAAATGTCATTCAGTTAGAGGATTAACATCTACTTAAAACATTAAAACTACTGTATTTAGCCATTTTTAAGTATTTAGGTGTGTAATTATAAAACATTTGCAGAGTCCTGTGAAACTTCTTGCATATTTGTTCAGTGAGAATAGGAACAAGAATGAACGTTATCAGACTATTTTCTAGACATGTGCACTGATGAAAAATGTCTTTATTTCATTTTGGTTACATTAGTTTCTTTGCTTTTTTTGGAAATTCGAAAATTTGGAATTCAAAAATTCAGAAATTTGAAAATTCAGAAATTCGAAAATCCACATTTTTGAATTTTTGAATTCTGAATTTTCTAATTTGCGATTTTCTAATTTCCGAATTTTTGAATTTGGAATCTTCGAATTTTCAAATTTCAGATTTTTCGAATTTTTGAATTTGAAAAATCTGAAATTAGAAAATTAGAATTTTCTGAAAAGTTTGGAAATTCAAAATTTTGGAAATTTGAAAATTCAGAAATTCTATATTTTGGAAATCCGAAAATTTGAAAATGTAAAAATTCGGAAATTTCGTAATTAACAAATTTGTCTAAATTTGTTAAAAAGCTAATTCAGAACTAAACAAATTGCACATGTCTACTATTTTCTCTCCTGGTTGAATGGTATTTATAGTAAATACATAATGTATGTGTTTCCAATGATCATCAGCTCCATTTAATGGCTATAACCATTCATTCTATTCTGTATGAATGAATAAGGATCATTTGACCCTGAGAAAAAATTGCCTACAAACATTTGATTCTGCCTCCATTTACACAAAACAAATATGTATGAAGTTTTACAGCTTTTTTTTTATATATATAGCTACACCCCTAATTGCAGCTAAATACAGTAATTTTGCCCCTATTCTTACAGAACAAATGTTTATGATATTTCATAGGACAAATAGCTCTGCCCATTTTTTTTTTTTTTTTTAGAAATACACCAAAAAATGTATAGCGACGATTATAGTAGAAAAAAGTAGATTTAGAGTGGTCTACTCTAAATCTACTTTTTTCTACTATAATCGTTTTACAGTGCCAAGGATATATGTGTAACGCTGTTTATAAATGAGAAATTCCAGGCAACAAGTGATACCAATCAGTGAGCTACTAAGACAACAATGCAGCTGTGCTAAAGTCAGAAAGTTCCCTCAGTCTGTGATACTGTGATAACAGCTTCCGAACAAGCCGCTGCAGTTATACAAAAATGTGTCAAAAGCGTCGCAATAAGGCAGTCCCAATAAAAATCGCAGATCGCCGCAATTACTAGTAAAAAAATATATATATATTTCATTAATCTATTCCCTATTTTGTAGACGCTATAACTTTTGCTCAAAACAATCAATATACGCTTTTTGAGATTTTTATTACGAAGAATACATATCGTTCTAAACTGAGAAAAAATTTGCTTTAAAAATAAAATAAAAATTGGGGCTATTTATTACAGCAAAAAGTACAAAATATTGTGTCTTTTTCAAAATTGCCGCTCTTTTCTCTTTTCGTCCATGGACAGACACAGCCTTCACAAGGCTTGACATATGGGTTACAGTATGTTCCTGTTCATAGGAGAGGACTAGGCAGAACATGTTAGATATTTAAATACATGTTACTTTAACAGAGTTGAATAGCCCCGCCCAGGGGACGGTCCCCCTCAATTTTTTTCTGCCTAGCAGAGAAGGATGTGGCTCCCTTTGGGCCCAGTGCACTGAAGACATTTTTTATTTTATTTTATTTTATTTTTGAGAAACTTCTATCAACTGCCGGCTGGGTGACAGGCTGGATATATAGATCCTTGTAGTCTCCCCAGGCCGGCCAGCGAGCGTGAGCAGACCTTAGCTACGCGCTGGGTCGGCCACGACATACCCCATGGTTCCAGGGGTGGCCGGTGGGCTTTTTTGCTCCAGGGTCCACATATGACTGGGCTGTTTTGTTGTCTCACTCACAGTGGACCGGGCCGACAGCTACTCCAACTCGGTTGTAGGTCTGTCAGGAATGCAGCAGCGGGTCTTTGCATGGACGGGTAAGTACAGTTCCTCCTGCCTCGGTGGGTCAGAACAGCTGGGCATTCTTGGGATTAGGGGGTTCTCCTATGCTCCCTTTCCCTGCTCTGTCACATTTTCCCCTTCTGCTAAAGGGCTCGCTGTGACCAGGGCAGACCTGTGGGGGGACTCCGGGTCCCAGTGGGGGACTGTGGGGTGTCAGGGCCCGTTTTTTCTGGAGGGGGGTGCTCTGTCTTGGAAGTCACTACCTCTGCCTTCTCATCCACATCGCGGTGCTCCGCCGACATTTTGGCGGCGCCAATGTCATTTTTTAGTATGCCTGCTGCTTCTATTGAATTTTCCCATTGGCGGCCATTTTGTCGTGGCTGCGCTGTGGCGCAGGTTGATATTGCGGGCAGACATTTTCCTGTGGTCGCACCCTTTTTTTTTCTCTGAGTCATCTGGCGACCATTTTGGTGTGGGTTTTTGGCCTCTAGTGTTGGCTTCTTGAACGGCGCGCAGCACAATTCTCCTCACCGATTTTCCTCCACAGATTTTCCTCACGCACACACTGTGTACAGAGGACGGGCAGCGGCGTTGAGCAGTCTCTTGCTGGGTTGGTGAGTCCCCTGGGTAACCCTTTTCAGGTCTTGAATTAGTGCCTGAAAGCTGTCTGTGGTGTTATGGAGTCAGTATCTGGTCCTTCCTCCCCAAACATGCCTGAGGTGGCAGCTGGTGGAACCTGCGGTTCCCATGGACGCTTTGTCAGCAGTCCTGGAATCATTTGTTGCCAGGGTGGAAACGACGTGCTGGCATAAGAGGGGTAAAAAGCACCCCCCCCCGCCATCTCCTGAGTAATTCTCTGACTTAGACCCAGGCCTGGCTGCGGCACAGGACCCTGGTTCTGGGTTGTCAGAGGATGTGGACCAGGACCTTCCTTGTGAGGAAGACACCTCGCCCGGGTCAGTGCAGGACAGGGCACTTGTCAGTGCACTTATCAATGCTGTGAGGGAGTTTTTCCCTATGTATCTTTCTTTGATAAGTTTATAGATAAGGAATGGGAAAAGCCGCAGAAGTCCTTTGTGGTCCCTCAGCGCCTGGTGGTCCGTTATTCCTTTGAGGACAGCCTCTTGAAAAAGTGGGCTTCTCCTCCAGTGGTTGACCCCCCGTTTCCTCGGTTGAATAAGGTCACCACTCTTCCAGTAGAAGGGACCCCTGCGTTTAAGGACCACACTGATAGGAGGTCCGAGGCGGTGACACGCTCATTTTTTACCATGCTGGGGTCTGTGTTGAGGCCTATTGTGGCTGCAACTCTGGTGTCTCAAACTCTCACTAAATGGGCTAAGATATTGCACCAGACTGTGGAGGAGCATCAGCTCCCTCCTGAGTGTGTAAGACTGACTGACCAGTTGGTCCTGGGCCTTGTATATGTCTGTGATGCCACTCTGAATGCAGCCCCCTTGATCTCCAGAGCGTCTGTATCTGCGGTGGTATTGCGCCGCCTGATTTGGCTGAAGTGCTGGTCCGTTGACCAAGCATCCAAAAAAGCTCTGGCAGATTTTCCCTTCAAAGGTGGGAGACTTTTCGGTACCTCACTGGACGACATTATTAAGGATGTCACTGGAGGTAAGAGCACTCTCCTCCCTCAGTCCACCAAGGGGAAGGAGCCACGCCATAAGCCGAGTCCTTCCTTTCCCACGTAGAAGCAGTATTTTCGTCAGGGCCCGCGGGTAGACCCTCCCAGGCTGACAAAGGCTCGGCGGAGGGACAGATGCGTCCCTGGGTGCGTAAGCTGAACAAGCCAGCAACCAAAACCGCCACCGCATGAATTTTTGCCCCGCCCGACTCATGGGTGGGGGGACGGCTTCACAGGTTCACAGCTCGTGGACCTCTCTGCTCTCTGATCAGTGGGTGTGCGAGGTGGTCACTTCGGAGTACAAGATCGAGTTTCTTTCCTGTCCACCGAACAGATTCTTTCCCTCAAATCTCTCTCTCCTTCCGGCTCGTCAGTCTGCCCTATTGGGGGCAGTGCAAGACTTGCTGAGTTGTGGGGTAATTTTACCTGTTCCGCAGGACGAGAGGTTTCAGGGATTTTATTCGAATCTGTTTGTGGTCCTGAAGAAGGACGGAGTCCGTCCAATTTTGAACCTCAAAGCCCTAAATGCCTTTGTGAAAGTACAGAAGTTACGTATGGAATCAATTCGCTCGGTGGTGGCTGCGCTCCATCCAGGGGACTTTCTGGTGTCCTTGGACATCAAGGACGCATACTTGCATGTTCCAATTTGCGCAGGACACCAGAGGTTTCTGCGTTTTGCGATCGGTGAAGACCACTGAGTTTGTGGCTCTTCCCTTTGGCCTAGCGTCAGCACCAAGAGTTTTTACCAAGGTGCTCGCCCCGATTTTAGCTTTGAGACAGCGAGACATTGCCATTTGGGGCTACTTGGATGATCTTCTTCTGAGAGCAGCTTCTGGCTCAGAATTAGGCCCCGTACAGACGACCAAACATGTCTGCTGAAACTGGTCTGCGGGCCAGTTTCAGCAGACATGTTCGGTGTGTAGGCCCGAGCGTGCAGGATTCCAGCAAACATTTGCCCGCCGGGCCTTTTCCCAGCGGACAAATATTCCTGGACTTGTTTTAAAACAGTCCGCTGGAATCCTGCCCGCTCGGACATGTTTGGTCGTCTGTACAGACCTACCGTACATGTCCGAGCGCCCGCCATCCCTCGCATGCGTCGAATGACTTCGACGCATGCGTGGAAGCATTTAACTGGCAGGCCCGCCCACGTCGCCGCGTCATTGTCGCGGCGACACCGCGTCATCGACGCGGCGACACCACGGACACGCCCCCCGTATTGTTTACGCGCGGCTTTCTGTACGATGGTTAGTACAGTAATCGTACAGAAAGCCCCGGGCAGACATATACGGTGAAAACGGTCTGGCGGACCGGTTTCATCGTACATGTTTGCTGGTGTGTACACGGCCTTAGAGGTAGATGTGTCTATAGCCAGCCAGACCCTCCGAGTATTCGGTTGGGTGTTAAACATCCAGAAATCGGTCCTGGTACCGACATTTGGAGTACCTAGGGTTGATTCTGGACTTCGCAGAGGCGAGAGTTTTCCTTCCCTTGGAGAAATTGCAGACTCTCCAGTCTGCGGTGAAGCTGTTGGCATCCCGCAAATGGTCGTCTTTCCATTTTTGCCCAGGGTCGCTGGACTCTAGAAGAATCCCGTCTGCCGATCAATGTCCTGGAACTTTGGGCGATCAGGCTGTGCCTCTCTTCGTGGTCGTGGAGGTTGCAAGGTCGCCCAATCAGGATCCAGTCGGAAAACGCCACGGCAGTGGCTTATGTCAACCATCAGGGGGGAACTCTGAGCTCAGCTGCAGCGTCCGAGGTTGCTTACATCCTGCAGTGGGTGGAAAGAAGTGTGCCAGCTCTGTCGGCTGTCTACATTCTAGGCGTAGAAAACGGGCCGGCGGACTACCTAAGTCGCAGAAGCTGGAATGGTCATTGCATCCGGAGGTGTTTCAACTCCTTTGCATGAGGTGGAGCACACTGGACGTGGATCTCCTGGCTTCTCACCTCAATCTCAAGGTGTCTCGGTCTGTGGCCAGGTCGAGAGATCCCTGGCAGACACGTCAGACGCGTTGGTGGCCCCATGGGGTCAGTATCGGCTAATTTATGCCTTTCCCCCACTGAAGTTGCTTCCTCGTCTGCTCCGCAGAGTGGAGACCGAGGAGACCCCGATGATTCTAATTGCTCCAGATTGGCCCCGGCGTCCTTGGTATGTTGATCTTGTGCGCCTGGTGGCAGATGCACCCTGGCAGCTGCCACTGCGGGAGGACCTTCTGTCTCAAGGTCCCATACTTCATCATGCTTTACAGTTGCTGGCTTTAACGGCATGGCTATTGAAAGCCAAGTGCTGAGGGACTGAGGTCTTTCAGACTCGGTCATCTCAACCATGCTGAGGGCACGGAAGTCTTCTTCCAGGAAGATCTACCATCGCACCTGGAAGGCCTACATTTCTATGTGCGAAGAGATGTATTCGGTTTCCAGGGTCCTGCTGTTTTTACAGCGTGGAGTAGATCAGAAACTTGCTTTAATCACTATTAAGGGACAGATTTCAGCCTTGGCTGTGTTCTTTCAGCAGTCTTTAGTGACCCATTCCCTGGTAAGTACCTTTGTGCAGGGGGTTTATCATGTACTTCCCCCTATTAGACCACCTCTTCCTCCATGGGATTTGAATCTGGTGCTTTAGGAACCTCCCTTTGAAAATATCTGAGAAATTCCTCTCTTGACACTATCTCAGAAGGTGGCCTTTTTTGTGGCCATTACATCTGTCAGAGTGTTTCTAAATTGGCGGCCTTGATTTGCAAGTTGCCATACTTGGTCCTCCATAAGGATAAGGCGGTGGTTTCGGCCTTCCACTTTAACCACTTAACCCCCCGCAAAATCGCAATAAGCGTTTATTGATTGGTTTGCACAAAAGTTATAGCGTTTACAAAATAGGGGGTATTTTTATGGCATTTTTATTAATATTTTTTTTTACTAGTAATGGCGGCGATCAGCGTTTTTTTTTTTCGGTACTGTGACATTATGGTGGACACTTCGGACACTTTTGACACATTTTTGGGACTATTGGCAATTTTATAGCGATCAGTGCTATAAAAATGCATTGATTACTATAACAATGCCACTGGCAGTGAAGGGGTTAACACTAGGGTGCGGGGAAGGGGTTAAGTATGTTCCCTGTGTGTGTTCTAACTGTAGGGGGGGTGGCCTCACTAGGGGAAATGACTGATCTTCTGTTCATACATTGTATGAACAGAAGATCAGCATTTCCCCCCCTGACAGGACCGGGAGCTGTGTGTTTACACACACAGCTCCCGGTCCCCGCTCTGTAACGAGCGATCGCGTGTGCCCAGTGGTGATCGCGCCCACCGGGCATGCGCACGGGAGTCGGGGGCCTGTGGGGGGCGCGCGCCCCTAGTGGCCTGCGAGAGAGCCGACGTAGAGCTACGGGCTCTCGCGCAGGGGAGCCGACTTGCCGCTGTAAAAGGACGGTGGGCAGTCGGCAAGCAGTTAACAAGGACATTGTACTTCCATCCTTGTGTCCTTGGCCGGCGCATCCTAAGGAGGTTGCGCTTTATACTTTAGACGTGGTACGTGCCTTGTGGGTGTGTCTGTCTGCTACGGCTCTGTTTCGGAGGTCTGACTCGCTATTTGTGTCGGTGTCTGGTCCACAAAAGGGCCTGGTGGTCTCGTCGGCCACCGCCATACTCCGTCATATGCTCTTAAGGGGCGGGCTCCCCCCTTTCCGGTCACGGCACATTTAACCAGGGCATCCTGGGCTTTCCGACATCAAGCGTCTGTCTCAAATGTGTGCAAAGTGGTGACTTGGTCGTCAGTGCACACCTTCTCCAAATTTTACAAGGTTGATGTGAGGGCATCTTCAGATGCTTGTTTTGGGTTTATTTGTTTTTATTGATACTGTTCCCACCCCTCATTTTTTGACACTGCTTGGGGACGTCCCATATGTCAAGACTTGTGAAGGCTGTGTCCGTCCATGGACGAAAGAAGAAAATAGTCCATGGACGGACACAGCACCCACCCCTCCTTTTTAGGTTTGTACTGATTGTTACGAACTGAGGCTGCATGCTGCAGGGCGGAGGGTTATGTCCGGAGGGAACGCCCCCTGGGCGGGGCTGTTTAACTCTGTTAAAGTAACATGTTCTGCCTAGTCCTCTCCTATGAACAGGAACATAGCCCATGTGTCAAGACCTGTGAAGGCTGTGTCCGTCCATGGATGACAGAGACAAGGATTTTAAGGTGAGTACAAAAAATTCAATTTTTTTTGTTTATATTGCAAAAAAATATTAAAACAGCAGAGGTGATTAAATACCAATAAAACAAAGCTCTTTTTGTAGGAAAAAAAGGACTACGCAGTTGTCAGTTAAAGCGAAGCAGTGCCGAATCGCAAAAAATGGTGGTCATTGAGCAGCCAATTCTTCTGGGGCTGAAGTGGTTAAGCTGCCTTTGCTGGTTCCTCCTTCTGAAAACATGAGCTACCTGGTTTAAATTTTGATCCAGTGGTTTCTGAGCTATGCAAACACATAATAACAAAAAAAGTTATACAAATCAGTTCTCAAAATGCTGATCACACATACTGTACATTCAAAACTCCTATAAAGTACTGAAGCCCATGAATCAATGCGACTGCCAGGTAGTCAGCATTGTTTTACCTGCTGAGGTCATACTGCCTCCCGCAGTATATGTAAATGCGGTTGCATTTGTGTATGCAGCCTACACTCTTTTCTATTAAATTGTTTTTTATTATGATGCCACCTTGTGACCACTTTTTGTGTAATTTCCTTTCCTTTATGCTGATGTAATTTCTTTTTCCATTTCTGTAAGTGTCTTCATCCTCAAAAATACATGCCATACTTTTCACATATTTATTTTCCTTCCATGTCACAATTATGTGCCACTTTGTGTTGGTCTATCACATTAAATCCCAACAAAATGTATTTACAGTTTTGGTTGTAACATGACAAAATGTGGACATTTTTAAGGGGGTATGAATACTTTTTCAAGGCACTGTATGCTGTATGGCAGGGGTCAGCAATCTTTTTCCACTTTAGGGTCGAATTCAATGTATGCGAATGCATGACGGGCCACATTCACTTGCTAACAAATGAAGATAATAATACTCGTGACATAGTAATAATAACAGTACAGGTTAATCTCACTTTAAGATGTTTCACTAATACAAAGCCAGTTCACCCTGAGGGAGCATGTGGCTGGGGATTCAGATTTGACTACCCCATCCTGGCACCCAAGGGTGGCCAATGCCATCCCTGCCGGCCAGCATGGTCTGGAGATGGGGTTCCTGCCCCTAGGGAAAATGGGGCTCCTGCCCTTAGTAGAGATGGGGGTCCCCATCCCCAGGGGAGATGGGGTCCCTGGCCCAAGGGGAGATGGGGTTCCTGGCCCAAGGGGAGATGGGGTCTCTGTCCCCAGGGGAGAATGGGTCTCTGTCCCCAGGGGAGAAGGTGTCCCTGTCCCCAAGTGAAATGGGGTCCCTGTCCCCAGGGGTGATGGTGTCCCTAATAGGGCCCCCATTGCAGTGTCCTCTTTACCCCTAAACATCACTCCCATAGTGTCCTTTGCCCCCCCCCACCCCATAGCAGTTTCCTGTGCCCCCCAAAACAGTGTCCTCTGTCCCCTGCACCACCCCACCCCACCCCCTTCAGACACACACACACAAACACACACTGTGTAGGTAGAACTCTCCTACCTTACATAAGTGTACTGCAGAGCAGAGATCGGCCGGTATCACAGGGCTGGATGGGGGCAGGAACCGCTGAAGTTTAATATTAAAAGGCTGGTGACTGGTTGTTAGGATCACCCAGGAATCAATTACCTATTGTTTTATGTGAAAAATTAACTCCAGTAGTTCCCGCCCCATCCAGCCCTGGGATACCAGCTGCTGTCCAATGAAGAGGAGAGCGGCGAAAATGTCATCACTGATGGGCCAGACATTTAGCAGTGGCGGACCGGGTGCGGCCCGCAGGTTGCAGACCTCTGCTGTTTGACATTTTTGGGCTACACCACATCATCATATCTATACATCATACTGTATGATGCATGTCCAAAAGAATGTGTAAAAAAAATGGTAATGAAGGCAGGACAAACAGACAGGAAAATTGTCAGTTAGAGGGTTGAGACAAACCGTTTACCACAGACAATGATCCCAGAAGAAAAAAAACTGTTTGCTGTAACTGCTTAGAAAGTTTTAGCTAGAGTTTGGATTTATTTTTGTTAAGTCAAGTCCATCTAAATCCTTTAGTCAATATAACACTACCCTCTCCCCAGACTGACAATGCTGCTTACCTAAGAGTCACTTCACACTGCAGCGGCACGACTTCGGGGGCGACTCTGCAAGTCGTCCTGAGGAAGACATCAGAGGCGATTTGCAAAATGACTTCTGTATAGAAGTCAATGCAGGTCGCCCCGAGCCGCCCCCGAAGTCGTACAGGAACCTTTTTCTAAGTCGGAGCGACTTGCATCGCTCCTATTAGAACGGTTCCATTGCATTCAATGGGACGCGACTCGTCAGGCGGCTGAGCCGCCTGACGTGTCGCCCCAGCGTGAACCGGGTCTATAGGTTCCAGCAAAACAAAAGCTGCTTTGCTTGTTTTTGAGTGGACAATAAGACTGTTTACTTTTACAAAGGGCTGGCTGGTGATCCGGAGCTCCCCATATTAAAATATATTCAACCTACCTCTGCAGCTGATGCATTTACAGAAAGAGCTTTGGAGTAAACACCATCCCACACCAACGTGAAGGTTTTCATGTCTGGGACACCTTTTGTTTGCTCTTCAATATCCACAGTCATATTGTTTCCATACACAATCTCATATGATAGTAACGGGAATTCTCCTGTGGATTGTAACAGCACAAAGAAAACATTTAACAAAGTAGGCTTGGGCCCCTTTCACACTTATACGACTTGTCCCACGATTTGTGATGGCTAAGTAGCAGAACAAGTCGTTTCCCATGATTTCCAATGACAACCATTCATATTAGTACGACTTTAAATCGTTTTGACTTCAAAGTAGTCCCTGCACTCATTTGGTCCGATTTTGATGCCACTTACATAGGCATTCCCTGAAATGGTGGCTTTGAAGTCGCAGTAGTGTGAAAGGGGCCTTAACTTTAAATTCTAGGTATGGCTTCATAGCGTAGTTACATTAGTCTAGTTTGGACCAATGTAAGTATTCATATGCCATACCTGCTACAAGACTTCTGCTGTTCTCTGATTGGATGGGATGTAGATGAAGTCACTGCCTCGCCTCCCCACCTCATCAAATCGGAGAACACCTTGCATCAATTAATGAAAATGCAAGGCATTCTGTGAACGGCGCCCATGCTGAGCAAGTGATCTCCTGTGTTCCTGTGTTCAGGGTAGCTGCTCGGTATTTGACCCTGAAGATAGCAACAACGACTGTAGTGGCAAAGACTACCGCAGTGATTTTGCTTTTCCGTGGGCGTCCCATAGGTATGGCATATGCATACCTACATTGGACCAATGTAACTATGCTAAAAGAATTCATACTTGAAATTTAGATTTAATTTAGATATATTACATAATGATAAAGCATACAAGCTAGAAACACCATGCAATATTGATACATAAACATGACATTAACAGGATCTGGCTATTTGATTATTCATTGCTACTTCCAACTATTTCTGTAGGCCTGACCTTCAAGCCCCATTCACATCTGACATAGCGGGAATGCAAGTTTTTGCATGATGTGTATAGGCAGCCCATTAACTTTAAGGCCTCGTACACACAATAGGTTAGCCAAAGGACAATGGTCTGATGGGCCCCATAGGTAATTTAACCTTAGGTTAAAAAAAAGCCAACTTGCTTTAAATTTAACCTATGGATTCCTAACCGATAGGTCAAAACCGATCGTTAGTAGGCACAACCATCGGTTAAAAATCCACGCATGCTCAGAATCAAGTCGACGCATGCTTTGAAGCATTGAACCTAATTTTTCTCAGCACGTCGTTGTGTTTTACGTCACCGCATTCTGACGCGATCGTTTTTTTAACTGATGGTGTGTAGGCACATCAGACCATCAGTCAGCTTCATCGGTAAACCTATGACAATCGTCCTTCAGACCGTTCTCATCGGATGGACTGATCGTGTGTACAAGGCTTTAAAGTCCCCTCTAGGCACAAGAAAATGCACCAAAGAAAACTATTGCACCTTCTTAGGAGTAAAGCTTCAAGCATTTTTAAAGCTCCCATCTACTTGTCGCTTTTGGGTGCCATTAAGAATTAATAGATTAAAGGATCAGCCGGCTGCATTCCCCTAACTCACTTATGACATGATTTAGGGGGCTCTGTAGCAGACTTGGTGTCCCTGTAGGAGATGAGCTTTCTGGAGGAAGCTGGGGAAACACTGTGGGATGTTAGAGGTCACTGTGAGACACTGGAATTAGGCCCAACACCCCCTGTTCGGTTCGCACCAGAACTCCAGAATATAGAAAAAGTTCAGACCCAAACCGTGAACCCTTATTAGGCCGGATACACACTAGTGCGGTGCGAATTTCAGCTCTCTTATCTCTGCAGAGAGATAAGTAAGAGAACTGTTCAGCAGATCATCTCCGTTTTAGCTGCGAATTTGGATACCTGGGAGAGGGGAGGGGAGTGTATTGAGGTGAATGAGAGAAATCCTGAAGAGAAATGAACACATTTGCGAATCCGATGCGTGACCATCGAAGATAATGGGTCTGAATTCGCACCTTAGCCGCACCGCAATGCCTAGAAAAGGCACACGTTTTTTCAGCAATGCACAGTGTGAACCAGCCTCATTGAAACCAATGTATTTTATAATGTAATGCAAATTAAATGCGGTTTAAGCCGCAACCAATTTGCATAGGTGTGAACCCGGCCTTAAAGTCTATGGAACCCAAACTCAATCCCCATTTTGAAAGCTGACAGGTATATGCAAGTTATTGGACATAAAGATGGTAATGGGGCCTGGGCACTGCCCTGCGGGACATGTATCAATGCATTTTTTTTTAAAGAGCAGTGATTTTAAAGGGGTTGTAAACCCTCTTGTTTTTTCACCTTAATGCATCCTATGCATTAAAGCGGAGGTCCGCCAATATTTTTTTTTTTTTAAAAGTCTGCAGCTACAAATACTGCAGCTGCTGACTTTTAAAATAAGGACACTTGCCTGTCCAGGGCGCCCCTGCGATGTCAGTACCCGAAGCCGATCGATCTTCGGTAAGAGAATCAGGAAGTGAAGCCTTGTGACTTCACTTCCTGGTTCCCTACTGAAAATGCGCGACTTGCGCTGCACGATGCCACTGGTCCCTGCTGTCTTCTAGGACCTGTGTGTTCCCCAGAAGACAGCGGGGGGTGGCGTAAATACCCGCGGGTGGCTTGGGTATCTATGCCTAGAAGTGGGAGAAAAATACCTGTATTAGACAGGTATCTTCTTCCCCCCCTCCCCCTGAAAGGTGTCAAATGTGACACCGGAGGGGAGGAGGGTTACGAAAAGCGGAAGTTCCATTTTTGGGTGGAACTCTGCTTTAAGGTAAAAAAACTTCTGTTGCTGACCATCCATTGGCTCGTGCTGCTGTCAATCAAATCCAATTATGCGGGCGCCAGGGGGCAGGGCCGTGTCTGGCATGCTGTGTCTATGGACGCAAATGCTGGACTCGGGAGCGTAACCGCACGGTAACCCCCAGGGAGAGTGCTTCTCCTAGGGGGTTTACTGATACAGGGAGGAGCTGAATGCACTGTTAGGGGGACCCCAGAAGACAATGATCGGGCAAAAACAAACTGCACAGTGGAGGTAAGTATTATATGTTTGTTTTAGTTTTTTTTTTTTTTTTAAACAAGGGTTTGCAACCCCTTTAATGATGCCTAAATTGAAACAATAAAAATTAAAAATTCCTTTAAATATAGTGCCTGGGGGGGTCCCTTTGGTCTGCCTGTAAAGCACATCTGTACCGTGTATAGAACCTGCTGCAGCAAAACTGACATTATATATAAGATATTTAAATTGATTTTCCCGGCTGCAAGCCATTGCTCCTCAATCTATACCAGACCCTCCTTGTAGAAGGTTATGGAAACTACAGCTGGCTGGAGGACTAGGAGAAGGGAGGTTGCAGCCTGGTGATTGAGAACTTCCCTAGAGAACCCACAAATAACAGAAGAGGAAAAAAAACTTGAAAATAAGCCTGTGGATGAACCCGAAGCTGCAACAGTTCTATAAGTTTGATGACGCTATGGGATGGGCATCTAAGGGGGTTAAATTGCTTAAAGATATTACTCGCGATGGGGTACTCTTGACGTTCGACCAATTGAAGGCCAAACATGATCTTCCTAACGCACAATTTTTTCGATATCTCCAATTGAGGCATGCATTTCAGACTCAGTTTGGGACAGAGACTGTTAAATCTTTCCCTTCTAGATTAGACGACTTGCTTATGACAGACAACCTGCCCAAGACCTTGTCAGTGACATATAAAGAGCTATTTAACCACTTCTCTACTTTGGGTGTTTTTCAGATTTGGTGTTTACAAGACTAAAACAGTTTTTTTTGCTAGAAAATTACTCAAAACCCCCAAACATTATATATTTATTTTTTTCTAATACCCTAGAGAATAAAATGGCGATCATTGCAATACTTTTTGTCATATTTGCGCAGCAGTCCTACAAGCGCACTTTTTTTGGAAAAAAAATCACTTTTTTTAATTAAAAAATAAGACCGCAATAAATTTGGCCCAATTTTTTTATGTATTGTGAAAGATAATGTTACGCCGAGTAAAATGATACCCAACATGTCACGCTTACAAATTGCGCCCGCTCGTGGCATGGCGTCAAACTTTTACCCTTAAAAATCTCGATAGGAGACGTTTAAAAAATTCTACAGGTTGCATTTTTTGAGTTACAGAGTAGGTCTAGGGCTAGAATTATTGCTCTCGCTCTAACGATCGCGGCGATACCTCACTTGTGTGGTTTGACCACCGTTTTCATATGCGGGCGCTACTCACGTATGCGTTCGCTTCTGCGCGCGAGCTCGTCGGGACGGGGCGCTTTAAATTTTTATTTTTTTTTTCTTATTTTTTTTTTATTTATTTTATTATTTTTTACACTGGAAAAAAATAAAAATAAATAAATGATCACTTTTATTCCTATTACAAGGAATGTAAACATCCCTTGTAATAGAAAAAAGCATGACAGGTCCTCTTAAATATGAGATCTGGGGTCAAAAAGACATCAGATCTCATATTTAGGCTTAAATGCAAAAAAAAAAAAAAAAAAATTGAAAATGTCATTTTTTCAAATGACAAAAAAAAAAATGTTTCTTTAAGAGGCTGGGCAGGACTGACGTTTTGACGTCACTTCCGCCCAGCAGAGCTATGGGGACAGGTGAAGGAGATTTTTCCTTCACTCGTAACCCCGCTCAGCTGCCGAGCGGTCCCGATCGCCTCCGCCGCTACCGACGGCTCCGGTAAGCGGCGGAGGGCGCGGGAGAGCGGCGGGAGGGGGGGGCCCTCTCCCGCCGCCGATAACGGGGATCTTGCGGCGAATCCGCCGCGGAGACCGCCGTTATCGTTAACAGAACCGCTGACACTAAAGATTGATACCTCGGTTGTGGCAGCAGCTGCTGCCGTTACCGAGATATCAATCTTTAAAGTGTGGACGCATATATGCATACAGCGGTCTGGAAGTGGTTAAAACTAGTCCCAAGGCCTTAATCAAGTGCAGAGAGTGGTGGGAGGCAGAAGTTCCAGGTATACAGGGAGAGGAGTGGGATGACATGTGGGACCGTCCATTTAAATATTTGGCGGCGGCTAGGGACCGGCTGATTCAGTTTAAGTTCCTACATAGTGTATTATACCCCTGCCAGGTTGGCTTCGATATATCCATCGGTGCCCTCAGAGTGTTGGAGGTGTACGTTTGCTCCGGCGGACGCGCATCATGTATTTTGGGGCTGCTCCCAGATCCAGCAGTTTTGGACTAGGGTCACCTCCTGTATAGCGGAGGTTCTGGGGGTACCAATTCCACAAGAAATTAGTGTATGTCTGCTCGGCCTGGTGGAGGAAGTGGTCCCGTCAAGGGCTCACAGAACTTTACTCAGTATCCTACTATTCTATGGGAAAAAGGCTATTTTTCTCAAATGGAGGAGTCCGGGGGCCCCGGAGGTTGCTTTCTGGAAAGGGCTGGTAAATGCTATGATTCCATATTATAAGGCAACGTACTTGTCTCGGGGTTGTGGTGGGAAATTTGAGAAAGTATGGAGGGCCTGGTATGAATCTGATTTAACAGTTGGGTAGCTGAGAATGATCACTGATGTATGAAGGTTCCCGTATTACATTGTCATTTCATTTAGTCCAGGGGGGATCTGGTTTAGTGGGTTGTATCTCGCATTGGGGAGGAGGAGGCTTGTAAACAATATGGTTAATGATATGGCATGACGGGGGTAGGGAACTGAGTAGGGGGGGGGGATGGGGTTAAGTTGTTATGACTGCTATCTGTGATGGCAAGGTCCTACGTTAGTATGTAACTGGTCATGTTGACCGTTAGGTAAGCTTGGTGTTGTGCCAAGCAATGTATATCTTGTTATGTCTTAAAAATGTTCAATAAACAGAAATTTTCCAAAAAAATAAATAAGCATGGTCCTATAATGGGAACATAATTTTCCCTACTACAAAGATAGAAAAAGATAAAAAAACAGCATATAAAAATCAGAGAAGAAGATTTTAACCTATAGAAAAGACAGAAACACTGGGCTATTCCTCCATAATGGGGACAGTTGAGATGTAAGCAGATTATTTAACAGAAGTCTATTATTTCAGGTCATAAGATGAAAAATACAAAGTTAGATAATAAGGCCTGGATTCAGATACGAGTTACGACAGCGTATCCTTGGATACGCCGTTGTAACTCTGAGTGTGCGGGGTCGTATCTATGCGCCTGATTCTTAGAATCAGTTACGCATTGATTTCCCTAAGATCCGACCGGCATTAGTCTCTTACACCGTCGTATCTTAGGCTGGATTTTTACGCAAAGAATATGCAAATTAGGTAGATATGCCGATTCAGAAACGTACGTCCGCCCGGCGCATTTTTTTACGACGTTTACATTTGGCTTTTTCCGGCGTAAAGTTAACCCTGCTATATGAGGCGTATCCTATGTTAAGTATGGACGTCGGGCCAGCGTAGAATTTTCCGTAGATTACGTCATTTGCGTAAGTCGTTCGCGAATAGGGCTGTACATAAGTTACGTTCATGTCGAAAGCATTGCCTATTTGCGGCGTAATTTGGAGCATGCGCACTGGGATACGTTCACGGACGGCGCATGCACCGTTAGCCAAAAACTTAATTTACGTGGGGTCAGCCTTCATTACCATACAACACTGCATGGAGAATTTGAATTCTGCGGGCTTACGCCGGACCACATACGCTACGCTGCCTTAACTTAGGACGGAAGTTCTTTCTGAATACGGAACTAGCGCCCTAAGTTACTGCGGCGTAATGTATGTGAGATACGTTACACGCCCGCCGATAGATACGAAAATGTATCTGAATCCGGGCCTAAGGGTTTAATCTCATGATGTGTCAAATTATCTCACCCCTTGTAGAATTGAAGGTCACTGTATACATATTTCTGATGTTGTTCTTTTCCATAACCACACTGACTGTATCTGGCTGTATAGACGGCAGATTATTTAATACTGATTGAACATCATCAGCACTTGCATCAGCTGACAACAGATCTAGAAAAATTTAAAATAAATTATATAATACAAATTTAGTAAAACCATAAAACAAAATCAGTTTTTTGCACTTCAGATTTAGTTCAGTGACATCATTCTACTAGTGGGCTTCTTTTAAGTTTTGGTGAACCCAACAATGGTCAAACATTCATAAACATTCAGTAACTAATCTCATTTGCTCAAGGAAAATTGGAAGTCTGAGTAATACCAGAGAATGTCTGTTCAGTCTTTGCTCCATTAGCTTTAGTGGAAGGCCAGAAAGACATCAGGAGTTTTATTGAACCCTGATGTCTCAGTAAAGAGAAACTGTCAGCGCAAGATGCTATTACATATGGGACTATTGGACTCTGTGATAGCAATAAAGTTGATTGTACAATTAATAAATAAATAAAATGAAGAAAAATTATATTATTAAAAAAAATGTAAAAAATGTATTTTAAAGCCCCTTCCCTTACATACACGCACACAAGAGCATAAACACATTCAGCAGCTGCACCTATGTATGCAAATTAACACAGAAATCAGCACTTAACAGAGGCACTAGTTCCAAAAGCAGTCCAAAAAGTATATAAAAAAAAGCGCATGTGTCACAATCATTAATATGTCTTGTTCTCTTGGATCTTAAACCTGCAAAAAATGTTCAATGTGCAGACTGATCATGAGATTATACTCCTTCACACCTATGATGCTTGAGAAAAATGGAAATAAACACAATATAGTGTAGTATGTTCAATATTAATCATATTAAATAGTGATATTGTATGTGCTCACATTCAAACTATAGCACTATGGCCCAGATTCACGTAGAATCGCGGCGGCGTAACGTATCGTAGATACGTTACACCGCCACAAGTTTTCATCGCAAGTGCCTGACTAACAAAGCACTTGCGAGAAAACTTACGCTGGCGGCCTCCGGCGTAAGCCCGCGTAATTCAAAGGGGCGTGTGCCATTTAAATTAGGCGCGCTCCCGCGCCGGACCTACTGCGCATGCTCCGTTTTGAAATTCCCGCCGTGCTTTGCGCAAAGTGACGTAATTTTTTCGAATGGCGACGTGCGTAGCGTACTTCCGTATTGCTGGACGTCTTACGCAAGAAGGAAAACATTTTAAATTTCGACGCGGGAACGACGGCCATACTTTATACAGCACATACGTGTGCTGTGTAAAGTTAGGGCAACATGTTCTCTATTTTCCTGCCGCGATTCCCGGGGGTCTTTCCAGGCAGTTTCCCTATGGGGAAACACTGCGGTGGAGCATACACACCCGGCCAAAGCTCTCATGGCAGTTTTTCTGCCAGGAAAACTGGCCGTGTGTAGGGGAGTGTTGTCTCGCAAAATGAGCAGGATTCAAGCCACAGCGGTGTGCAGTGCCACTGTTTGGCCTGAAGTGGGGGGGGGCACCGGAGCCGAGCGGAGCTGATCAGAGCCGATCGGCGCCATTCGGAAATGCTCGTAAATTCTCCATTCCCGAGCCTTTCCGAGGTCAGCTGAGCTATCCTCGAGCCTTTCCGTGTGTTCCCAAGGCTCTCCGGCGCCCCCCCCACCTCTGGCAAAATGCGGTATTGCATGCCATTGAAGTCAATGCGGAACAAATTATTTTCTTTTCCATTGACTTTAAAGGGAAAACTTGCTTCGATATGTGAGTATTTTGGATTACGAGTATTCTCCTGGAACTGATTATCCTCGTAATACGAGGTTCCACTGTAATTTACTTTCCTACCTATGATGAAAACTAAAGTTGTGCTACATATGTTACATGCTGCTGTGAATGTCCAAATGAAAACAATAATTAATCGACCATCATTCACGGTTAACTCTAAACTTTTAACCTATAAAGGCTTTTAAACCAACACCCATGGACAATTTTTGTCATGACATTTGTACCTGTTTCATCTGCTCCCAAGATGAGTTTGTAATACATGTCTGAACATGAATCAGTACAATCTTTGGTCACTGTAATTGTCTGAACTTCTTCTACTGCTTGTTGGGTTGTGTTCCAATTTAATAATGTGATAACCTGAGGGAATAAAAATGCCAAACACAACAAGAAGGTCAGTACAATGCTTACATCAAAGATAGTATGGTCTTGTGTAATGTGTGCATAAACTGTAGGTAGATTCCCACCGCTATCCTAAAAAGGGGTCACCTGATTATATGGGTATCTGCAGGAACGTTTCTGTGAACCACACCTATTATTTAAAGCAGGGTTTGACAAATTTGCTTGAAATCTAGGAGAAAGCTAAAAAGTTAGGAGCCAAAAAACGCGCCCGTACCGACAAGCTTGCATGCAGTAGCGCCCGCATATGTAAACGGTATTCAAACCACACATGTGAGGTATCGCCGCGATCGTTAGAGCGAGAGCAACAATTCTAGCTCTAGACCTCCTCTGTAACTCAAAACATGCAACCTGTAGAATTTTTTAAACGTCGCCTATGGAGATTTTTAAGGGTAAAAGTTTGTCGGCATTCCATGAGCGGACGCAATTTTGAAACGTGACATGTTGGGTATCTCGGCGTAACATTATCTTTCACAATATAAAAAAAAATGGGATAACTTTACTGTTGTCTTATTTTTTAATTAAAAAAAGTGTATTTTTTTCCCCAAAAAAGTTTGCTTGTAAGACCGCTGCGCAAATACGGCGTGACAGAAAGTATTGCAACAATCGCCATTTTATTCTCTAGGGTGTTAGAATAAAAAATATATATAATGTTTGGGGGTTCTAATTAGAGGGAAGGAGATGGCAGTGAAAATAGTGAAAAATTACACATTAGAACTGGTTTTACTTGTAATGCCAAAGGCCACCACCAGATGGCGCCAGGTCACAGAAGGAAACCTGGGACTTCACAAGGCCGCACATCCGTGGCCTCAATTACCGGCGGGTGCGGGCGCCAGGTCACAGTTTCTTGTCGCAATTGCGACGTGGTGCCCGGATTTTGTCGAGCCCTGATTTTTTTTTTAATTAAACGTTTTTATTTCCCACAAACATGTACAAATTTCCCACTGCACAAACATTTTCCTTGTTCAGTACAAGCATTCTACATGTGACATACGTAGGTGATACATAAAAGATCTTAAGTAATTATAAAGGCATTATTATTTTTGGGGTAGTAATACACCTTTTGCATTTATACATATTTGAGGAGGGTGGTATATATGGTCCAGACCCGGTCGGGCGACATGTGCAGAGGGCATACCCTTCAGTGCTATACACAAGTGTGAGATGTATTGAGCCAGCGATCCCAGATTTTGTTGTATTTTGCAGGGCACCCTCTATTAATGTAGATAAATATTTTATAGGGCAATGTGGTATTACCGTCAGTCTTCCAGTCTAGGGGGGTCTGCCTCATCCAGAGTTTAGCAATTGTTTTCCGAGCAGAGAATAAAGTCTAATGCATAAAAGTCTTTATGTATTTATCAGTGTCTGCATCTGGAAAAATACCCAAAAGGCATGGTTTGGGGTCTAAGGTCAGTGGAGATCCCATTTCGTCATGGAGGAAATCCACCACCTGTTTCCAGAATCCCTGTATGTGATGGCAAGACCACATGAGGTGGTAGAATGTGCCCGTTTCTCCATTGCACAGGAGACACGTGGAAGGCAGTGGCGGCCCGTCCATAGGGGCGCCCGGGCCCCCCCCCCCCCCCCCTGTAGTCACAAAAAAAAAAGGGCCCTTTAAGGCCTCGTACGCAGACATGTTCGGTCGTGTGTAGGGCCGACCGGACAACTTTCCGGCCGACCGGACAGGTTTCCAGCGGACAAATGTTTCTTAGCATGCTAAGAAACATGTCCGCTGGAAGCCTGTCCGTCGGACATGTCCGATGGTCAGTACGACTCATCGGACATGTCCGCTGGCCCGAGAACCCGCGCATGGCGTCGAAGTGATTCGACGCATGCGTGGAAGCATTGAACTTCCGGGTTCGTGCACGTCGCCGCGTCATCGTCGCCGCAACACGCCGCCGCCACGTCACCGCGTCGTCACCGCGTCGTCTGTCCGCTGGGAATTTGGTCTGATGGTGTGTACAGCCATCAGACCAAATGATCCCAGCGGACATGTCCGATGAAAACGGTCCGCGGACTGTTTTCATCGGACATGTCCGCTCGTCTGTACGAGGCCTAAGACTTTTTATTTTGCCTAAAATGTCGTTTTACTTATACTGCAGTGATGGCGGCCGTCTATAGAGGGAGCTGCAGCGCCGCCCCCTCTGGCTCTCGCAAAATAACATACATTCATGTATTGCATGAATGTATGTTATTTTTGCCAGCTGCTGCTGGTCTATTCAGGTGGCCGGAAATTGGGCGCCGGTTACCTCAATAACGGCAGCTGGTTGGCTGTGTGGAAGTGCCTATCAGAGCCAGCGGTAGGCTTTCCGGGTACAGCCCTCGTCTCCCCGGATGTCTATCCTCAGGAACGCATGGGAGTGTAATGCTATCTGCTCCCTCCAGCCTGCAGGGGGAGATAGACAGCCGGCAGACTTTCCTTCCTCTCTCCACTTAATCACTTGTCACTTATCACTTATCACATGATTCTGCTGATGTTGTAAGGGGGCTGCTGGTAATGGGGGACTCTGCTGATTATGTAAGGGGGCTGCTGGTAATGGGGGACTCTGCTGATGATGTAAGGGGGGACTCTGCTGGTAATGGGGGGGGACTCTGCTGGTGATGTATGGGGGGACTCTGCTGGTGATGTATGGGGGGACTCTGCTGGTGATGGGGACTCTGCTGGTGTAAGGAGGCTGCTGGTAATGGGGACTCTGCTGGTAATGGGGCTGCTGGTAATGGGTACTCTGCTGGGGACACTGATGTAAGGGGGTGCTGTTGGTCACACTCAAAATTAAAGTGGGCCGATCTGGATGAAGTCCAGGGACACATTTTTGTCCCAGTCCAGCCCTGCCCTCCTGTCATAGTGCGTCAATTAACGTCACGGGCGCGGTGATGTCACTCGTGTGTGCGCGCTTCTCTTCGGTCAAATGGTTTAAATAGCTCACAGCATCACGGGTCAGGTAGAGGGCCCCTTAGCAGAATTTTGCTTAGGGCCCCATGGAGGTCAGGATCGGCACTGAAACTGACGACCGTCTCAGCCAATCTGGTTCGCCTATTCTGGTTATTGGTAACCTGATTGGCTGAAGCGTCATCGAGGGCGGGAGAAGACATTGAGGGACGTGGAAGCAGAAAGGTAAGTGCATTTTACAGGGTACAGAGGCGACAATGGGCACAGAGGCATCAATGGGTACAGTGGTGACAAAGGGCACAGTGGTGACAATAGGCACAGTGGCAACAATTAAAGGGCATAGTGGCATCAATGGGCACAGTGGTGACAATGGGCACAGTGGCAACAATTAAAGGGCACAGTGGTGAAAATTGGCACAGTAACGACAATTGAGGGGCACAGTGGCTGCGTTTGATGGCATTACACACTGGAGACAATTGATGGCACAGTGGCTGCGTTTGATGGCATGGCCCAGTGGCTGCGTTTGATGGCATGGCACAGTGGCTGCGTTTGATGGCATGGCACAATGGTGATAATTGATGGCATACAGTAGTGGCTGCGTTTGATGGCATGGCACAGTGGTGATAATTTATGGCACAGTGGCTGCATTTGATGGCATGGCACAGTGGCTGCGTTTGATGGCATGGCACAGTGGTGACAATTGATGGCACAGTGGCTGCGTTTGATGGCATGGCACAGTGGTGAGTTGATGGCACAGTGGCTGCATTTGATGGCATGGCACAGTGGTGACAATTGATGGTACAGTGGCTGCATTTGATAGGCACAGTGAGGCTGCAAATTTTTTTTTTCGTTTGCGCCCCCCCAAAAATTTTGAGAACCAGCCGCCACTGGTGGAAGGTTGTCCCTGGTTAAATTTAGCCATTCTTACAGGTGTGAGGTATGTGCGGTGCAGAATGTACATTTAGGTTAGTCTATCAGATAATTTGGGTAAGACAACTTTGCATGTGTCTAGTGCCTCATTCCAGTCTTTGTCCTCGAGGTTCCATATGTCTCTCTCCGTGGTTTTACATTGAAAGCTATTTTTGTTGATGAAGGAGTATGTAGCATGCTATATAATACAGATATAAGTTTCCAGGGGTCGTCACTCTTGACTACATCCATTATGGGATTGCGGGTGCGATTAGGCAACGATTCTGGAAATTGAGAGAGAATAGCATGCCGGATCTGTAGGAAGCGGAAGAACATGCGATTTGAGAGAGAAAATTCTAGTTTTAGCGCATCGAATGTTTTCCACGTGCCCGCGGTGAGTAAGTGTGAGAGGTAAAAAATTCCCCCCCCTACACCAGGCCTCAGAGTCTGGCACAGTCAAAAACTCCTGGAGTGATTTATTATGCCATAGGGGAGAATAGTCATTATGTACGGGTATGGCCAACTTGGCAGAGGCCAGTCTCCATACCTTCCTATAATGGTTAGAAGGGAATTGTGTTCCTCTTTCTTTGTATTGCCTTTGGCTTCTGTCGCTATTGCGCAGATGGGATCGGTGGTCAACTGGGCCCAGGTGGGGCATATGAGTCGGACAAATCTTTTCCTGTCAGTCTTATCTATGTGGAACAATTGAGAAAGTTGGGATGCTAAGTAATATTGACTGAAGTCTGGTAGGGCCGTACCAGCCAGGTCAGTGGGATTTTTGAGTAGTCGCCATGCCAGTTTATGTCTATTCTTCCCCTTAACAAAGGGTATGAGGATTGCATCTATGATTTTGAAATATTTCAGTGGTAAAAATACTGGGGTGTGCCAAAGTATATATAACATTTTAGTTAACAGTTAATTAGGTTGATGCGACCCAATACTCCAAGAGGGAGGGGAGCCCATATTTGTGTTTTGGATTTAATCAGGGCGAACAGTGGTTCCACATTAAGAGAGACATAATCGATCGGTGACCTGGTAGTACTCACTCCTAGGTATTTGATACTGCTCACTCGTCGCAGGGGCAGCCGGGTCTGTAATTCAGTCTGGGGAGCAAAATCCAGAGGGAGAATTTGCGACTTCTCCCAGTTGATCTTGAGTCCAGAGAATGAACCAAAGTGTTCAATTGTTTGCAGGGCCTCAGCCAGAGAGGGACCCGAATCTGCTAGATACAGTAGCGTGTCATCCGTGTACATGCTTATTTTTTCTTCCAGATCCTCCACGCGGAAGCCCCGTATCAATGAGTTCCCTCTGATGAAAATTGCCAGTGGTTCTGTAGCCAAGGCATACAGCAGGGGGGAAAGAGGGCAGCCCTGTCTGGTGCCCCTGGAGAGTTCAAAAGTGTCCGACTGGCATCTGTTGGCCGTTACCTTGGCCACTGGGCCTGGTACAGCAGGCGGACCCACCTGAGAAATTTAGGGCCGAATCCGTATCGTGCCAGGCACTTCCAAAGGTAGTTCCACTCTACCGAATCAAACGCCTTAGCAGTGTCAAGTGTCACCACCACTCTTTCTCCAATATTGTCGTGACTGGCTTGCATATTCATGAACAGTTTTCTAAGGTTAAATAAGGTGTTCCTGCCCGGCATGAAGCCGGCTTGGTCCTCGTGTACTAGGGATAAGATAACCTAATTGAGGCGTAATGCCAACATTTTCGCCAGGATTTTCATGTCCACCTGAAGTAGGGATATGGGTCTATAGGATTCAGGGAGACTTAAATCCTTTCCCGGTTTGGAATGAGTACTATAACTGCCTCTCTCATGGACAGAGGTAGAGTGAGGGTCTCAAAGAGGTGAGTATAGAGGGTAAGCAGATGCGGAAGGAGAGTTTCAATATATTGGGAGTAAAATTCGATGAGTAGTCTATCAGACCCAGGCGACTTGGATCTAGGAAAACTGGCAATTGCCAACGCTATCTCCTTGGTTGTTGGTGGGGTTTCAAGCATTTCTATTTGAGCTGAAGTCAGTTGAGGGATGGGGAGGTTGTCTAGGAAGCAATCAATGGGCGTTGGGTTATTTCCCGCCCTCTCTCCGTGTTCAAACAGCTTCTGTCTAGAGAAAAACAGCTTTCTTCTAGACATCTCGTATTGTAACTGATTAGCTACCCTGGTTTGCAGTTTAAGGCGGGAGGCTTTGTCAGGTGAGGGGTCAGTTTCGTATTGACGCTCTGCGAGGGATAGTATCCTGTCTGCCTTTTCAGCCGAAGTTATTTTAAGTCGGTTGATTTGTGATATAAGAGTGGCCCTCGCATGTAGTTTGAATGAGTCCCATATGTTTGCAAATGAGGCCGAATGTGCACTGTCCTGGAAATATATTTTCTGTCGAGCCCTGATTTAAAGTGTAAATGTAAACCCTAACAATAAACTTCTCTTCTTTGCTCTTTTCTGGTCTGTTAAATGAAACATGGGAAGCATTTTGTCATATCTATTTAATAAGTGCCTAAAAAAAAAAAAAAAAAAGGCTGATCATTTAAAGTGGAGGTTCACCCGGAAATGTTAATTTTTAACATTAGATTGAGGCTCATTTTGTCAAGGGGAATCGGGTAGTTTTTTTAAAAACGAAGCAGTACTTACCGTTTTAGAGAGCGATCTTCTCCGCCGCTTCCGGGTATGGGCTGCGGGACTGGGCGTTCCTATTTGATTGACAGTCTTCCGACAGGCTTCCGACGGTCGCATCTATCGCGTCATGATATTCCGAAAGTACCCGAACGTCGGTGCGCAGGCGCCGTATAGAGCCACACCGACGTTCGGCTTCTTTCGGATACTCGTGACGCGATGTATGCGACCGTCGGAAGCCTGTCGGAAGACTGTCAATCAAATAGGAACGCCCAGTCCCGAAGACCATACCCGGAAGCAGCGGAGAAGATCGCATACATTTCCTCTCATTTCCTGTTTGGCTATGGGGCAGGAAGTGAAGGAAAATCTCTGCGATGGGACAGGGATGGTAAAAAATAAACTGACAAGGGCTATAACCCTCCCTTACTCTATACAAAATGGGAAAAAAAAGTGTTGCCTAAAGTTTTACTTTAAAGCGGTTGTATACCCTTAAAAATAATTAAAATAACAAACCTACAAGGCAAGGGCATAATGAGCTAGTATGACTAGCATACTAGCTCATTATCAATTACTTTCCTTAGATCGAAGCCCCCATAGCAGTCCTCGGACACGTCCTCCGTCGCCGCCATGATACCCGTAGTGACTTCGGTGATAGTAGAAAGAAATGTTTGGACAGTCGCACTCTGGAAAAACCTTCTTGGTTGCCTTTTATTGATAAAAGTTTTCAAACACCACACATCACAGCAAAGACAGGGGCATACAGCTGACGTTTCGCACTACAATAAGTGCTTACTCATAGCCGCTCCGGCGCTGTGACTGGCCAGAGCGATAGATATAACCATGCCAATGGTGCAGCAGAAAACATTTAGCACAGTGAGGAAGGTTTGTGGTCCAGGATGATAGGACAGTCAAAATTAGAAGCAGCTTGCATTACACTAACAGTGTAGCGCAAGCCAGCGGGGACTCTTTCCGTGCTGCCCGAGGCCTGGGCCTTGTTGGCCTAGGCCAGGATACAGCATTGGTATCTCACAAACGTGAGTACACCCCTCACATTCTTGTAAATATTTTATTATATCTCTTCATGTGACAACACTGAAGAATATACATTTTACTACAATGTAAAGTAGTGAGTGTACAGCTTGTATAACAGTGTAAATTTGCTGTCCCCTCAAAATAACTCAATACACAGCTATTAATGTCTAAACTGCTGGCAACAAACGTGAGTACATCTCCAAGTGAAAATGTCCAAATTGGGCCCAATAAACAATTTTCCCTCCCTGGTCTCATGTGACTAGTTAGTGTTACAAGGTCTCAGGTGTGAATGAGGAGCAGGTGTGTTAAATTTGGTGCTATCGCTCTCATTCTCTCATACTGGTCACCGGAAGTCCCACTCAGAACAGGCCTTGCCACGGTTGACTGCATGTGCTCAGCGTCATATGCAGAGGTTGTCTTTGGGAAATAAACATATGAGTACTGCCAGCATTGCTGCAGAGGTTGAAGGGGTGGCGGGGTGGGGGACCAGCCTGTCAGTGCTCAGACCATACAATGCACACTGCATCAAATTGGTCTGCATGGCTGTTGTCCCAGAAGGAAGCCTCTGCTAAAGATCATACACAGGAAAACAGTTTGCTGAAGACAAGCAGACTAAGGGCATGGATCACTGGAACCATGTCCTGTGGTCTCATGAGACCAAGATACATTTATTTGGTTCAGATGGTGTCAAGCAGGTGAGGAGCACAAAGACAAGTGTGTCTTGCCTACAGTCAAGCATGGTGGTGGGAGTGTCATGGTCTGGGGCTGCATGAGTGCTGCCAGCACTGGGGAGCTACAGTTCATTGAGGGAACCATGAATGCCAACATGTACTGTGACATACTGAAGCAGAGCATGATCCCCCTCTTCGGAGACTGGGCCACAGGGCAGTTTTTCAACACGATAACGACCCCAAACATACCTTCAAGGTAACCACTGCCTTGCTAAAGAAGCTGAGTGTAAAGGTGATGGACGGGTCAAGCATGTCTCCAGACTTAAACCCTATTGAGCATCTGTGAGGCATCCTCAAACGGAAGGTGGAGGAGCGCAAGGTCTCTACCATTCACCAGCTCTGTGATGTCATCATGGAGGAGTGGAATAGGACTCCAGTGACAACCTGTGAAGCTCTGGTGAACTCCATATCCAAGAGGGTTAAGGCAGTGCTGGAAAATAATGGTGCTGCAAAAAACTCACTTTACTTGCAAAATACTCACTTTTGTTGCCAGCGGTTTAGACATTAATGGCTGTGTGTTGAGTTATTTTGAGGGGACAGCAAATGTACACTGTTATACAAGCTGTACACTCACTACTTTACATTGTAGAAAGTAAACCCCAGATCTCTCACCTACCCTTAAAAGCATATGATCAAACCAAGGTTGGTTTGAACAGATGCTTTCCCAACCCAAAAATGCATTGTTTACATCCTGTTCAAACCGGAAGACACAACATACTTGTCACTTGCAGCCTCTTAGACCATAGAGATGATCTGGAATGTTCTTATCCCCAATGAGCGCTATGGTAAGCTTACGGAAGTGCTGGCTTCAGTCCCATGGCTCCCCGGTGCAACAGGAGAGCACCGGTGAGCGGAAGGTGGGGCACCTGTAAAAGTGATCCAGTGGCTAATTAGCCGCTAGGATCACTTTTAAAAAAAAAAAAAAACATTGCCAGCTCTAAAAAAAGATACCAGGATCACAACTGCAGCTGCAGCCATGGCTCCAGGATAACCACTCAAACAGATGTAGGGAGGTTCAAGGGAGATCTCTCTCCCTCAGCTCATTGTTTTCTGTGTGTGGCCTGTTCTTTTTGGGCGGCTGGGCCTATATTCAGGTAGGGGCCTACTGCAGCTCCAATAACCCCTACATTTATCCGGCCCTGTTCATGGGAACCTGTCAAGACTGAAACATATGCGTTTCCATTGGCAATTTCTCCTTCTGAAAATGCTATTTGCCCAGCTTTTATATAAACAACATTTTAAAAACACGGAAATGACATTTCAGAATTTTCACCTGCTGCTCCAGAACTGTATCAGCTTGAGCCTGTATGTACTGGACATCATTCACTGCATCAGAGATTTGTTGAGTAGTATATGAGATTTTGCGTTGGTACAGACCCACATCAATGTTTGCAGATCCGTAGTAATTCTGGATGTAGGCTTCAATGTAGCAACTAAAAAAACATGGAAAAACACAGAGTTATAGTCTGAGTCTATAAAGGTGGAGCATCTGAGTCTCTGCTACTCCATTTCTTCTGTGTGCAGGCAGGGGGAGACTATTCATATGTTCATATTATTCATAGGCGTGCACACAGGATGTGCCAGTAGTGCCTGGGCACATCCTAATCACCCTGTGCTGCACAGATTCCCACTGCTGCTTGGCTGCAAAGAAAGGGACTGGTGAATTGCTGTCCTCAGTCCCCTTCCTCTGTCTCAAAAGTGAGACACCAGGGCTGTTTAGAATTTTGTGTGCTTTTGACATTTGATTTTGCAATGAATGTAATTTCCCAAATGAAAACTACATACACTGTTAAAAATTGTATTGTTCAAGAAAAAATAGCGTCTGAAAACAAATGCTGATTAAATCCCACTAGTGATTAGAAAATTGAACAAAGGTTCTTAAAATGAGATTTTTTTTATGAAATTCTACTAGTGCATGGCGATCTTAACCACTTAAAGTGGAGGTTCACCCAAAAAATCAATTTTTAACATTAGATTGAGGCTAATTACTGGAGGCAGAATCGGGTGTTTTGTTTAAAATCAATGCAGTACTTAGAGCCGGTTCACACAGGGGCGGCACGACTTCGGGGGCGACTCGGCCAGGCGACATGAAGACGACATCTAAGGCGACTTGCAAAATGACTTCTGTATAGAAGTCAATGCAGGTCGCCCCGAGTCGCCCCCGAAGTAGTACAAGAACCTTTTTCTAAGTCGGAGCGACTTGCTTCGCTCCTATTAGAACGGTTCTATTCACTAGAATGGGACGCGACTTGTCAGGCGGCTGCGTCGCCTGATGAGTCGCCCCAGTGTGAACCGGGTCTTACCGTTTTAGAGATAGATGTTCTCCGCCGCTTCCGGGTATGGGCTGCGGGACTGGGCGTTCCTATTTGATTGACAGCCTTTCCGACCATGGAACCGCACCGACGTTCGGCAACTCATGACGCGCTGTATGCGACCGTCGGAAGGCTGTCAATCAAATAGGAACGCCCAGTCCCAAAGACCATACCTGAGAGCGGCAGAGAACATCTATCTCTAAAACGGTAAGTACTGCATTGATTTAAAAAAAAAACACCCGATTCTTCCTCCAGTAATTAGCCTCAATCTAATGTTAAAAAAAATTTTTCGGGTGAACCCCCGCTTTAACCCCCGGACCATATTGCTGGTCAAAGGCCAGAGCACTTTTTGCGATTCGGCACTGCGTCACTTTAACTGACAATTGCGCGGTCGTGTGACGTGGCTCCCAAACAAAAGTGTCCTTCTTTTTCCCACAAATAGAGCTTTCGTTTGGTAGTATTTGATCACCTCTGCGGTTTTTAGTTTTTGCGCTATAAACAAAAATAGAGCGACAATTTTGAAAAAAATTATATTTTTTTACTTTTTGCTATATAAAATATCCCCCAAAAATATCGAAAAAAAACGTTTTTTTTCCTCAGTTTAGGCCGATACGTATTCTTCTACATATTTTTCATTAAAAAAAATCGCAATAAGCGTTTATTGATTGGTTTGCGCACAGGTTATAGCGTTTACAAAATAGGGGGTAGTTTTATGGCATTTTTATTAATAAATCTTTTTTTACTAGTATAACCGTATAACTGCGGCGGCTGGTCGGCAAGCAGTTAAAGTAATTGTAAAGGATCAAGTTTTTTTGTTTTTTTTTAATAGCAAACATGTCATACTTACCTCCGCTGTGCAGTTCGTTTTGCACACAGTGGCCATGATCGTCCTCTTCTGGGGGTCCCATGGCAGCTCTCATATAATGCGGATATCTTTCCTTGAAAGTGGGTGCGGCTTAAGGGACCAATTGTGGCACCGGAGGGGGGGAGGAATCCGATGAGCGAAAGTTCTACTTTAGGGTGGAACTCCGCTTTAAGGTGAAAAAACTAGAGGGCTTACAACCCCTTTAAGGTGACATTAAAGCGGAGGTCCACCCTGATTTTTTTTTTTTTAAGGCCAGCAGCTACACATACTGCAGCTGCTGACTTTTAAAAAATGGACACTTACCTGTCCAGCGCGCCCACAAAGTCAGCAGACGAGGCTGAGCAATCGCTCAGTCTTCGGGTGCTTCCACCGCCATCCTCGGTGAGGGAATCAGGAAATAAAGCCTTGCGGCTTCACTGCCCGGTTCCCTACTGCGCATGCGCGAGTATCGCGGTGCGTCATCACTGGTCCTCGCTCTTTCCTGGGAACAGTGTTTCCCAGAAGACAGCGGGGGGGGGGTGACGTGAAGGGGCAGGACTCCCGTGGGAGTCAGAACCCGGAAGTGGTGCAAATACCTGTTTTATACAGGTATCTGCACCCCACTCCCCCCTGAAAGGTGCCAAAGGTGACACCGGAGGGGGGGGGGTCCAAAAAGAGGAGGTTCACTTTTTGTGTGAACCTCCGCTTTAAACCATCTTTTTTTATTAATATAACAAACATGTCATACTTACCTGCTCTGTGTAATGCTTTTGCACAGAGCAATCCGATCCTCTTTTTCTGTGGTCCACCGCCAGCGCTCTGGTCCTCTTTTTCGGCTGTTGCCACCACAGAAAGATGCATGGGGGGCACCCATGCAGGCTCGCTCTTGAGACGCCCTGTCCACTGAAACAGAGCAGGCGGCTCAACCCTGCCCTCCGCTCCCTCATGATAGCATTTGGCCTCTTGCACACTGCAGCTTGAAAAATCTCAGTACAGCTTTTTTTAAGGAGCTAAAATACCGCACATTAATTGCAATGTGCCTATGCACATGGTCATGTAAACAAGCCTGTGCACTGACCATACTTTTTTGGTCAGTAATTTACGCCTCATGTGCGCAAATAAGCGAGACTGCCCATTCACATTTTGTGCAGGAGAATGCGATAATAAAATGTTGCGTATTTTTTCACAAATGTGCAAAAACGTATTCTTGCATTCTCCTTCTGCACAATATGAGAATGGGCATCGCCTGCTGTGCTCTGCTTTCTCCCTGACTCCCCTGCCCCCACTAGAAATAGAGTAGTTGCAAGTTCAGGGTGCTCCAGTGAGTATTTGTGTGCTTTGTTGGCATAGCGGTGCAGCACTTGCCTCTACTTTGCCTTCTCCCCAAAGGCCCCCACACAATGGAAGGAAGGAAAATAGCAGTACAGTAGAGCAACTCCACCCCTAAACTCCAGCTCCCACACTTTCCGTTGTAACTTTAAAGCGGTAGTAAACCCGCTGCTGTTTTTTTTTTACCTACCTAAAAGGCAAAAGCCATAATGAGCTAGTATGCACCGACTTCTTTCCGCCAAGGTTCGGCGGCTGCCGGACCTTTAGCCAAGGATCCCCGCTGCGCATGCGCCACTGCAGTCAGTGGTGCATTGCGAGGGGAATATCTCCTAAACCGTACAGGTTTAGGAGATATTGTTTATACCTACAGGTAAGCCTTATTATAGTTAGTAGTAGTACAGAGTTTACTACCACTTTAATTGTGCTCCTGTAAGTACCTCTGTACAGGAGATGACATCAAATCTAACTCTTGGATCAGATCTTCCCCCACAGTTGTTACCTTTTTTTGTACTAGATTGTAAGCTCCTATGAGCAGGATCCTCTTAACCCTCTTGTATTTTCTTGTATTGTAACTGTACTGTCTCACTGTAATGCGCTGTGGAAACTGTTGGCGCTATATAAATCCTGTATAATATTAATAATAAAAATAACTCACGTATCTATATAAATTGTCATTAAAAATACATGTATTGTTAATTCTGAACTAAGCTTAAAGTGTAAGTCCACCCTAAAACTAAAATTGCTGCATCACATTCTAAGACTAACCGATCTAGCCCTGCAAAGAAGAAATCGGTATACATACCTTTTCTGAAGCTAATCCAACCCAATCTCCAGTGGCAGAATCTCTACAGAGGACACAGCCGACAACGGCTGTGAAATTAATGGGAAGTAACGTCACCCATAGACTTACTATGGGGCTTCCGTTGTCGGACGTGTGCTCTGCACCCACCTCCATAGCGAAGCTGCAGGTGACAGCTCAGCGTGGGATCGGGTTGGAGTGGCTGCAGAAAAGGTATGTATACTGATTTCTTCTTTGCAGGGTTAGATAGGTTAGTGTTAGATGGTGGATATCTGTAGATGCAGGAATTCTAGTTTTAGGATGGACTTCTACTTTAATAATGCACCATTTGTTTGCATGCCCAGATCGAATGGTCCAACACACACTTACGGTTTTCCCTTCTGAAGGAAGAAAGTCTGTGATTTCTGAGAGGTACTGGCGTAATATGACCAACTACCATAGGCCACTTTCACCTGACAGAGGAAAGAAAATAATTTGTAAGAAGTATATACATTTATTGGTACTGTGTGTAGATATTAAAGGAATACAAACAATGCTTTAGAAATGGAACATAAATGTGTGAATCTGGGATCCTTGGTGTGGGTAGTTTTTGGCACTTGACAGCTAAAAGCAGCCAACTTGGGGCAGGGTACTGCAACACTTTCAATGCAGAAGGTAATTTAGGAGTAAGTGTAGGGTTAAAGTCAAGGGTTAGGATTTAGATTTAAGATTAGGATTTTGGAGGGGGGAGTTAAGGATTTTAGGGTTAGGGGGGTTTAAGTTCCAAGTGTAAAGCCCCATACACACCATCAGTTTTCCTGCAGTTTTTTTTCTTCAGGTTTACCAAAATCATGTAGTGCAAGGGCCTGCCTGATTGCATACAAATTGAAACTCTGAGGCCTTGTACACACGGTTGGACAAAACCGATGAGAATGGACTGAGGTTCAGTTTCATCGGTCCAAACCGACCGTGTGTATAGCCCATCGGTCTGTTTTCCTTCGGTCCAAAATTTTAAAACATGCTTCAAAACCGAACCGATGGACCGCTGCCCGATCGGTCCAAACCGATGGTTAGTACAGAAAAGCATCGGTTCAAAACCTGCGCATGCTCAGAATCAAGTCGATGCATGCTTGGAAGCATTGAACTTTGTTTTTTTCAGCACGTCGTGTGTTTTACATCACCGCATTCTGACACGATCGTTTTTTGAACTGATGGTGTGTACGCCCATCAGACCATCAGGCCACTTCAGCGGTGAACCGATGAAAACGGTCCGTCGGACCATTCTCATCGGTTTTGTCCGACCGTGTGTACAAGGCCTAAGGCCCTGTACACACGATCAGTCCAAACTGATGAAAATGGACTGAAGTTCAGTTTCATCGGTTCACCGATGAAGCAAACTGATGGTCTGATGTGCCTACACACCATCAGTTCAAAAACCGATCGAATCCAACGCGGTGACGTAAAATACAACGACGTGCTGAAAAAAATGAAGTTCAATGCTTCCAAGCATGCGTCGACTTGATTCTGAGCATGCGCGGGTTTGGAACCGATGCTTTTGCATACTAACCATCGGTTTCAACCTATCGGTCAAGCGTCCATCAGTCCAATTTTAAAGCAAGTTCTCTGTTTCTGGACTGAAGGAAAACAGACCGATGGGGCGTACACACGGTCAGTTTGGGCCGATGAAACTGAACTCAGTCCGTTTTCATCGGTTTGGACTGATCGTGTGTACGAGGCGTTAAGGTTTGACCTCATATTAGATGGTTTTGGTAAACCTGAAAAGAAAAACCTGCAGAAAAACTGATAGTGTGTATGGGGCTTTAAAGTGGAACTTTACCCATAACAACTTGATAAAAAAATAATGTTCTTTAGCAAGGAACGTACACTCCACATTAATAATTATGCTACCAAACTTTGCCTGTGCTGTGAATTGCCTTCAGAACTGCTCCTGTTTCTTGACAGATGCCGCCAATTTGCTAAAGCCCAGAGCCCTTGAGCAGCAGTAAATCTTTGGACCGTCAGCAGATCGACCTCTAGTGGCTCTGATTTTCGGCACAATGCCAAAAATGGAGAGCAACTGAGCATATGCAGAGAGAATATATTACTGGATTTTAAACAGTATAGGCACCTATTTTTTATGTTTTACATAGCTACACCTGTAAAAGGGGCATCCTACAGCTAACTAGGAGGACTTTATTTTCTGACTAAAGTCCCACTGTTTGTATAGAGTAAAAAAAACCTGTCAAGATTTTATCGCTATCTGTGCCTTCTCCGGGAAGATCACACCTATCTGATGTCCTGAAGACCACTATCATTGGGACTAAAATCCAAAATATTGAGTAATTTAAACAGAAGAGAAATATTCCAATGGGGATACTGGTGATGTGACAAGTATATAAATGGGCAACACCTCTCACTTCCTGTCTTCTGAGAAAAGAAGTGAAATAGATTGACATAGTATCCGTTTAATCCATGACCACTCTGTCCAAAAGTAAAATAAAATAAAAAAGGCTATAGATACACATTAAGGTTAGGATTAATTGAAATCTGATTATTGATACATCGATGGATTTACATTGAGGGACACATTTTTTTATTTTTTTTTAATAAAGGATTTGTCAAAAACTGTCTCTTGTGTTTATAACTTTTTGATACTTTTTTGGTGAATGGGTAGGAGTACTATGTACCCGATGCTCATTCACATGGGGGGGGGGGGATCTGGCAAAGGTTCATGGCAAAGGTTCACTGTTTCATTCAAAAAAAGTGATCAGTGAAATCTTTCAAATCATGAATGGAACGCAGTCTTTCAATCTCAGAAAAGAATTGTGATTGACATTACAGATGTAAATCTTCACATATTTTACCTTGCCTGCTGGGTCTCCCGTTTCATTGAAGTATAGCATATAGTTCTCATCTCCCTTTATATACAGGTTGTAATAATCTGTCTCTGGAGGTACCAAGAAGCCGGTCAACCGAGCAATAAAAGGAGAGTTTTCTGTAGGCCAGGACTTGGAAGCTCCATCAAGCCAGGTGGTACCAGCATAGCCAGTGGAATTTTCATTGAAATTCAAAGCGTTATTCAGGCTAAAACTGCCATTCCACCTTTCCATCTTCAGCCCTCGGCTTCCTAATTGCAGGTCAAAAAGAAAATCAAGTTTTTAAGTTATAACAGCTGGAAAAAGACTCTGGTCAAAAATAGTTAAAAAAACATTGAATAGAAATTTATGTTTCTAAATCTGCCTTTGGTTCAAACCAAGAGTGCACATTTTTTGCACTTCCTTCCAGATACAGAAATAGAAACCTTGTTAACTGACCCGATGTCATGTATGGGCCTTGTCACTTGGCAATAACTTATTAATGTTCAATATATAGGGCCAGATTCCCGTACATCCTGCGTTGGCGTCGCGTAAGCTATTTACACCACGCCACCACTACTTACAGGAGCAAGTGCCGTATTCTCCAAGCACTTGCTCCGTAATTTGCGGCGGCGTAGTGTAAATGGCCCGGCATATGGCCGCGTAATTCAAAGGGGGCGGCTTGTATTTAAATTTAGCGCGCCCCTGCGCCGATCGAACTGTGCATGCGCCGGACGGAAAAATAGCCCAGTGCGCATGCTCCAGCTCACGACGGAAAACGTCAATGACGCCGACGTGAGCGTCATTGACGTAAAGTCGTATTCGCGGACGACTTAGTAAAATGACGTAACCGATGGAAAAAGACGATGCTGACCCGACGCCATACTTAACATGGCATACGGCAGACTGGCGTAAGGTTACCCCTCATATAGCAGGGGTAACCTTACGCTTACGGAAACGACGTAAACGACGACTACGCAACGCAAATTCGTTTGGGAATCGGCGTATCAGGCTCATTTGCATAGTCAAATGAGAACTGAACGTAAACGCCACCTAGCGGCCGGCGTCGCATTACATCTAAGATCCGACGGTGTAAGTGACCTACACCTGTCGGATCTTGGCCGTATCTATGCGAAAATGATTCTAGGAATCACTCGCATAGATACCCGGGCTCAGAAACAGAGATACGATGGTGTTTCCTGAGATACACCGTCGTAACTCTTCTGGCCCATATATATTAAAAGCAAATATAAATAAAAAAAAAACAATAAATATGGATTTTTTCCAGCTTCACTTGGTAAAGTTATTTACCTATAAAATAAAGGCCACGTTTACTCCTCATTCACATGGGTACAGAGTGGATAATGCACATTTTTATGTGTTCAGGAGGTAGGTGTTTGCATACAGCCGCCTGTTGCCCGCTTTTTGGTCTGATGTATATACTGTATGGCTATTAAAATTTAATATTTAACTGCCTAAACTGCTATACTACCCTAAACCCTTTAAGTTACTGCATTTTTTTTCTTGAAAAGCCTGCATAAAGGAAATGAAGTTTGGATTTAACCAATTATTGTTTGTGTACATATGTTTTGTCTTCTGGGATTTTGGGGAGTGGGAAGGTGTCAGGTGTGATTTGTTTTGCCTACATGAAGGTCCTACCAGAGAAAAAACACCTGGCTGAAGATAATATACTCTGAAATGTCACATGATTGGTAGCCCGAGGCCATGCTATCTTTGTATTTGCTGTAAAGTTGGTCCGATTTCCATTCCAACCGTAATACAGAAATTCTCAAATTGTTCACCAGAACATGCTTTCTTGCCATCATTAAGTGAACTCATTTTGTTCAAAAACGCATAACATTTTATCCAGACCTACTATTTGAATGCAATCTCAGGCCTCGTACACACGACCGGTTTCCTCGGCAGAATCCATCAAGAAACTTGTTGGGAGATATTTTTTTGCCGAGGAAACCGGTCGTGTGTACATTTTCGTTGAGGAAACTGTCGAGAAACTCGACGAGCCAAAAAGAGAGCAAGTTCTCTATTTCCTCGACGGGAATGAAGAAACTTGCCTTGTCGAGTTCCTCGACAGCCTAACAAGGAACTCGACGAGGAAAACGATGTGTTTCGCCCGTCGAGTTCCTCGGCCGTGTGTACGAGGCTTCAGACGTATTAAACAGGTTTCATTACAATATGTACAATTTTTCCCCAAATATGAACCAAATTCACAGTTATAATTTTGTTTCCTCAAGAAAAAAATTCTCATCACTATGGTATAATGCAAATGTCAATTTAACCCCACTAACCATTAGAAAATAAAACAAATGTTATTTTATTGTTAAATGTTAATTTTTTTTTTTTTTAGCAAAATTCTACTGATGTGTGGCTAGCTTTGGTAATGTAATGGATTTCAGAGCAACAACTTTTAACACGAAGGAAGTACTGTTCAGAAAAGATGTGATTTGGCAATGCTGCCTTATCATCCGTTCCTATGAAGTGAGATTTTTTTTAACGATAGCCTACTTTAATCTGTCAGTTCATTCAAAGCTCTTACTATATGTAACATAATGGCGGTGTCATCTAATGCCCTTTACACGCGATCGGAATTTTCTGATGAAAAAAGTCAGACGGAATTTTTTCATTGGATATTCCAACCGTGTGTGGGCCCCATCGGACTTTTTCCATCAGAGTTTAGAAATAGAACATGTTTTATTTTTTTTCCGATGGAAATTCCAATCGTCTGTGTGGAACTCTGACGGAGAAAAAAAACATGCATGCTCAGAATCAAGTCGACGCATGATCGGAAGCATTGAACTTAATTTTTCTCGGCTCGTCGTAGTGTTTTACGTCACTGTGCTTTGGATGCTCGGAATTTGGTCTGACAGTGTGTATGCAAGGCAGCTTGAACGGAATTCCGATGAAAAATTCAATCGGATTTTATGCCATCGGAAATTCCGATCGTGTGTACGGGGCATAAGAGCTTTTCTAGCCAGAGATTGTCTTGTCCTGCTGGAAAAGAAGACTGCCTCTCTGACAATGCTGCCTGTGTGACAGGACAGGAGCTGTTCATATTGCTTTCCAAGCTGAGATATCATCCTGCAGACACTATCACATACTCAGGGATACATATAAACCTCAACACATTCATTTAAAATAGAGGATTATGAAGGACCTTAAGACCCCTGGGATGTAGCCCAAAAAATATGTACTGCAGTACGTGTAGCACATAGTAGCAAATGATGGTCTAACAGTTGGAGGGGCTTAAAGAGGAATGGTTAAACCGAAGCTGGGCCTAGTTGCTGTATACAGTGCAGCATTGCTTGAACAAATGAACATCAGAAGGAAATCCTATCTCAGATGTGATACATTTGCAACATAACGTTTAACCACTTCAGCCCCGGAAGAATTGGCTGCTCAATGACCGGGCCATTCTTTGCGATACGGCACTGCGTCGCTTTAACTGAAAATTGTGCAGTCGTGGGACGCTGTATCCAAACAAAATGTATGTCCTTTTTTTCCCCACAAATATAGCTTTCTTTTGTCTGTATTTTATCATTTTTGCGGTTTATATTTTTTGCGCTATAAACAAAAGAAGCAACTATTTTGGAAGAAAAAAAACACAATATTTTGTACGTTTTGCTATAATAAATATCCCCAATTGTTTAAAAAAAAGCAATTTTTTTCCTCAGTTTAGGCCGATGTGTACATATATTTTTGGTAATAAAAATCGCAATAAGCATATATTGATTGGTTTGCACAAAAGTTATAGCATCTACAAAAAAAGGGATAGATTTATGGCATTTTTATTATTATTATTTTTACTAGTAATGGCGGTGATCTGCGATTTTTATCGGTACTGCGACATTATGGCGGACTCTTTGGACACTTTTGACACATTTTTGGGATCAGTGGAATTTTTCCTGCGATTAGTGCTATAAAAATGCACTGATTACTGTGTAAATGTCACTGGCAGGGAAGGGTTAACACTAGGGGGCGATCAAGGGGTTTACTGTGTTCCCTCACTGTGTTCTAACTGTAGGGGGAGTGGACTCACTTTAAGAGATGACATATCGTGGTTCACAGTTTGTAGGAACTCACGATCTGCATCTCCTCTCCTTACAGAACAGGGATGTGTATGTTTACACACACACACATCCCTGTTCTGCCTCTCATGCCCGCGATCGCTCGTGGCCAGCAGTCATTGCAACTGCCAGTCACGAGCATCGCCACCCCGATAGAGTGAGGGAGGGTTATAACCTCTGCCAGATTATTTTTTTCCCCAATTGTGTCCCATTGCAAAGATTTCCCCTCACTTCCTGTCCCATAGCCAAACAGGAAGTTAGAGGAAATCCCTATAAATCAAGGGAATTCCTTGAGGGCCCCAGGTCACTAGAACTAGTGTTCCTATTGGAAGATTTTCCCTCTATCACTTTTCTGGGGACAACCCAAAATTTGGGTTATTTCTTTTACTTTCACTTTCACTTTTAATGATAATGGTAAACAGTACAAATACGGTAAGAGGGGTACAGTCAGCAATAAAAAACTGAAAGGTGTTCTACTCCCTCCCCACTCTATCCAAAACAAAAACAAAAAAAGTTTAGCCTTTAGTTATACTTTTAAAGCTCATTCACACTAGTGTTTGTAGGGGTAGTGAAACCGTGGCTCAACCACACCTTAGCTGCAGAGGCAGCAGCTGGGGGTGTACATATGCTGCAGCCATGATGCTTTGCTTCACCCATTACAACCCATTCAAGTGAATGGGGATGCTCTACAAAGCACTACTTCTCAAAATGTACCATCCTGAACTGTGTTCCAGTGTGAACCAACCCTTAGGGAGAGAGATTTGAAAGAGGGAAGGATCACTATGGTATATGAAAGGCAGGGAAGATCTCTATTGCACATGGAAGGCAGGACAGATTACTATTGCACATGGAAGGCAGGAAGGAACACTATGGCACATGGAGGGCAAGAAGGATCACTATGACAGATGGAAGGCAAAACGAATCACCATGACACGTGGAAGGCAGGAAGGATCACTATAGTACATGGAAGGCAGGAAGAAAGGATCACTATGGTACATAGAAGGCAGGAAAGTAGGATCACTATGACACCTGGAAGGCAGGAAGGATGGATTACTATGGCACATGGAAGGCAGGAACACTATGGGACATGGAAGGCAGGAAAGCAAGAACACTATGGGACATGGAAGGAAGAGAGAGAGGGGAGAGTTCACTTAACTATGATTTAAAATTCCTGACCACACAACCCCTTCACAGGCACAGCATTAGCTGCATGCCAGGGGTTGTGGATGGACACAGGGGGACATAGGGAGGAGAGCTAATCTCACTCCTTCTCCATTCATACTGGATGTAGAGCCGGCAGGTGGGTGAGCAGGCGGGGGGCTGTGCTGGCTGAGCACTGAGTGAGTTTTAGCCTCCCTTGCTGCAGCACGGAGTGGCACGCACCTGCAGAGGGCATTAGTGGAGTCAATTGCCGGAACTTGGTCCGGCATCTGGCTCTGCTGCTGTACACCAGGATTTACTTGAAATTCTGTGACGGTCCCAGCGATTCCGGGATGGTTGGGACTCGGGAGGTATGCTATTAGGTCAGTTTGAACACTTGGTGGTTCATAGATTTAAACACAATCACTAGGAAAGTTAGCTTTCTTCTGATATCATACAGCAACTCTTTGATCTAAAATAATGTTAATATTTTTACTGAATATAAGAAATATCAAAATGCATTTGTAATTTGTCCCCCGTTTAATAGGAATATAGGGCCAAATCCACAAAGAAATTGCGGATCTTAGTTTTAGGCAGAAAAGTTACACTGGCGCAATTTTAGTATTTTAGGTAGCGATCCACAGAGCACTTACCTCTAAAATTGCGCCAGTGTAGCTGATCTCCTTGCATCTTAAGCGATCCCTAATTAAAATGGGCGATTCCCATTTAAATTAGGGCGCCTCCCGCGCCGGACGGACTGCGCATGCGTGTGACGTTATTTTTCCCGTCGTGCATCGCGCATACGTAGTTTACGTCGGGCTTTGTGGATAGCGACGGGTTCGTAAAGTTGCGACGGGAAAAAAAAAAGTTACGCGACGGGAAAAAAAAATCAAATTTAAAAAAAAAAACTCGGCGATCGAAAAAAAGGTATGGTTTTGCATGGTCTACTAAAGTTAGTCCATATAAAACCAACCTTAGTTTTGCGCAAGCAAATTCGTAACTTACGCAAATCACACAATGCCTAAAGCTTTGTGGATCTCCGTAAGTACTAATTTGCATACGCAAGGAGGGATTTCGACTCGAAATGCCCCCAGCGGCGGATGCGGTACTGCATCCAAAGATTCAACAGCGTAACTAAATTACGGATTTTGGATCTTCTGCCTAACTTGGGAAAAATCCTTTTGAGGATCGCTCCCAAAGTTAGGCACAGAGATACGCAGGCGGAACAGCAGGTCCGCCTGCGTATCTCTTTTGTGGATTTGGCCCAAAGAGCTTAACAATTGAAGGCCAAGAAACACACACAGCTGAACGACAGAGGAGTGATGTACTTCCTTCCCTGCAATGTACAGGTCTGTAGGGCTTTTCAAAAGAGATAGACAGTCTGAAAGGAAGATGCTACTGAAACACTCTCTTAAATAAAATGTTATGTGCATGAAACGCCTTTCTTCTCTATAGCTCGAGGTACTCGTCAGGGATGTCCCCTCTCTCCACTCCTCTTTATAATAGCATTAGAACCTCTGGCCGCACACATTCGTTTAATGCCCTGTACACACAATCAGACTTTAGCCCGGCCAAATCACATCGCAATTCCGATGGAATTCTATCGGAAAAAGATAGAAAATGTTCTATATCGAAACTCTGATGGAATTCATTGGAATTTTCGATTAAAAAACTCAGATGGGGCTACACACGATCGGAAATTCCAATCGTGTATACACAGCATTAATCCAGACATCAGGGGTATTGATTTAGCTGATGTGCACAATAGGTTAGTTATGTTCGCTGATGATATTTTGATGTGTATCACATCCCCACATATCACGCTGCCCAACTTGATATAACTTTCGGGTCTCTACGTAAACCAGGCCAAATCCTGTGCACTAAATGTTTCTCTACCAGACGTCACCTTTCAGAGGGTGCAAACCCAATTCTCCTTCCAATGGTCCAACTCCATTCCTTATCTTGGAGTCACACTTCCCCCGATGTACTCAGCCTTATATGGTGCCAACTATCCCTCTCTTATTAGAACGTTGACTGAACTATTAGAGTCGCTGAACAAAACACACATCTCTTGCTGGGACGAACGTATGCGACAAAGCCGACTCTCCTGCCAAAACTGCTTTATCCCTTTAGGCTGGATTCACACCTATCCGTTTTTTGTGCTTTTTGCATTTTGCAGATTTGTACTACAGAACGTGTTCCATAGGAAACCATGTTAAATGGACTGTAGTACAAATCTGCAAAATGCAAAAGGCACTAAAAATGCATAGGTGTGAATCCAGCCTTCGGGTCTTGCCTGTTCTGGTCCCCCATCATATCTTACACTCATTGCAGCATCTCCTCTTCAGGTTTATCTGGCCCCAATAAAACCAAGGCTGAACAGATATCGAATCGATAGACCCAAGTCTCAGGGAGGGCTAGGAATGCTGAATATTACTTATTACTATGAGCCGAACACCCCCCCGTTCGGTTCACACCAGAACCTGCAAACAGACCAAAAGTTCATGTGAACTTTAGAACCCTATTAAAGTCTATGGGACTCGAACGTTTGAAATCTAAAGTGCTAATTTTAAAGGCTAATATGCAAGTTATTGTCCTAAAAAGTGTTTGGGGACCTGGGTCCTGCCCCTGGGGACATGTATCAATGCAAAAAAAAAGTTTTAAAAACTGCAGTTTTTTCAGGAACAGTGATTTTAAATGACTTTTTATCCTTAAGAAATTACACTTTGTGCAGAGACAGTTCTAAGCACGGGAAACATGCGCTGCTTTACAGGCATACTATACACCCCCCCTAGGTACGAAATTTAAAGGAATATTTCACTTTTATTGTTTCACTTTAAGCATTATTAAAATCACTGCTCCCGAAAAAACGGCAGATTTTTTTAAACTTTTTTTGCATTGATACATGTCCCCTGGGGCAGGACCCGGGTCCCGAAACACTTTTTATGACAATAACTTGCATATAAGCCTTTAAAATTAGCACGTTAGATTTCTCCCATAGACTTTTCCAGGGTGTTCTGCGGCTTTTCGAATTTGCCATGAACACCAAAATTGTTTTCTGTTCGGCGAACAAGCAATGTTCGAGTCCAACATGAGTTCGACTCGAACTCGAAGCTCATCCCTACTTATTACTACAAAGCGGCTCAGGTAGCTCATCTAGCACAATTATTTGCAGAAAAGGCCGCACCTCTCATTGATGTAATAGATACTGACCCGGTCCCACTCTCTTCTTTACCTTGACTTCTACCACAACTGGGCTCTAAACCTCTAAACCCTGTTCTATCTCACACCCTTGTGGTATGAGACTCTATAAAATATTCAGCCAACCTTATATTGCTACATGTTCTTCTCCTTGAATATACCCCGTGAACAAGTCTGATTGGACGAAACGTTGGGAGGAGGCGTGCTGACGTCACCGCGAGAGAGGAATTCGTTCCATTACCGGCCGGAATTGTTTTATGCTGTTTTATCTCAACTATGCTGTAAGTGCATTACCTTTTTACCTAATAAATCCTTAAATGATGTCACACTATTGTGAGTTCTCTTCCACATGTGTATACACCATCTGAACATTCGTTTGAGGATCGATCTGACCATTCCCTATCCTGCTGCACACATCTCATTTACTGTTTGCGCTAGCCATCCCTAGGGCTCTGGTAAGGAGCAGTGTGTACTGTGGTGGTGGTCTTTTTGTTTCACTGTTGGTCTGCCAGTCACTGGGTGATATTTACCATTAAGTGTTCCATACAGTATCACACTATTTTTTGTATATTTGTTTTTTTCTTGGAAACTCTGCTGGAGAACCTATTGTGAGGATCCTAAAGATTCCGATCCCCTGTGCAGTCCAGGTGTGTGGCTGCTTGCTTGGCCTGATCCTTAAGGATCAATCTATCTGGTAAGGGTCATCAATACCAGATATTTGGGATCCATGTTCACCGTTTGATTTCTTTCCAGATTTTTCCACCATCTTTGAACAAATCACCTATGTTCTTGTTTACTCACACGAATGACTTATGATTTTTTGATCACAGTTATCACATTTTTTTCAAGACTTTTTAGTTTTCATTATTGAGAAAAATATTTTATCATAATTTTTTCTTTTTTATCACTGGATATTTTTTTGATTTATTCCCTTGATTACGGGATACACACCACTATTATATTTGTTAGCGCAACTCCACCATTTTTCTATTGTTCACTTTTGTTTGTATAAACATTTGAGTTTGCGGCTATGTATATTTTTACTTGATAAGCGCACTTTTTCTTCTTTTTGTAACTTGCATATAAGCCTTTAAAATTAGCACGTTAGATTTCTCCCATAGACTTTTCCAGGGTGTTCTGCGGCTTTTCGAATTTGCCATGAACACCAAAATTGTTTTCTGTTCGGCGAACAAGCAATGTTCGAGTCCAACATGAGTTCGACTCGAACTCGAAGCTCATCCCTACTTATTACTACAAAGCGGCTCAGGTAGCTCATCTAGCACAATTATTTGCAGAAAAGGCCGCACCTCTCATTGATGTAATAGATACTGACCCGGTCCCACTCTCTTCTTTACCTTGACTTCTACCACAACTGGGCTCTAAACCTCTAAACCCTGTTCTATCTCACACCCTTGTGGTATGAGACTCTATAAAATATTCAGCCAACCTTATATTGCTACATGTTCTTCTCCTTGAAATATTCCCCCCAGGGTTTGGAAAATCCCAAGAGCTATCACTGGTGGCCCAGTAGGGGCTTGACGACGTTTCGATCCTTACTGTCCCCCCGGACAATCGTCACCTTCCAATATCTTAAACATACATATGATATTCCAGACTCCAGACAGAGAAATTTCATTACCTCCAAATTCGCTACCTGCAGGAATCCCTGACAAAAAAACATGATTGGTCCATGACCGCAACGATGTTTGAGACCAGATGTTGAACGTCCCCCACAACATAGGGCCTCATTTCCATATTATACTCCTCTATTCTGAACAATTTTAACTTGTGTGCCCCATCTTACTGCTCCAATTGGGAAAGGGACTCTTATGAGCCATTAATCTCCCATAAACTATTGTTGATATTCATACATAATTTTATTCACCATTTTAAATTGTCCTAGTTGTGCCAATTTTTTACCCTGTTCCCGCGCAAATGTGGCCTGCAGAAACGCACATCGGTGAAGCTAGGGTAAATCAATGGGGTTGATTTACTAAAACTGGAGAGTGCAAAATCTGGTGCAGCTGTGCATGGTAGCCAATCAGCTTCTAACTTCAGCTTCTTCAGCTTAGCTGTGACAATAAAACCTGGAGACTGATTGGTTTCTATGCAGAGCTGCATCAGATTTTATATTCTCCAGTTTTAGTAAATCAACCCCAATATCTCTTTTCAATAAATTCCTCTTTTTCTTCTTTTTTTGTGTTTTGTAAAAACAATTGAAAGCAGTATATCTATTTACAGTGCTTTTTTGAAGACCTTAAACCTTTGAAACTCGTGTCTGATGTTAACCTGCTAAGGTTTGTTTTTTTTCCTTAATAGTTTACATATGTAAATTACATACCTGGAAAGCGCAAAGGAAGCACAGGTGGCTTTGGCGGTGACATGCAAAGGATTGTTGTATCATTCAGACTGATAACTTGACATTCCTGACCTACAACCAAAATACAATGAAAAGTGTAACATATCTTTATTTCATACTGGAGTTCTGTTATAACACATGAATGATAAATTGGGGTTGATATACTTAAATTTGTTGTAAAGTCTTAAGGTTTTTTTACCTTAATTTTTTGCATTAAGGTAGAAAAACCTTTTAGGTGCAGCTCTGCCCTGCACCCTTAAATACTTACCTGAGCCCAATCTTGATCCAGCGCTGTGCCCAAGAGCAGCAATGCTGCCCTGTCTCTCTCTCCCCACTGGACTCTCTTATAAAGTGCTATTAGTGCAGATGCAGTATCTCACAAAAGTAAGTACACTCCTCAAATTGTTGTAAATATTTTATTATATCTTTTCATGTGACAACACTAAAGAAATGACACTTTGCTACAATGTAAAGTAGTAAATGTACAGCTTGTATAACAGTGTAAATTTGCTGTCCCCTAAAAATAACTCAACACACCATTAATGTCTAAACCGCTGGCAACAAAAGTGAGTACACCCCTAAGTGAAAATGTCCAAATTGGGCCCAAAGTCTCAATATTTTGTGTGGCCACCATTATTTTCTAGCACTGCCTAAACCCTTATGAGCATGGAGTTCACCAGAGCTTCACAGGTTGCCACTGGAGTCCTCTTCCACTCCTCCACGACGACATCACAGAGCTGGTGGATGTTAAACCTTGTGCTCCTCCACCTTCCGTTTGAGGATGCCCCACATATGCTCAATATGGTTTGGGTCTGGAGACATGCTTGGCCAGTCCATCACCTTTGAAAAAAATATAAATCCCGCTACCTCTAAACCATGTGAAACAAATGTTTGAATCACAAAACACACAAAACGATGTGATATATATTGATATAAATCATAAACTATGTGGTATATGATGGTATATATAAATCACTAATATACCAAACAACAAGAGAGGTTGATAGCCACTAGAGGGCACTATCAAAAAAGTCCCTCAATAACAGTGAAACAGTGATAAATGAACATCAAAAAAATGTTAGATCATATCATTAGATCAATAAATATTAACAAAAAATAAAAATATATATAGACATATAAATAAAACAAATATTGTAGCAATAAAGTCCATAAATGTTTAACACATGAAATGTGAAACACCTGTGCTCTGTGCCAAATTCCAAAATCAGTTGAAAACGTGTCCAAAGAAAAGTGATGTATCCTCCACCAAAATATAGATTGGCTCCTTACTAAATCGCCATGATCCCTTGTGACAGGGTATCATGAACAGCATATAATAGGTAGTCGCTCCCAGTCTTGCAGTTCAGACAGATACGATCCTTAACATTGGGTCTCATCCACAAGTGATTACACTTCACCAACATCAATGCCCACCATGTAAAAAACAATAACAGCTCCACATAGCACATTAAATGAGTAAAAAAAAGGATTTATTAAAAGTTGTGCTGCACTTACAAACATGCAGTAAAAAATGCCTCGAATCTGATGTGCCGGCCGGTACACAAATTCCCAGACACCCGTCCACTGGGGGAACGTTTGGAGCTCTTGGGTGACGACGCCCTATGTCCGTTTCGTAAAATATTACTTCTTCCAGGGGCAGGTGGACAGGCTTTTTTTACTGCATGTTTGTAAGTGCAACACAACTTTTAATAAATCTTTTTTTTTTTACTAATTTAATGCGCTATGTGGAGCTGTTTTTTACATGGTGGGCATTGATGTTGGTGAAGTTTAATCACTTGTGGATGAGACCCAATGTTAAGGATCGTATCTGTCTGAACTGCAAGACTGGGAGCGACTACCTATTATATGCTGTTCATGATCCCCTGTCATAAGGGATCATGGCGATTTGGTAAGGAGCCAATCTATATTTTGGTGGAGGATACATCACTTTTCTTTAGACACGTTTTCAACTGATTTTGGAATTTGGCACAAAGCACGGGCATTTGGCATTTCATGTGTTAAACATTTATGGACTTTATTGCTACAATATTTGTTTTATTTATATGTCTATATATATTTTTATTTTTGGTTAATATTTATTGATCTAATGATATGATCTAAAAAAAAATGTTTTGATGTTCATTTATCACGGTATCACGGTTATTGAGGGACTTGAGAGTGCTATATAGTGCCCTCTAGTGGCTATCAACCTCTCTTGTTTTTTGGTATATTAGTGATTTATATATACCATCATATACCACATAGTTTATGATTTATATCAATACATATCACATCGTTTTGTGTGTTTTGTGATTTGTGTGTTTTGTGAGTTTAACATGGTTTAGAGGTAGCACGCTTTATATTTTTTTCACGGATTGTTTTTTGTATCTATTGTTTACATGGTAATCGCAGCTCTCGGATTGAATAGACTGTGATTTCATTGCAGTTTTTCTTTCTTTCTTTCTTTCTTTCTTTCTTGTTTGTCTAGTATTTAGCGCAGTTTCTTTCCAATTTTCCATATACAGTCCATCACCTTTACCCTTATTTTTTTTTAGCAAGGCAGTGGTTGTGTGTTTTGGGTCGTTATCTTGTTGAAATACTGTGGCCCAGTCTCCGAAGGGAGTGGATCACGCTCTGCTTCAGTATGTCACAGTACATGTTGGTATTCATTGTTCCCTCAATGGGCTGTAGCTCCCCAGTGCCAGCAACACTCATGCAGCCCAGACCATGAAACTCCCACCACCATGCTTGACTGTAGGCAAGACACACTTGTCTTTGAACTCCTCACCTGGTTGCCGCCACACACTTGACACTATCTGAACCAAATAAGTTTATCTTGGTCTCATCAGACCACAGGATATGGTCCCAGTAATCCATGTCTTTAGTCTGCTTGTCTTCAGCAAACTGTTTGCAGGCCTTCTTATGCATCATCTTTAGAAGAGGCTTCCTTCTGGGACAACAGCCATGCAGACCAATTTGATGCAGTGTGTGGCATATGGTCTCAGCACTGACAGGCTGACCCCCCACCCCTTCAACATCGGCTGCAATGCTAGCAGCACTAATACATCTATTTCCAAAAGACAATCTCTAGATATGGCGCTGATTACGTGCACTCAACTTGGTCGACCATGGCGAGGCCTGTTCTGAGTGTAACCTGTCCTGATAAACCGCTGTATGGTCTTGGCCACCATGCTGCAGCTCATTTTCAGGATTTTGGCAATCTTCTTATAGCCCAGGCCATCTTTATCTAGAGCAACAATTCTTTTTTTCAGATCCTCAGAGAGTTCTTTGCCATGAGGTGCCATGTTGAACTTCCAGTGACCAGTATGAGAGAGTGAGAGAGATAATACCAAATTTAACACACCTGCTCCCCATTCCCACCTTAAACCTTGTAACACTAACGAGTCACATGACACCAGGGAGCGAAAATGTCTAATAGGGCCCAATTTGGACATCTCCACTTAGGGGTGTACTCACTTTTGTTGCCAGCAGTTTAGACATTAAAGGGGTTGTAAACCTTTCTGTTTTTTCACCTTAATGCATCCTATGCATTAAGGTGAAAAAACATCAGATTCTTTCTGGCCCCCCAGCCCCGATTTACTTACCTGAGCCCTCGAAAGTCCTGTGTCGAGAATGCGCTGGCTTCTCGGCTCTTCTGTGTGTTGAGTTATTTTGAGGGGACAGCAAACTTTACACTGTTATACAAGCTGTACACTCTTTACTACTTTACACTCTCCATCATATAGTGCATACAAAGTTCCCAAAGTATAAGGGTACTCCACTCTGTCACCAATTGTATGCAAAACCTCCACCTCCTTTATGCACTCACCAGACGGCTGAAATACAGTGGCATGTATAGTAGCTAATTCTGTCTCACCAGGCAATTCTCAGCATTCCAATTCCCAGGCAATAGTATTAATCTCCTAAGTGAGAAAGCTCACACCATGGGGCCCAGAAATGGAGTATATAGTGCAGTGGTTTATTGTGGTTAAAATTGCTCAATATAAATAAATACCACATGGAATGAAATAAAACAAACTATCCGGACTCACTCTGATGGTAGTTACTATGCATGCAATTGCATTTTAGCCATCTGGTGAGTGCATAAAGGAGGTGGAGGTTTAGCACACTACTGGTGACAGAGTGGAGTACCCTTTACTTAGTCATCCTATGATCTAATAGTTTAATTGTGACTGCTAGGTGTATATCTAAATCCATGTGACAGACAGAGTATCTGTGACCTGTCTTTGCTATTATTTCTCATGCACAGTACCAGATAGTTAGGTCTGTGTTACTCTACATGTACTCATCACCTTCTAGTATGTTGGTAGGGGAACCTGTTCCTTGCAATATAGTTTATATGGGGCTCCCATTATTCCAGTTAACCCTGTCCCATCTGGTCTGGGATTCTATACCTAGTTTTAGCTTAGGGCTTTATAACCAGCCAGCTGATCCAGGTCAGGCACCTGACGGCCACTTTGGGATCATTAGCTTACAGGTCAAGTTGCAGGTCTGATTAGAAACTATTAGGGAGAGACTAAAGCACAGAGTAGATTGGCTGACTCTGTGTTTCAGTGCCACATCATAGTTCCTAAAAAAATGATGCAGATCAGGTGTATTGCAATATCCTATTGGAGAGGGTCATTACTCAAACCCCCCCCCCCCCCCTTCAAAAAAAAGGAAGAGGGCTACACAATTTATACAGCGCTGACAGCAGCTGCATCATTTAGTAAAGGCCAGTAGTTTGACCGGGCCAGTTTGACCCAAATTAACTTTTTAAAATAAAAGTAAACCTGGATCTCAGCTTTAAACCCTCCTTTCTCCTTTTGTTGTTGTTATATATCTCCACCCCTCTCCTGTCCAGTATTGGGTATAGATGCCTGCTCTCAGTCCCTCCAACAACATAATGCTTGGGGTCTTGGAATAACTAGTTGCCAGGCCTGTGTACTGTTGTATTGAATGGGGTGTGCAGAATATAAACATAGACCATTCCTGTTGAGTATGGTTAGCATGTGTATAGGATCCCAGCAAAGGAGACAATGGGGATTGGCTTGGACAAGATCAAAAAGAGTAAGTAAAGAGACTGGCATCTCATTACTACACAGCACACAAGGGTAGTTTTGTCTTTTCTTAATACTGGTTCACCGTAGGGTGATATTGGTGGTCAATGCTGGCCCATAATTCACTTCAATTTAGACCTGGTGTTATAGTACATAACTGTCAACATGCATGTTTGCGTGCATGATGCATTGCAGTGCTGGTAAAATAGTGTCAAGGGCACAATTACATTAGTCTGTGTTGCCCATACAACAGCATTTTTAAATCTCTGTTCCTGTTAACCTAATAACTAGAACTTACCTCCTACAAGGACTCGGGCTGGAAAGTCAGTCTCATCAAAAAACTGCCCTTTGATTGTAATTACTGTGCCTCCTTGCACGCTTCCAGAATCAGGGAAAATCACGGTTATCTCTGGAAGATAGAATACAGGAAAGACGTTCTTTGTTTTGTTTTAAAATAAAGGGTTAATAAAAGGGGTAAATTATAATTTTTCTTACCTGTGTAGGTCTGGAACATGCTGATTTTATTGAGAGCAGACACATAGTATGTAGACAGACTTGGTAAACTCCTGTAATGTAGGAAAAAGTCCCTTAGGGCCACGTAAGATCTACCTGCTGTGTCATAAATAATCTATACAGGTCTATCATCTTGACCTACTCATGAAAACATTTAGACAGTTATGCTTGTGTCAAGACAACTAGTACTTTGCTAAATTACAGAGGAAACATTTGTGTAGTTTAGAAACATACTCGTTTATAACAAGGATTTATGATTTTTTAAATCTCTACCATATTTTCATTATTATATTTCATAAACATATGTATATGCATGCTCTATAATTGCTCTCTGTATGCTATACAGTTCAATCAGCATTCTGCTGTGAGAAAAATTATTACAAATCACCCAGGATCGTGGATTGCTTGGCAGACAATGCTTTTTTCAGGTTTTGATCAGTGACACTCCCATAACTTCCATTTAAACCTTAGGGCATCCCAAAGCTGTTAGGAGCTAGTCTTCCAATCTGCCCATTTTGGCTGGATCAGGCATTTATTTCATACTTGGAATTCAGTTCCTACTATCCCCAATCTCAGATGATGAAAGCAGTACCTTGAATAGAGCTGATAGTGCTGATATGCAGCACTCTCTCTTGAAGGATATGTGAGATGCAATGTGTTATGTACAGAGCTTTTTTTCTCAGAAAATAGGTGCAGGAACTCAACCAAGACCCGTTCAGATTTCACAAACAGTAGAAGGGTCTTAAAGGGGCATTAAATACCAGAATTGCATAACATACAGAGTGCAGAGTTCGGGGGGTTACAAAGCTGTCACTTGTAAACACAGAAACCAGACTTCTGTGTTTACAAGTGATTGTGGTGAGCAGGCACCAAATGGTCTGAGCCAGAGGTGGTGGAACTGAGTTCCCCCAAGTTCCCCCTGAAAAAAAGCCCTGGTTTTGTAGAGTATAACTCACCGTCCATAACTGCCATCCAAAATAAAGCTGATATTGTGATGGCCTGTACAAAAAAAAATTAACATTGGTTAAACCTGCTTGTCTAAATGCATTCAACAAGAAAAACTCACATTAATCTGCAACTTACCAACATAGGTGCTTGTACTATGGCATATAATGGAACCATAGTCACTATTCGGATTGTCCAGTTGTAATCCATACCTACAGAAGGAAATAAAAAGCTGCATTTCTGTGCTCAGCTAAGCAAGGCTTGTTATGTTATTTATCCTCTTTCTCATTAAATAATATTAATCTTTACCCCTTTTTTTGCCAATCCATATATATCAAATGTCTCTTTTAACTTTCACTGTTTCTTTATTTTTTTTCTTTCTGACCTATGCGAGAATCATGCACACTGTACTGCCCAATGACTCCAGGGATATAAATGTCATATATCCCAGGAGTCTTCAGGGAATAAACCCTTTGAGATATTTCCTCCCTCCTCAGACAGTAGTTGCTATATCACCCGAGGCGTGTAAGTAAATGAAATGATTTCCCTTGCTACAGCGCTGGATGCACATGTCCAGGATATGGTGGATGTATTCAAAGAAGCCAGCTAAGAAAATGAGGAAAAACTGCAAAATCACAATATGCCAGTAAATAAAAAGACACGGCAGTAGGAAAAGCTCAGAAGAATGCAAGAATTAGTTGGACTGCATGAGACAGTAAGTATGTTGTTTATTGTTTTTTAAGTGTCATACTATTAGACTTTTATCAGAGCCGGTATTTATTGCTGTCTGTGTTCCCTCTGGGGAGACTCATTATGTATTAATTTGTCCTGATCACCATGGTTATTGGTACTGAAAGTAAGGGACATTTTTACATTCTGATATGTCACCATCATAGTAGATTCTTTCCTACTGTTAAATCTGCTTGGAAGTTTTCCAGTGAGGACTCTAGTTGTGATGATAACTGTCTAAGGCCTCGTACACACGGCCGAGGAACTCGACGTGCCAAACACATCGAGTTCCTCGGCCAGTTCAGCACTGAAGCCGCCGAGGAGCTCGGCGGGGCGAGAGCTCCCATAGAACAACGAGGAATTAGAGAACATGTTCTCTATTTCCTCGCCGAGCTCCTCGTCGGCTTCCTCGGCCGAAAGTGTACACACGGCCGGGTTTCTCGGCAGAATTCAGCCAGAAACTCGGTCGGAAGCTGAATTCTGCCGAGGAAACTGGTCGTGTGTACAGGGCCTGAAGGTGGACATAGATGGTTCGAAATTTCAGCTGGTTCATCAGGGACTGGTCAAATTTCATTCCATGCATGGCCTCTGCAGTTGAACAGAACTGTGTTTGTTCACCCTCCCTGTCAGATAAAAGCCGCTTGATCAGCAGGGTGTATTCTGCCAGCGGAGGAGTCCCACTGTTCTCAAAATACAATAAGGTAGCGGGGAGGATTTCCCCATCCACCTCGAATGTGTGGATGGGGAAATTGGTTCATATTTTTTTCATTCAGCCTGTTGGCTGAAAAAAAAAAAAAAAAACGGAACCATGTACAGTATGTCCAGCTTAAGGCAGGATTTTGCTCACTTTGGTGAGAATTTCTCAAACTTCTTGTTCCTCGATCAACAGCGACCAAGACCACAGTGAACTGGAAACCTTTAGCCTAGGGAGAAAACACAACCAACTAGCCCCTTTATTGTAGGGACAGGTTCCTGTGGGCTAAACAAAAATGTACTAAGCAAAATGTGCTAAAGTCCCATTCCAATCCAATTTGAGTTTCTTCAAAACTGCCTAATTTATTTTGGAAATTTTATACCATATTCCTAATAATACAATTTCTTTCATGCTATAAATCTGCTGTGGCAAAGTACTTACAGTTTATCAGAATTGGGTTCTAGCAACAAACATGGCATTCCTCCGACATAAACTCTGTAATATAGCAAGAGGTGATGTTAAAATCTGAAAGAATGTATAGCTTTACATTGGAAATCTGCCCTAATTCCCCTTTGCCAGGTCAATATCAGTCGGGTTGAAAACCTTTTTCAAACTATTCGCAATTCCATGCCATATTATAGTAAAGAATGGGACCCCTGGTTTGAACATGGTAATGTTTTTGACTGACAACCCTGGATAGTATTTGTGTCTTTTATGTATTTGTTTTCCCTACTTTATATTTTATACATGCTAGATTATGTTTCTATTACATGGCATGTCAAATTACCTATTATTTGGGACAACTGTTTTCTCTATTGTCAATAACTTTCTCATGCTGTATATTGGATCCATGATGCTTAATCAAAAATGTTAATAGGAAACAAGGTAATCAAAATAAATACAAATGTATGGGGAGTTTGAGCACTATTCTAATCTTTCATTGGTTCATGATGACGCCAAAAGTTGGCTTAGGTTTAACTTTGTTTTTGAATTTCACCCAATCTTTGCTATCTACAGTGGTCTCATCAGGCTAGTTCTGTTCAAACACAAATAATCACACACTTATTATTTCAGTATATTTTATTACTAAGAACTGTTTTATTATTTAAGAACTCTAACTTTTAGAAATAACCACAGTTGGTGGTTCAATATGTAGTCAATCAAAAAAGGGAATAATTGGTTGGAGCAGAAAAATCAACCAAATCAATCTATTTCATTATTGAAATTTTTGAAATTTTGTATCAATCACCCTCTAATATTTCAGAAAAATGTAACAGAATCTGCTACATAATACGTAACTATTTACAAACTGAAGTTATTCATTTTCAGTAGCATTGAATGGGATTTGATCCCTCAACAGGGCTTCAATAGTACTGCATCTGAGGCTAAAGGGCTAAAATCTCCCCCTGTCTTTACTGAATTTTCTATTGAAAAAAATATGGAATTGACCGGTGTCAGAGTGCTGAGCTCTCTCTCTGTCAGTCGCTTGATAGATGAGAGAAAAAAAATTCCTTTGGGGTCCAAGCAGCAGGGAAACTTGGTTTGGAAGAGAAACCTGCACCCTTCTACCCGTAAAGCACTTTGTACGGAATTGATTTTTAACCACGCTGCCAATTTCCAGCTCTTACAATTGTCTATAGTAGCATTAATAGGCTTTATGAATGTGGGTTATGAATGAAAAGATAATTCTTGCCTTAGCACCCTGGCATTTTTCCCATTGGAGCTCAAAGCAGTATTACTGCCATAGACATCAGTAAACATTTTTCCAACAATGGTGATCATGGAACCTGCAAAAGAAAAGCAACATTCTGTCATTCACTATGATAAATTTGGAGCATTAGTCAACTTTTTCTTTACACAAATGGTTTATTGTGAAGGTGACCAATTTAACTGGCATTATGTTAAAATCGACAAAGTAAGTCCTAAATAGTTTCAGTAGAAGTCTACTGAAACTAATTAGGATCCCCTTTGTCCATTTTACCAAATCTAGGTCTAAAAAAATATCTGGGAGGTCCATCTGTATCTACAATTTTCATACTACTTCAAAACTACTTTCTGCTAATATTGATATTTTTGAAAAAAATCAATATGTATACTATTGTATGCCAATAATTTGATAGATGCAATATTCTGTCCAAAACATCATGTAACTCATTCCTGTCTCTTTGTCATTTATAGCATATAATACAGTACACCTGAATCTCCTTATGAAGCTTTTTGAAGCGAAACATGTAGAGTGGTAGTGTCTGTATATGCCTTGAATATAACAAATGATATATTAAGGATTTTTTTGCCATGTTTTATTGCTATGATGCAATTTATTACATTTTATCAATTGTAATCTATTTTCTGAATTGACACCTAAAAAGTCCTCAGGTTTGTTCCTTCCTCCCTTTTCTAGCATTAATCGTCCCTTCAGCAGCCAGCAACAATAGACCTCTCTTAACAGTAGATCTCTCCCAGCAACAATTGACCTCCAGTAACATAAGCCCCACCCCCTAGCAACAATAGATCCCTCCCTTAACAATAGAACCCCTATATACAATTGGCATCATTGGACCCTTTTGCACACCTCATTACCCCTTGCCACTGCATACATTCTGTGCTGAGGGTTTCGGAGCTGCAGTATAACCAAATTAATTTTAGAGCTATTTTTTAAGCCAAATAAAGCTCTCTTTTAGTGATATGTTATAGCCATCAGAGTTACTACTGTCTGATAAAAGAAAAATGACAGGAGAGTACGAACACCACCAACACCACTTTTTGGAAAGTAGACACCCCAAGTTGCTCTAATTTTTTGCTACAATCTTTTAGGGAAATAAAGACGTTAAAGGTGTTCTGCTTATCTTCTGCGCCTCCATGATTTGCCACAAACTCTGCCTTCAAAACTTTTCCCACCCTTCAAGAATCACATATTCTGCCCAATTCAGAACAATTCCATCATCTAACTGTATTTGAACACACCTGCAAAAAAAAACCCCATGCCCCAGGCCTCATTTTACAACTCTATTCCCAAATATTGACTAAGCCAAATTCCCCTCCACCAACTTACATAGGAATGCGACCTGGAGATCACCCCAGAGCAAATAAGTTATAACATGGCCAGAGATTTGGGCAGAATATAGTAGCCATAGAGGCTAATTATAAAGCCCTTACTGGTATCTGGTTTCCGCTAGACTTGCCAGACACATACATATTTATTTGCCCAAATGCTATCGTGCTGTGATGAAATAGGTTCCCACCTTCATATCTGGTGGACCTGCCCCATAGTACAATTCTTTTGGGCTGAAATATACAAGATAATCTCTACCCTAATGGCTACAAAACTACCTCCAGATCCTCTCTCGGCCCTTCTGAATATATAACCACACAACTTAACACGGGTTGAACACAAACTATTCCTACAGATAACCACAGTCGCCTAGCAGACCATCGGAAAACTAGCTCTCTCAATATTGTGGAAACAGAATCACTAAGGCTTTGATCCATACCAAATTTGAGGCGATCTTCCTAGACAGGATCCAATATTACACCAAAATTGTGGCAACCTTGTATACACCACTTTCTACCCCCACATTTTGATGACAGCCTTCTACTGCCGTGATTTCCCCCATGGCTCTACCCACAAAATCGATCTGACCCTCTTATTGACAAACCCCTAGGCTAGTACTCAAAACCCCCCTACCCCCTCCCCTTACCCCTTCCTCTCCCTACTCTTATTTTTTCTATCCCGATTCCTGATTGCTTTTTTATTTTGCCTAGTCAATACTTTGACTAGGCCATTCAGAAACTTATACATACAGGGTGCAAGTTGTGCCAACAGTGCTACTATAACCTATCATGGATTGAGCGGAAGTTGGATCTCCTTAACCTTAGGCACCCTATTGACATATATCATACTTAACCCACTAGGAGATCCTTTAGCTACCTAGGTAATGAGATCATCTGTCCCTGAAGTAATGTGTTCTATTGCCTGGCACACACAGTTCTGAATACCTTTTCGCACCTCCAGTCCTAAATTGTTTACACTTTGTTGTGCATCTTGTCTTGTACAATTTGTTGTTACTCTTGACTATGTCCCACAATGGTTTCTTAACCTATATGTTGTCAACTAAGCTCTTCTTTAATAATAAATAATGTTAATAAGAGTGTTCTGCTTAAAAGCTATACTGCCAGATCGATATTTTAGTTTTGGGAGCAGACACCAGGCAGACTTACCTACCTAAATTCCATGCTATGCTCTCCTGCCACAGAGTCTCACGCCCCTTGCTGCATTTTTCAAAATATCAGTCAAATGCAAACAAATTACTGGAAACCAATTTGAAATAGTGGCAGCAGATGAGCCTGGAAACTTGGCACAAATTTCATTACCAGTGTGTTTGGAATAAGAGGTGATACAGCCTACATACCTACACACAACTGAAATATTAATGTTAGGTTCGGAAGCCTTTAAAACATGGAGCTTGGTAATGGTGCACTAGATACTGCACTAGTACCTCATTAATGCACAGCTTATACACAGAGGTAGAAGGAGGTGAAGGCAGTTAATGTACTGGACACATACATTGGGAGGATGGAGATGAGGCAGTTAATATGTGGGATAAGAGAGGTGAAGTAGTTAATGTGCAGGTCACTACAAAGACAGAATGTAGATGAGATGTAAAGGAATGGAGGCTGAAAGGGTTAAAAACAATCCCACATCAAATGCATACCTAAATTTAATATTGACGATGATCTCTTACCAATGAATAATTCATGAATTTATTCATTCGGTTGTTGTAGAACGGGGAGGGCTCTCTCACATAAACACTGTAGTGTTACACTCATGATCACTGTGATTGGCCATAACAGCAATCGCAAGGTACAGAGCCACAACTGACTTGCTCTGTACATTATGTTTGTGATCTGAGCTGTCTAATGACAATTCGGTCATACACATTTATTGAGCTCATTTGCCACCTAGGTGTGTTTTCTGCTGTGCTGTTTAGAAAAGGCACTATAGGAATATACATTCAGCTCTGTGTCATTTTTTTTTAACAATGTGGCAATAGGGAGGTGGTTAAATTCATGCATATGTAGTTCAGGCAACTCAATGATACTGCTGTGAAATACATAATTATGTTGCATTGATAAGACTGCATGTACATCTCATTCATATGGTACTGAGGAGAGGCAAGGTGTGCCTTTGCATTCTGTAGATGTAAGTGAAATTGTAACATAAAAGTAAAATACTGGGAGAATGGACCCTGTGTATCATGTGACCTTTCCGGTGCAGAAACTGACTGCATGGTGTGAACTAGAGCCATTGGAATACATGGAAAACACTGTGCGTGCATGTTGTGCAGAAAAAATCACACGGAACTGCGTCTGGTGTGAACTGGCCCTTAAAGTAAGTCAGAATGCAAAAAAAGGATTTGCTGCTTCCAACTAGTTTTAAAGGTTCATCCTTATCTTTTTACACTAATATTGAGATCTGGAACAGGCATGTGTATTATAGATGTTGGGACATTTAACATACGCATAGTTCTTCTAGCGTGGTGTCTTTTTTAACTAGTGAAGTAAATATGACAGCCCTGGAGCTTGAACCATATTCCATTGGTGGCAGGTTCTCTTTAGTTATTGTTTTAGAATGACACAAGTCTCCAAAGTGGGATTATAGCAGAGCCAGGGGCTGATTAAAATTTGCATCCCTGTTACATATTCTTATCTCTCCGAAAAATAAATATATTTATCATGATAAACTAAAATCGTATTTTAACATTGTGTTACATACCTGGTGGTCCAGTTAAAGGTGATATGCTATTTATAGCAGGGGTAAAGGACTGATCAGTCTGAAAATGAAAAAGATTACCTATTAATAATTGCTCCAGGACATACAAAATAAACCTTAGTAAGTAGTATTATTATATCAGGATAATCACAACATATATTTGAATTAGGAGTTCATACTGTATATCATATTCTCAAAATCAGCAAGAACACAAATCTGTAATTTGCAAACCTGTGCTGGAAGAATATACTTCACTACAGATTACAGAGTGTGATCAAAGAAGAGTTGGAGTTTAGAACAAATTAACTTGAATCAAGTGGCATATCCTCCATGGGTGAAATGTGTGTCGGGACACGGGCCCCGAGGGGGTTGGGGCCCACTATGCTCTGACACAACCTGCACACTAAGAAGAATTATAATTTAAAATAACTGCCATGAAGTCATGTCCATGTCATTGTCGGCTTCTGATCCTGTCACAGGGTTCCTGTTTGGGTGACCCACTGTGTTGCTGCCATGATGTCAGCGGTTGCACTGCTGACATCATGCTGGGGAAAGGAGTGACACCATGCTGGAGGCATCATGCTTACCACCAGCTGTGAGTGCGACAGAAGCACTCCACAGTCTCTATGCGTGGTTTGAAGGCTCACCAGATCTAAGGGCTGAGCTGCTTGTATAAGTTAGTTATTGCTGCCACATAACCTGCAGTGTACAATCACCACCTACCTGCCACTGTGCAGATTCTGGCCAGGAAATGTTCCGAAATTCGCATGTGTGTTGTCCAGGCAAAGGTTGAGGGCACTGTTACACACATGTACAGTGGGAAGCCAGCTGTTAAGCTTGTGTATTGGTTGAACTAGATCTACTGGTGTCTTTTTTTCAACCAGACATGCCGGTGTCGGGGACCCAAAGATCGGTGAAGTCCTTTTGTTAAGACCCCTTTCACACTGAGGGCGTTTTGCAGACACTATAGCGTTAAAAATAGCGCCTGCAAAGCGCCTTAAAACAGCTGCTCCTCACAATCCAGTGTGAAAGCCCGAGGGCTTTCACACTGGAGCAGTGTGCTGGCAGGGCGTCATAAAAAGTCCTGCCAGCAGCTTCTTTGGGCTGCATTAGGAGAGGTAAAGTCTTGGGCATCAATGGGCAGCGCCGCTGTGCCGCTGGCAAAACACTGATGCAGTGGCAGTTTGCGGGGCAGTTTTAACCCTTTTTAGGCCGCTAGTGGGGGGTTTAAATCGACCTGCTAGCAGCCGAATAGCGCCGCAAATCCAACGGTAAAGCGCCACTAACAATAGCAGTGTTTTACCGCCGACGCTGGAGGCGGCACAATGTGAAAGGGCTCTAAAAGTCAACAGCTAAAGCATATTCAAACTATTTTTAGTAGGATGACCCCTCTGATGAGGATGGGCTGAACACCCCCCTTTTTGGTTTGCAGCAGAACTCCCAAACAGGGGAAATGTTCTAACCTGAACGACAAACCCCATTGAAGTCTATGGGAGCCGAAAAAGGAAAAATCAATAATGCCCATTTTGAAGGCTCAGGCCTCGTACACACAACCATTTTCCTCAACAGAATCCATCAAGAAACTTGGTGGCAGAGCTTTTTTGCCAAGGAAAACGGTCATGGAACTCGATGAGAAAAAAAGAGAACAAGTTCTCTTTTTCCTCGTCGGGAGTCTCAATTTCCTCGTTGTGTTCCTCGTCGGGCTGGTTTTCGACGAGAAATACGCTTGTGTGTATGCTTAGAAACCCGCACATGCTCAGAATAAAGTATGAGACGGGAGCGCTCCTTCGGTAAAAGTAGCGTTCATAATGGAGATAGCATTTGTCACGCTGTAACAGACTGAAAAGCACGAATCGTCTCTTACCAATCTTTTACTTAACACGCAGTAACATGAGATTAGCAAAAGCAGCCCCAAGGGTTGTGCCAGTGGAATCGAACTTCCCCTTTATAGTGCCGTAGTACGTGTTGTACGTCACCGCGTTTGAGAACGACGAGATTTTGTCTTGACAGTGTGTACGCAAAGAAAGCTTGTCAAGATTCTCAACAAGCCTAACAAGGAACTCGTCAAGGAAAACGATGTGTCTTTTACGACGAGTTCCCCGGGCGTGTGTACAAGGCCTCATATGCAGGCAGTTGGCCATAAAAGGGGTATGCCGGTCTGGACACTGTCCTGGGAAATATGTACCAATAAAAAACATTTAACAATTATCAATTAAAAACAATTGTTTTTCCAGGAACAGTGATTTTAATTATGCTTAAAGTGCAACAATAAAAATGAAAAATTCCTTTAAATTTTGAGCCTGAGGGGTCCCCTTAATGTGCCTGTAAAGTGACGCAACTGTGGCATGCATAAAACATGCTGCAGCAAAAATTATATTTCTATAGAAAACAAAAAAGAGTCAATACCCATTTAAAATGACACTTGGCTATTGACAAAATAAGGAAAAAAATTGCATGGGGTCTCCCCCAGTCTATATCAGGCCCTTTGAGCCTGGCATGGATTTGGAGGGGAACCCCATGTGCCCCCCCCCCCAAAATCCCTACCAGACCCTTATCTGGGCTTGCAGCCTGGCCCTTGATCTTACATTCTGGGCTAGCAGTCCATTAATTTTTCTAATAGGGATATAGCAACAAGTGTGACCCATTGTGACAGCATAAGAAAAGGCTATTAAAGAAGAGTTAGAATATTACCATGACTTAGGAACCATAATGAAGTGTCATCTGATTTGTCATTAATGTTAAAGCGGGGGTTCACCCTAAAATAAATGTTTTCCCTAACCTATCTCTAGCCTTAATAAAGGCTTCTAGCGTTGTCAAATTTTTTTTGTGTACACTTACCTGTCTTCAGCCGCACTTCCCGGTCTTCGTCCTTGCGGGGAGTGGACGTGCCGCTCCTTTTCCCCGACGGGGAGCTCTGCATAGATGATTGACGTGCGCGTCATCGCCTTCCGAAAATATCCGACGGGGTCTCGGCTCTTTATGGCGCTATATGGCGCCTGCGCCTGCCGTGTAGAGCTGACTGCACAGGCGCCGTAAAGTGCAGAGTCCCACTCGGATATTTTAAGGCGATGACGCGCACGTCACTCATCTATGCAGAGCTTAGGAACGTTCCCCCCCCCCCGGGGGAGCGAGAACCCGGAGCCGGGTGAAAATTACGGAAAAAGGTAAGTACAGACCGAAAAAAAAAAAATCCAGCATACTGTTGATGTCAGCAGTATGCTGGATAGAACAGTTTTTTTTTTTTTAGGGTGAACCCCCGCTTTAAGAAGTATACCTGCACCATGCAGCCAGAGGGAGCCATACTAACTACATTAAACCCCTATTGTAACAGATTTATGAATACAGTTTTGCTTCTCCTTATTATCGGTATGAAAATTACCCCAATGAATAAAAGCAGACTAAATAATAGGGATAAAAGAAATTCCTCTGTCATCTATATATCCAATGTGCTCAATCAATGACTTCACTTCACAATGACAGTCGGGGGAGAGGCACACTGTTCATGAACCAGATTCAGCAAACAAAACATAGGTAACATTTTGGTCCACATACCTGGAACTTGCATGATGAATAATATATCGACCACGAATACTGGTAGTAGCCTTCGCAAATGTTGCTGATGTCAACAGGTATTCCATCTACACTCACTCTCACCATGTAGTAATCTGCCGGCATAGGCCTGTATGGGAGAAAGTAACACTCTTCAATATTTATGAGCAAAAGTAAATTGGAAAGTGCTACAGTTTTACAGTTCCCTCGCTATCCACCTAAACACAAGAGTGTAGCTGCACGGAGCTGTACACATGCCATGGCAAATATTACATGATATTAAATGACTAGTGAATAAGACCTTGCCGCAATGCACGAGGTTGGTAGGTGGTGGGTCTGCATTTTGAGGGTTTCTGAGGAACGGCAAGCACTGCGGCATGTGTGAACGAGTCGTAAGGGTAGAAGCGCTTTTAAAGAACAGTCATTTTAAAGGCAATTGTAATGATCTGAAAATACATCTTTTAAATCCGGTCCTCTCCATCTAGATACAAATTTTAAAAAAGAAGAAAATAGTCAAAGTTGTGATTGTTTTAAATTCAGTTACGCTGTGTTTACACTGGTGCACTGTGGTTTGGACACAGCGCAATTGTATCCGTGTTCTACATGCGTTTCCCATTGACTTCTTTTAGATGGTGCATTTTCTGTAAGTGCTTCAAAGATGCAGCATGCAACACTTTGATAGGCTTTCATGAAAACGCAGTCTAATAGAATGGGAATGGATCAATGGAAGCTCATGAAATTGTGCTGCAACCAAACCTCAGCACACCGATGTGCTCATGGCCCTAGTGTAATGCCGCGTACACACCATCAATTTATGTGATGAAAAAAAAACAACATTTTTAAAAACGTCAATTTAAATGACCGTGTGTGTGGGGGAAAACGTTGTTTTAAGTCTTGTGAAAAACTACAAAAAAAAAATTGAAGCATGCTTCAATTTTATGTGTCGTTTTTCAAAACGTTGTTTTTTGTTTCACAAAAATTGACCGTGTGTAGCAAAAAACGTTTTTAAACCCGCGCATGCCCAGAAGCTAGTTATGAAGCAAGCTTCAATGGAAAAAAGTGGTGAACGTAACCTCGCTTTGCTAGAGCATTGCGAAAAAACGATGGTGTGTAGGGAACGTCGTTTTTGAAAATTGTTGTTTTTTACTTCACAGAAAATGTCGTTTTTTTCCATCACATAAAGTGATGGTGTGTACGCGGCATTAGTCATTTTATACTGAGTTTCTGCACACAACATACCAATCATAGGCTGCTCTCTAAGAAGATGGATAAGAAGGACAGCTATCTAGGTGAGAGCTCAGGGTGAACATCACCTGTGAAGTGTTGTTTACAAGTTGTCTAAATAGTATAAATCTTATAATATATCTATATAAGAGAAAGTCCAAATAACTTTCCGTAAAAAGTTCATAAAAAAGATAATGGAAAAGATCCCGAATGGTGCAAAGTGGTGTCTCTAGATTGAACATGCAGATGTTATATAATGTGCAGCACCTCCACCTTATACTCAGATACAAAAGATGGAAGTTGTGGCGCTACAAAACAGTAACACATTAGTGGAAAAGTCCGCTGTACAGGTTATAAGTCCTTGAGAAAGGAGCGCGCTTAGTCATTGGCAAGCGCCTGCTTCGAAACGTCGTCGCACCACAGTGACGTCACCGCGGCTCACGCTGCGCTTCAGGTCTCGTTTCCAACTAGTCCTCCGTACCAGCTGGTTCTCCTTGCTACATGGACGGTCCGACATAGGAGGTTCACCTCCTTATTAAAGCTTTATAACGCTTAACCAGGAGGCGCCCTCTGTTCTCTTCTTTTTTTACACTCAGATGGCTACTCACCTTAGAACCATGACAGGATGGTCAAACAAGCATTCCCATGAAGGGATCTAATAGTCTCCCAATGGTCTGAGTGGATCCGAGATGTTCAATTCTTCTGTGGGATTGTGGACATCGATATCAAAGCAAAAATAAAGAATCTAGTGCTCTCTGTTATATACAGTAAAACCTTGGTTTGAGAGTATTTTGCAAGACAAGCAACATTTTTTAATACATTTTGACTTGATATACAAGCGATGTCTTGATATAAGTGTCACAAGTGAGTTTAAAATATATATATACATTTAGAAACTCACATGGTTGATGATTAAAACAGGCACATCTAAGTATACAGGCATCCGGGGGAAAGCTGTCCAAATAGACCGTCCTCTGCACCACCATTGATGTCGTCCCTTCCACGAGTGGTTCAAGTCTCGCTTTCAGATCGCTCTACTGCAGGGTAGTCTTCCCGGTCACGATTGCAAACTGACATTGGTGAAAGCTGGCGATGAGGAGGGCGGTCTATGTTGACAGCTTTACACCGGATGCCTAAATACTTAGATGTGCCTCTTTTAATCATCAACCATGTGAGTTGCTAAATGTTGTACCTTCATTAAATGTAACCATATTGCTTAGAGGCACCTCTCTTCTCTTTTATACTGTGTATCTCCTGCTAGATTTTGCTTCTAATCCCTTTGGGGATCCTGCCATTTGTGGATGGACATTTTATGGTTACACCTTATCACATTGCTATAATCTTTTTCTATGGACTATAGACTGAAGTGCTTATGAATACAGTAAATGGTTGTGGAAAGAATCATTTGAGTTTCCATTATTTCTTATGGGAAAATACGCTTTGATATACAAGTGCTTTGGATTACAAGCATGCTTCCGGAACGAATTATGCTTGCAAACCAAGGTTTTACTGTAATCATTTATTCAATAAATGTAAAAAAACTTACAATTCTGGCCCTTGTCACAAGTACACAAACGAGCACTTTGTGTATACATATATAATCCTGTAAGATGGCCACGGGTGACGTCATGTGTGGCTCCTTCCCCCTTACGTGTTACATTATGGGCAGGACTTCGTCAGTGGCTACAGAGCCAGGCTAATCTCCCACACTTACAGTAAATAAACTTGTCTGAAGTGCCATGGCTGCACAACACCGCCCACCCTAGCAATTAAAGCCTCAGTGAAACACTTGATAAGCAGCATAGCCGGGATTTTCAGAAAATTACTTAGAACCCCCAAACATTATACTTTTTTTTTCTAACACCCTAGAGAATAAAATGACGGTCATTGCAATACTTTGTCACACCATATTGGCGCAGCGGTCTCAAAAGCGCCCTTTTTTTAGAAAAAAAATCACATTTTTGAATAAAAAAATAAGATAACAGTAAAGTTAGCCCAATTTTTTTTTCATATTGTGAAAGATAATGTTACGCCGAGTAAATGATACCCAACATGTCACGCTTCAAAATTGCCCCCGCTCCTGAAATGGCGACAAACTTTTACTCTAAAAAATCTCCATAGGTGATGTTTAAAAAACTCTACAGAGTGCATGTTTTGAGTTACAGAGGAGGTCTAGGGCTAGAATTATTGCTCTTGAGAAAATGACAAAAAAATGGCTATGGGCAGAAGTGACGTTTTAAAGTCGCTTCCGCCCTGCTATGGTATGGAGACGGGTGGGGGCCATCTTCCCCTCACTCGTCTCCATACCTAGCACGAGAGAGGACCCGATCGCCTCCACTGTTGCCGACGCCTGCATTGATCATTTCGAAGGATTAGGGCTACAACAACTAGTATGTGGGCCCACACATGCTTCAGGTCACACACTCGATCTTATTTTCAGACAAGATCTGGAAATAAAAATCTTGGAAAATGAACCATTGCCATGGACAGATCACCATGCAATTAAATTCATTATTTCCGATTTGCCACCCTTAACTAAAACATCAAATCTAGTGACAACACACTGGACTAGATGTCAGAAGAAGCTCCACTCGGAACTCTTCAAAGCCACGTTAAGGAAAAAAATAAATACAATTCAGCCGCATCAAACGGCTGAAGAAACGCTGGATACCATAAACACAGCTCTATTACAGTCAGCCGACTTAATAGCGCCGAAACGTAAAACCTGCATCCGGAAAAATAACTCCAGCTGGTTCAACAACCAACTGGCATTACTGAAGCAAGAGTGTAGAAGGGCAGAAGCCGCCTGGAAAAGAAGCTCTTCAGATGAGAACCTCATTGTCTACAAAGCAACAACAAGAAAATACCACAAGGAAATCTTCAAAGCCAAGAAAAACTATTTTTCCGAGGCTATCAACAGCGCCCTTAATCGCCCACGCGAACTCTTCAAATTGGTCACTCAGACCATGAATCCAGGATGTCTTGAAGCCCCCAATTCGGACTCACAAGAATTTTGCAGTGAATTGTCGGATTACTTCATTAATAAAATCGAGGGGATCCGACAAAGCATTCAGCAAAATAATTCCCCCCTCAACCCTCCCCGTAATGATTTACACAATACCTGCAGTAATTCACCACAACCAGGTAAGTTCACGCTGGAACCTATCTCTATCCATGCCACTAAAAATATCATCGGTACTCTGCGTAACAGCACCGCACCGAATGATATCATCCCCACTAAACTGCTGAAGGAATGCGCCGACATCTTGGCACCTCCTATCACGCAGCTTATCAACCAATCCTTTAGGGAAGGCATAGTGCCCTCCCAGTTGAAGGAGGGTATAATTCGACCCATCTTGAAGAAACCCAACCTGGACCCCAAGGACCCACTCCACCGTCGTCCAATAACAGGCCTAAATGTACTCTCAAAGGTAATGGAAAAAGTAGTGGTACAACAGCTGCAACAGCATCTAGATACCCACAACCTACTTGATCCATTTCAATCGGGATTCCGGCCTGGACACGGGACAGAAACCGCATTGCTCAAAATATGGGACGACGCTCTCGAGGCCGCAGACAAAGGAGAATCTTGTCTTCTGGTTCTGTTGGACCTAAGCGCAGCCTTCGACACAGTAGACCACAAGCTTTTATTGACTTGGCTAGCTAAAGTAGCCAGAGTCGGAGAAGGCGATTTATCTTGGTTCTCCTCTTTTTTGGAAAACCGATCGCAAATAGTGAAGTTAGGACCTTTCACTTCTGAGAAACGCACATTATCGTGCGGAGTCCCTCAAGGATCCCCCCTGTCGCCGGTGTTATTCAACATCTATCTTCGCCCTCTTTTTGAGATTATTAGCAGTCAAAAACTGCTCTACCACTCATATGCAGACGACACCCAACTATATTTCCGCATTTGCAATAAAAAGGATCATCACCTCAATCTAGAGACATGCCTCTCTTTGATAGAGGACTGGATGACAAAGAGTTATCTTAAACTCAACGGAGAGAAAACAGAACTTCTCCTGTTTCACGCCAAGCGTATGAATCAACCTACAACAACTTGGATCCCCCCGCCCATTCTGGGCAAAATCATCACCTCTAGCGCCAAAGTCAAAAGTCTGGGGGTCATCTTTGACTCTCACATGACATTGGACGCACAAATAGGGTCAGTAGTCAGCGGATCTCACCATCTGCTGCGCCTACTACGCAGACTTTCTCCTTTTATTCCCAAGGAAGACATAGCGGTCGTGGTGGAAGCTATTGTAAACTCAAGAGTGGACTATGCAAATGCCCTTTACCTCGGACTCCCCAAGTACCAAATCGCTCGTCTACAAGTCGTTCAAAATACGGCCGCTAGACTTGTAACTGGGAAAAAACCTTGGGAATCAATCTCACCTTCACTGAGATCCCTTCACTGGTTACCAGTAAAAGACAGAATCACTTTTAAAGCACTCTGTCTAACGCATAGATGTATCAATGGGAATGCTCCCCATTATCTATGCGAAAAAATAAAAGCTCATAATCCCAATCGCGTTCTGCGATCCACCAATCAAAATCTCCTCCAGATACCCAAAGCCAGATACAAGTCCAAAGGAGAAAGGAGATTCGCGGTCCAAGGGCCCAGACTATGGAACGCTTTACCAACCAGCATTCGGTTGGAGGAGAACCACTTGACGTTCAGGAGAAAGATCAAGACTCATCTCTTTTGATACCAAAGGAGACAGGAACAACAAGCGCCCAGAGGCGATTAAGTTCGCATGTGCTGCGCTATATAAGTTTTCATTCATTCATTCACCGCTACCAATGGCTCCGGTAAGCGGCGGAGGGCTCGGAGAGCAGCGGGAGGGGGGCCCCTCTCCCCCTGCCGACAACGGTAATCTTGCAGTGAACTCGCCCCAGAGACCACCATTATCGTAAACTGGACTGCTCACTGAAGAGATGGATTCCTGGGTTATGGCATCTAGCTGCTGTCATAACAGAGATATCTATCTTTAAAGTGCCGACGTATATACATATATACAGTGGGCGGTCCGGAAGTGGTTAAAAGGGCACTCTAGACTACAATATCTAAATGGATCATAGAGTACACCAAATAGTACAACAGCTCCCAGGACATAATGCCTTTCATTAAAGGGGTACTCCAGACCTCAGCTTAGCATAATATTAGATTTTTATTTATTTCTTATTAAAAATAAAAATAAAAAATAAAAACACACACCTCAGCCATCTTTCACAAAATGTAGACATACATATAAAATACAAACTGAGCCTTAAAATTATCTGTCAGATATAAAACAGTTTAAATCAAATTAAGCCAGACCTTAGTCTCAAAGATCCAAAATCTATAAAATATAGTTTTTTTCTCCAGCCTTTGGAAATGAAAATTAAGGCCTTCTTTAATCACTTCAATAACAGGCACTTATACCACTTCCCGTACAGATCAATTTTCAGCTTTCAGTGCTCTCACAATTTGAATGATAATTACTCAGTCATACTACACTGTACCCAAACAAAATTGTTATCATTTTTTTTCACATAAATAGAGCTTTCTTTTGGTGGTATTTAATTACCGCTGGGCTTTTTCTTTTTTTGCAATATAAGCGGAAAAATAGCGAAAATTTTGAAAAAAAAAACACTTTTCTTTATTTTTTTGTAAAATTTAGCAAATACGTTTTTTTGGCCTAAAAGCAAAACGCTATGTGTGGAGGGAAACCAACACTGCACATCACCCTGAACACACCATCCCCATTGTGAAACATGGTGGTGGCAGCATCATGTTGTGAGGTTGTTTTATTTCAGCAGGGACGGGGATGCTCGTTCGGAGTTGATGGGATGGAGCCAAATACAGGACAATCATAGAAGAAAATCTGTTATGCCCTGTACACACGATCGGTTTGTCTGATGAAAATGGTCTGATGGACCGTTTTCATTAGACGAACCGATCGTGTGTGGGCCCCATCGTTTTTTTTCCCATTGGTGAAAAAAAATAGAACCTGTTTTAAAATTATCTGATGGTTAAAAAAAGGATAGAAAAAAAACGATCGTCTTTGGGCAAGTCCATCGGTTAAAAATCCACGCATGCTCAGAATCAGGTCGACGCATGCTCGGAAGCATTGAACTTCATTTTTCTCAGCACGTCGTTGTGTTTTACGCCACCGCGTTGGACATGATCGGATTTTTAACCGATGGTGTGTAGGCAAGACTGATGAAAGTCAGCTTCATCGGATATCTGATGAAAAAATCCATCGGTCCGTTTTCATCGGATGAACCGATCGTGTGTACGTGGCATAAGAGTCTTCAAAACTTGAAGACTTGAGACTAGGGTGGAGGTTCACCTTCCAGCAGGACAACGACCCTAAACATACAGCCAGATCTATAATGTAATGGTTTAGATCAAAGAATATTCATGTGTTAGAATGGCCAAATAAAAGTCCAGATCTAAATCCAACTGAGAATCTGTGGCAAGACTTGAAAATGGCTGTTTACAGATGCTCTCCATCCAATCTGACAGAACTTAAACTAGTTTGCAAAGAAGAATGGGCAAAAATGTCACTCTCTATGTAAAGCTGGTAGAGATATACCCAAACGGACTTGCAGCTGAAATTGTAGGGAAAGGTGGTTCTAAAAAGTATTGACTGAATACAAATGCATGCCACACTTTTCACATATTTTTTATTTTTATTGAAAACCATTTATATTTTTACTTCCACTTCACAATTATGTGCTACTTTGTGTTGGTCTATCACATAAAATCCCAATAAAATACATTTACGTTTTTGGATGTAACATGACAAAATGTGGAAAATTTTAAGGGGTGTGAATACTTTTTCAAGGCACTCTATATATACAGCATAGACATTTTTAATCTTACCAGCAGATAGTATCATATATATTTATGGTTTTTGATACATGTATGGTTCACATTTTTTGGATATGCACACTTCATGTCATGACCAGTAGCACTTTATATGTCTATTTTTCTGGTGTGTTTTAATAATATATGGGTTGATTTTAGCGCAATTATATCCTTTAATAATCACTTAAATTTCTGCTTTTTAATAAATAATCTATATATGTATTTTAAATGTGTACACTTGTGAACTTTCTGTGCAGTACCCAGGATTGGTCCTTTTCTTCCTGGAGTTTACTAGTACAAGTAGCTGCAGTAACAAATATCCTTTACAGTGCCACCTGTGGGTGAAATCTGGCATTATAAAATACACACACTGGGCCGGATTCAGAAAGAAGATATCTCCTGATACGACGTCGTATCTCTGAGACCGGCCGTCGTAGCTATGCGCCTGATTCATAGAATCAAGTTACGCATAGATATGCCTGAGATCCGACAGGTGTAAGTGACTTACACCGTCGGATCTTAGGCTGCAAATTCCAGGCCGTCCGCTAGGTGGCGCTTCCATATCTTTTACGCGTCAAATATGCAAATGAGCACTTACGCCGATTCAGAAATGAACGACCGCCCGGCGCTTTTTTTTACGTCGTTTGCGTTCGGCTTTTTCCGGCAGAAAGTTACCCCGATAGCAGGGGTAAGTGCGGCGTATCCTATGTTAAGTTTGGCCGTCGCTCCCGCGCCGAGTTTTTAATTTTTTACGTCGTTTGCGTAAGTCGTTCGCGAATACGGTCGGACGTAATTTACGTTAACGTCGAAACCAATGACGTCCTTGCGACGTCATTTGGAGCAATGCATGCTGGGAAAATTTGCGGACGGCGCATGCGCTGTTCGATCAGCGCAGGGACGTGCCTGATTTAAATAGTACACGCCCCCTAGCCGCGGAATTTGAATTCCGCTGGGGGATTTACGATACGCCGCCGCAACTTTAGAGGCAAGTGCTTTCTGAATAAAGCACTTGCCTCAAAAAATTGCGGCGGCGTAACGTAAATCAGATAGGTTACGCGGATCTAAAGATCTGCTAACCTATCTGAATCTAGCCCACTGTGGTGTTCAGTGTTGCTTCATCCTTGACTACTGAAACATACGGTATAAAGAAACACAATTGTTTGCTATTGTCAATGCAGACAGTTCTCTTTCCAGATACTTTAATGCAAATATTATACAGATGTTTTAGAGTTGTCACCAGAGCAAGAAGTTCAAGTAAATCATCAAATTGGCACAAATATTTGTGTAATAACTGTCTAAGATGGGAATTCCTTCACTTTGGGGGTGACTTCCTCTCATTTGTCTTCAGGACAGGAGGTGCAGAACACAGGCACATTTTGAAGCAAAAAATAACCTGATGAGATGTTGACCCTTCTCTACTTTACCAAGGTTATCTGAAATACTTGGCTGCATTTTGTACGTCTAGGTAAACATACCTGGTGTAGCAGGTGATTTGTCTTCCATGACTGGCATCTTTCTCCACATCACAGGGTATTGAACGGGTGGCGGAGACAAGATGGACTCTGTTCCCCAGGTTGGTATTTCCATCACCATAATTAAACTGGTTAGCTTTTGCAAAGCCTAGAAAATTAAGTGAATGCAATAAAACACTTGTGAGTATGGATTATTCGGATTTACCAATCACATACCAATCAAAGATGAAGACTGAGAGTTCATTTAACCACATCAATACCCTTTCCTTCCCAGGCCAATTTTCAGCTTTCAGCACTCTCACACTTTTAATGACAATTGCGCGGTCATGCTATGCTGTACCCAAATTAAATTTTTATCATTTTGTTCGCACAAATAGAGCTTTCTTTTGGTGGTATTTATTCATGACTCCATTTTTTTTTTTTGCGATATAAGCGAAAAAATAGTGGAAATTTAGTAAAACAAAATATATTTTCTTTATTCTATTTTAAATTAAATCAAATCGAATTTTGTCATAAATTTAAGCCAAAATGTATTCTGCTACATGTCTTTGGTAAAAAAAAATCCTGTTAAGTGTATAATAATTGGTTCGTGTGATCACATATGTACGCAAATGATCATGTACAGATGTGTGCAGGTGATCACGGACATATGTTTGCAGATATAAGAAAACAGTGCAGCTCAAGACCAAAATTAATTAATAGGTGAAAATCAATTAAGTCCAAAAGGATTGAAGATCCAATCAGGCGCTTCCTAGGATTCTTCACCAAGTGAAATTGAGCACACCAAACTTATGAGTGATCCCTCCACCAGTGAAAGATGGGTACTCTCACCTCAGCAATAGACCACTGTGTTACCAGATGGTCAGATAGGCATGTATGTCAACAAAGCAGGCCAAGGAGCAAGATGGTAATTCAATTTCTCATATGTCAGCCATACACATGGATCCGGACATGAAAAAAGAAATCACAAATCCAAGAGCTTCCCCTGGACAAGGATAATTTAATACTGTATAAAAGAGCACAGGCTACTCACATTTAGCCAAAGAACATCAGGCATTTAAAATACAACCAGGGCATCGAATCACAAGGTCGGATGGTTAGGCTCTCAAACGGCAGCGAGCGACATAAAATTTCAGGCTCCTATCCCCCGCGATACGGCTCGCTGCCATTTGAGAACCTAACCATCCGACCTTGTGATTTGATGCCCTGGTTGTATTTTAAATGCCTGATGTCCTTTGGCTAAATGTGAGTAGCCTGTTCTCTTTTATACAGTATTAAATTATCCTTGTCCAGCGGAAGCTCTTAGATTTGTGATTTCTTTTTTCATGTCCGGATCCATGTGTATGACTGACATATGAGAAATTGAATTACCATCTTGCTCCTTGGCCTGCTTTGTTGACATACATGCCTATCTGACCATCTGGTAACACAGTGGTCTATTGCTGAGGTGAGAGTACCCATCTTTCACTGGTGGAGGGATCACTCATAAGTTTGGTGTGCTCAATTTCACTTGGTGAAGAATCCTAGGAAGTGCCTGATTGGATCTTCAATTCTTTTGGACTTTATTGATTTTCACTTATTAATTAATTTTGGTCTTGCTCTGCACTGTTTTCTTATATACTGTACTATTTTGGATTTTGTGAATGTCCTTTGGTGGCCAGCTAGCATACCGGTGAATTTAAACTAGACGTTTTTTCACACTTATCAAACACATTTATTAATAACATAATAATATTTTACACTATTTTATGGTCTTTTATTTTTTGCACTGATTGCTTTTCTAATATGTTTGCAGATGATCATTGGGACATGTGATTTTACTGTTACATATGTGGGGGACAGGTGTTTTTACTATGTGGGGACTTGTGTGTTTAGCATTATGTGTTACTAGGCTGGTGATCAGTGTTTAAAAAGCTGTAAAAAACAGCTCATACACACTGATTACCAGCCGGCTGCAGCGATCCGCTCTCCTCACGACAACTAATGTGTGAGGAGAGCTGATCGCCTAGCAACCGCCTCTCTGTTTACATCACATGATGGCTGCGATTGAACATGGCCATCATGTGATCAGAAGGGCCAATCACGGAGCCCTCCTGCTGATCTGAGATGCGCCGTGTCTGGGTGACACAAGTGCATTGGGATCGCGCAGCTGCGCAGGCTCTCTTTGCATTACTTCCTTTATGTGAAATCACTGTTCCTGCCAGTCCCTCTGCTTTCCTATTAAAAACTGACCATACTAGGCATAAGAACACACTGTAGGCAGTTATCTAGCTATCCTCCAATGATCAGACTTGTCCAGACATGCCCCCACTGCACAGCCATTTACTGAGAAGCCTAATGTGCCGCTGTCCCCCCCCCCCCCATAACTTTTATGCAGCTGAGAACTGTTTTTTATGTCTGTACACAAACGTTTTGCCTTTTATTTCTATTTAAAACTGAATGGGTTGTTTTCTAAGGTGATCGTTTACAATCACACTAAGTTTCTGTGACTCATCTTATCAGTACACAGTACAGGTCTGGAAAGTACAAGCAATGGTTTCTGGAAGTGTACTGTATTTAAATAGCCCTTCAGGAAGATAAAAGACTTCTACAGCAATGCCATTAGGACAAGGCAGGTCTAAAAAAGAAAGCTCAAGAAGACATGGCGTGGTGGTCGGGCCTTCTCCCACCAGGGTACCGTATTATGGAATAGCCTCCCTGTCAAGTTCCAGGTAGCCCCTACTATTCCGGTCTTCCGCAGGTAACTGAAGACTTGGCTTTTCGTGCAAGCCTTCCCTGCGTAGCCTCTCTCTTCCACCTGGGTCCTCCTTTCCCGGGAACTTTGCTATGCGCACCGGGACCCTTCGGGGTAAGACCGAGCTATATTAAGATACCTCTCAACTCAACTCAATTTGGACATTTTCACTCAGGGGTGTACTCACTTTAGTTGCCAGCGGCTTAGACATTAATGGCTGTGTGCTGAGTTATTTTTGGGGGACAGCAAATGTACACTGTTATACAAGCTGTACACTCACTACTTTACATTGTAAAAGTGTAATTTCTTCAGTGTTGTCACATGAAAAGATATAATAAAATATTTACAAAAATGAGAGGGCTGTACTCACTTTTGTGAGATACTGTACAACTATATAGATAAGACCAAAATGAGGGACAAATGAGGAGGAAAGAGGGACAGAGGGACAGTTGTCCTTAAACTTTCCTTCCATAAGAATCTCTTTTTTAGCAGTCAAATCTTCCACTTAAAATACAGATTAATAACAGTGACTAAAGCTGGAGGGGTTTTCTGACTGGTTGACCAATCACTTTCGATCTTGCTGTTAAACAAGATGAAAAGACACTACCTGCAGCCATTGAAAACAACCATTTAGGCCAGCTGTAGTTTATACAGCCCTTGTTTCTTATGACAGTAAACAATTAACAATTACCCATTTGAATAGAAATAGCAGAGAAAGAGACTGTGAATAATAGAATAGGCATAAAGGAAATGAATGAGGACTGGGTAATCTTTTTACATTGAGAAAAGTGGTGCAAGTCTGCAATTTGTGGCCTTATTGAGTATCGTAAAAGAAGCAAAGACCAGTTCTAGCTATAACAAGCTATTTCCATGTTTTATATCATTTTTCCCCATACCCACCTTGCCCCATGATGGTAAGTCGTGTTGCGCCATTCAGACTGCCATAATTTGGCCTGATTTGAGTGACTATCAGTTTGCCATCTGTAAATGAGGAATGGAAACATGTCAAAGTTGTATAGATCCTGCATTATGTACAGACTTCTCATTCTAGGAGTCATGCAGGAGAACAAACACAATGAGAGACCGTTCATGTTATTTTTACCTGATGTGTTATTTTAACACATTGCACATTTCAGTTGTAAATCTGTTGCAATTCACTAGAAAAAAGTAGAACTGTTATTGTCTTGTATGTAATAACTATAATTGTTATTTAATTATTTCCTCGACATTTCCTTCTTCATGGTGGGTTATTTATTGGATTGGAAATAGTGGTATAATGGGATACGTGTGATGTGGAATGGACTCCGTTGTGGGAATTTCACCCATCATTATGCACACAACTAGACAAAAGTAGGGAAGACATCTTCCATTTTCCCTCTCCTGGCCCATTAGCATGCAATAATCAGCACTAACGTGGGTAGGGGAGCAATATAATCTTCTGAAGAGCCAAGTAAGGGTGTCTATACTGTAATGGTGTCTATAATATACCGTATTTATCGGCATATAACACGCACAGGCGTATAACACGCACACTAACTTTAAGAGGGAAGTTTCATGAAAAAAACTTTCCACTGCCCCCTGCGTATAAGGCCCTGTACACACGATAGAACATGTCCGATGAAAACAGTCCGCGGACAGTTTTCATCGGACATGTCCGCTGGGAGATTTTGGTCTGATGGCTGTACACACCATCAAACCGAAATCCCCGCAGACAGACAGCGCGGTGACGTGGCGGTGACGTTAACGCCGCCACGTCACCAAACCAGGAAGTAAAATACTTCAACGCATGCGTCAAATCCATTTGACGCATGCAGGAGATTTCTGTCCGCTGGTTAGGTGTACTAACCAGCGGACATGTCGGACGGACAGGTTTCCAGCAGACAAGTTTTAAAGCATGCTTTAAAACTTTTGTCTGCTGGAAACCTCTCTGCTAGGCTGTACACATGGTCGGATCTGTCCGCTGAAACTGGTCTGCGGACCAGTTTCAGCAGACATGTTCGGTCGTGTGTACAAGGCCTTACACGCAGGCACAGTTTACCCTCTATTTTCAGGGTAAAAAAGTGAGTGTTATATGCCAATAAATACAGTATATTTTTTTACTTAAACCTGTGTTCAAAACAAAAAACCCAAACAACCACCTCAGCATATCGTACACACCTATCCTGTCCCTCAACTTACCCCAGCTATAGACATTGCTCTGCCCTCCATGTGACTACCCTAAGACATGACAATGCCTGTCCAGAGCTTGAGAATGGTATTGTCAGAGAGCAGTCGGATTGTCTTACAACGCTTAGAAGTACTAACATTTCTTAGGTGGCTGCATCAGGGATCGGATTGTCAGAAAGTAAAAAAGTAAATTAAATTAAAGTCAATTAAAGCATATCTAATGTCATTTTATTTTTAAGTTTTGGATGAAGTGGCGAAGGATAACAAACTTTTTTTATACTTTTACTGATGTTTGTGTCCCTGTTGAAAAGATCAGCCTCCCTATGGGGTTGTGCAAGGAAATTTTCCCATAGCTTAGCAAATTTGTGAATGTTCGCTTTGCAAAGACTATCCAATAACAAGCTTGCACATAATTGAATGATGTAAGTTAGCAGAGTTTCACCTAATTTACTAAGCTAAAGGAAAATCTCCTTGCAAAGTCACAGCCAATATTATATTAGTACATCAACCCCATGGGGAGATTTTCTAAAAATGGTGCACAAAGAATCTGGTGCAGCTGTGCATAGTAACAAATCAGCTTCTAACATCAGCTTGTTCAATTAAAGCGGAGCTCCACCCTAAAGTGGAACTCCCGTTGATCGGAACCCTCCCCCCTCCGGTGTCACATTTGACACCTTTCAGGGGGGGGGTGCAGATACCTGTCTAAAGAGGTATTTGCACCCACTTCCGGCCACACAGTCTCGGGCAGACTGCGGGCATTACATCACCTCCTGCCCCCCCGTTGTGTGCTGGGAACACTCGGCTCCCAGTACACAGCGGGAGTCAATCAGCAGGTGCAGCGCAACTCGTGAATGCGCCGTAGGGAACCGGCAGTGAAGCCGGAGCGCTTCACTTCCTGGTTCCCTCACGGAGGATGGCGGGGGGAGCAGCAGAGTGACGAGCGATCGCTCGTCCTCTGCTGCGGACGGCGCTGGACTCCAGGACAGGTAAGTGTCCTAATATTAAAAGTCAGCAGCTGCAGTATTTGTAGCTGCTGGCTTTTAATATTTTTTTTTCAGCGGACATCTTTTTTAAGCTTTGACAATAAAACCTGGAAGCTGGTTGGTTACAATTCACAGCTACACCAGATTCTGTGTGCACCAGTTTTGGCAATCCTCCTCCTATGTTTCCTGGTGACCACTGTCAATGGGACTGATGGTAAAAAAAAAAAATATTTGTCTGAATATAGATCTATCCCAAGCATGTTTGAAGCGGGATTCCACCCGCAATTTTTTTTTTTAAATGTCAGCAGCTACTAACAGTGTAGCTGCTGACTTCTAATAAGGACACTTACCTGCCCTAGGCTCCAGCGATGATGGGCCCCCGACGGCGATCGATTGGTCCTGGCGCCTCACTGCCCGTTTCCTACTGCGCATGCGCGACTCGCACAGCGCTTTGTGAATGGGCGGCTGCCTCCTGGGTTACACACAGTTCCCAGAAGGCAGCGCGCCCCATTCACCACAAGACACAGCGACGCAGGACAAAGAAGAAGAGGACCGCAGTGGAGGAAGAGGCAGAAGAGATACTTCCGCATAGCAACAGCGCTTTCTGGTGAGTATACTTTATTTTTTTTTTCAATTTTTTTTGGGGTAAAAAAAATATATATATGCTGGAGCAGCCAATTCCAATCCATGTATGGCCAGCTATAGGGAGATCAGATTACCTGCCATGCCTTGAATAGTGAAAGTGCATATCAGAGGATCATATAGGGGTATGCTTGTTTCTGAACAATCAAATCCATCTATGACCAGTTGACTAAATAAAAAAGTTAGATGCTAATTCAACAGATTTGAGCTGATATTAAGAAACTATATCAACTCAGGGTTCATTCACACTATAACACATGCAGCAATGTGCTTTGAGCTAATGTGTGTGCCCATGTATATTCAAATGCACTACACTTTGTTTAGTGTGTCTCATTCAGAATTTTATATTTAGTCAACTTAAATTGACTCTGTAGAGTACCATTCCCAAAATGCAGAAGATTAGATTGTTTTTCAACTGCTGCTGTTCAGTGTGAAATTTAAAAAAGTGAGCATATTACAGGTTAGGTTCACCCTTGAGAAAAATTGCAGGTGCAATGTCAGACTCCTGTAAACTCTTTCTCCAGCTCTCTGTCGGTACCTCGGTAGAGGTTGGCAGTTTAAAGTGGATGTAAACCCGAAATTGTTATTATTATTTTTTTAACTAGTAATGGTGGATATCTGTGATTTTTAGTGGTATTGCGACGGGCAGGTCGGAGACTTTTCCACTTTTTTGGGACCATTGACATTTGTACAGCGATCGTGCTATAAAAATGCACTGATTACTGTGTAAATGTAGGGAAGGGGAGGGGCAATCAAGGGGTTAAATGTGTGTTCCCTCATGTGATCTAACTGTGTGGGGATGTGAGTGACTAGGAGAGAAGCCCTAAAGTTTTTCCTACTTCGTAGGAAGAAACAATATGGCTCCTTTCCTCTGACAGCACAGGGATTTGTGTGTTTACACACAAATCCCCGTGCTGGTGCTCGAGCACGCGACCCCACGTGGCTGGCGGCAATTGTGCCCGTCGGCCATGCGCATCAAGTCTCCTTCCGTCCTACCCATACGGGTAGGACATAACCATATGGGATTTCACCCAGGAGAGCCATTGTGCCACAGTATATCTGCGTGACACAGTCGGAAAGTGGTTAATTAAGGCTTGCAGCTTGTACAGTATAGGATTTCATGTCATCTGTGCCAAGTCTTGCCACAAAGAGTTAATCCAGCTCTGAGCAGTCCTCTTAGCTTTTTTCAGTAAGATAAAAACCGACACACAGGGCAATAGGAGTCAGTTCTTCCCCCTTGCTGTGAGTGAAAGATAATTTACATATCTCATGCACGAGTGTGAGAGAGGCATTCTATGTACTTCAGATCCCCTCCTCCTTTCTTCTTCAGCTCTCCCAGGATTGGCTGATTTAATTTAATGTGTATAGAAGTCGTAGTAAAAAAAAATATATATATATATATATATATATATATATATATATAATTATTAGTATTATTATTGTTAATATTATTCACATTACATATATATATATATAATTTTTTTTAACATTTTCTTAACAATAATGTATAATGTAATAATATAACAGCACCTTTCTCATATTGATTACGGAATGCCACGAAATTAGTCATTTTATGAACTTACTTGTATAGTGGATGGTGAGTAGGAGAAGAGATATCACCAGATGCATGGTACTGCCACTCAATGTCCACCACCACCAGCTGCGTGCTAGAAAAGAAAACCCAAAGCTATCAGATATGGGCAAAATGTCAAATTTGAAATGCAGGTTTTAACTTATACAGCCATACACATAAATGACAATTAATTACATGTACTCCACTCTCTTCTGTACTGAGAACACAACTAATAAAGGGATGGAAGCTGCACTCCAATAGAAGGTCTTTCTGGCATTTATTATTTTTTTAAAGGACACAACTGCGTGCACAGTATCTCTATCCACAAAACTCACTTTCTTAATGCGTTTCCCCACCGCTAACTTGCTCACAAGACTATCCTTGTGAGCAAGTCAGTGATGTTAAATGCATTAAGAAAGTAAGTTCTGGGGAGCATGCAAGACAAGGGATGGAGCAGTCACACTTAGAGAGAGCTCCAGTCTTCACAGGGCTCTCAGCCACACATCAGGGCAGTTCACACCACCAAAAGCTCTTTTTATTGGCACCCCTGCACACTAGCACCTGTGCATGCCGAATCCAGGGAAGGGAAGACGCTGGAGCATCCTCTGCACAATAACTTCCACAGGCACCACTGGAAATGAACTCTGCAACAAACAGTGAGTACACCCCACTTACTAAGGCAGACCTGGACATTAGCCTAGAAGCTATTTGCACTAAGCTCCTTGACAAATTCCAGGCAGAGATCCAGAAGTCCACTAGCACATTGTCCCAGGAAATAGCCTCACTAGGGACTCGCACAGACCTGTTAGAAAACAAGCATGATGAACTCTCCATTGCTTTTAATGACCTCTCCAGGGAACATGAATCCCTTCCATCTGCTTTTACACAGCTGCAGACACATGTGGAGGACCTCGATAACAGGAACAGGAGGTCTAACCTCAGAATTAGAGGGGTCCCAGAAACCATCACAGACCTGATACCTTACTCCAATAAGCTTTTCCAGCTTCTGTTGCCAGATCAGGGTTCCCAGGCTTTTGTCTGCGATCGTATTCACCGTGCTTTGAGAGCTAAACCTTCTCCTGACAAACCACCCAGAGATATAGTGCTGTGTATGAAAGACTTTCTGGTGAAGGTGGAGATCATGCGCGCTGCTAGAGGCATGAGAAACATCACTTTGGAGGGAGTCCAACTGCAAATCTATCCTGACATTTCCCAAGCAATGCTGGACAGACGCAGAAGAATGAAAGAGATCACATCTGTGCTTTACACTGCCAGGATCAGATACAGATGGGGGTTCTCTTTTAAGCTGATTGTCCCTCACAACGGAACCACTTACATCGCCACCACCATCCCAGAAGGACAGGATATTTTACTCAAGTTGGGACTGATGGATCCTAGCAATCTCCCGTGCACCCCATCCACGCCTCGCCCAGCACCTATCTGGAACACACCAGTAATCAGAGGAGACCGTCATAGATCCAGACCTGTCCCCGATCCATGGTGCCTGAAATAACTCCTCTTTTCCTTGGTTGACCCATTTAATCCTTTTTTCCTCAGGTTTACCTAACAATTGGTCTCTTTTTTCATATTGATATAGCCTTTTGCTGCTCACTTTAACCCTAGGTTAAGTACATATTTAATTAGGTATTCTGGGTTTCTATTATGAGGTTTCATTTAGTTAATTTTCAATTTTGCCCTCATGCTACCTCAAGTTATTACAATATCATAGTACATGTAATGACGTAGACGATATAGTTAATAAGTCTCATAAGGATATTGGTTATCGTACATATTTGTTAAGAGGTTGTCAGTTATGTGGTAACACTGCCATCTACTGCCATATGCTGGTATGTCTTACCCTTTTCAGGATTTCCATCTGCTGACCATTTTTTGCTATGCAAGATATATTGGCTAGCTGACTCCTACACACTGATGTACTTGGTCATCAACTGATATAGTAATGTTGTTTGTAATTCTCCTGTAGATCTTTTCATAGGCAAATATTGCCTAACTCTCCTCAGGCTTAATTATATATATATATATATATATATATATATATATATATATATATATATATATATATATATATATATATATTTTATCTGGCCTCTGAGGGCATTATACATTTACCAGAGACCAGTTTTTCTGGTTTCACATAATATATAATTACACCTACCTTATCTAATGTGGTCTCTCTTATAGAATTGTTTGCAGTTAATATGACTGAATTATGTGTAATTCAGTTATGGGTTCCACTGCACAATTTTTGGACTTAGAGTCTGTATCTACGATATATGTTTTTTTTGGCATAAATCTGTTTGGTTGTCTCAGCAATGATCGCCACAGGTATTTTTACTAATGTCAATTTTTTGTGGCTCCCCGCCCCGTGTTGCCATGATTTTTCCCCACTCAGTCAGGATTGCTCTCTTTAATATGAGGGTTGCCCTTTCTCGTCTGAACTGCGAATTCCTATGGGTTTTCATTTTTCTTAGTTTAACATTGGTTACAGTGTTGGTTATTTGCAGTTGTATGTCGACATCACTGAGTTTCAGACCAACTGGTCTATTGTTGCTTCAATGTCGGTTGAAGACATTTTTTTCTTTCAACCCATTTTTTTTCTACATTTCTATGTTTGGTTAAACATATTCAATGGTACATTAGATGTAATCTCTGATAGAGATGGTTCTTTGCAAAAGTTTTTTTATTTGTTGAAGTTATACTTGTCTCAGGTTTCCTTACGGTCTGGATTAATAATAGGTCATTAAACAGGTCAAGACCCCTGGCTCCCTGCCCCGCCCCCCCTAAACTTACAGTTCCTCAGTTACCTAACTTCCTGTTGAATTCTTATGACACTATCTATAGTTTATGGCTATTACATTAATCTCTCATAATGTGCAGGGATTCAATTCCCCAAACAAAAGAAAGAAGGCGTTCTTGCAGTATAGTAAGTTGAAAGCCAAGATTGTTATGTTGCAGGAAACACACTTTATGAAAGACGCTCATCCTACCTTCTTTCACAAAGCATATAATCAATACTTTTACACCTCATCCTCTTCCAAAACCAAGGGGGTAGCGTTTTTTTTTTCACAATTCTTTTCCATTTGAAATTCAGCAAGTTTATAAAGACCATGAAAGTAGGTTCATCATTATTAAAGGCATCCTATCAGGTAGAGAGCTTAGCTAATGTTTTATGCACCTAATGATGCACAGACCTCATTTTTCACCCAATTTTTTAACAAGTTGCAACAACTCCACTCTTCACATATCATAGTAGGTGCAACCGAATCTGGATTGTAGCAAACAAAACTTGAGTTCTAAAACACTATCTAAAACAACCATTACACGTTTAAACGATCTACAACTAATAGACTCTTGGAGAGCTTTAAACATAGGTGCACGTGAATATACATTCTACTCTCACCCACATGACTCATACTCTCATATTGACCACATATTCTGTACCCCCATTATTCTAGCTAATACCCACGATGCCACAATACACCCTTGTTCCTGGTCGGACCACCAAATTGTCACTCTTAGCACAGAATTAATAGGCCTTACCCCTACCCCTTACTCATGGAGATTAAACAAATCTTTACTTTTGGACCCTGTTCATCAACAAGAAATAGCATCTGAAATTAAGGATTATTTTATATTAAACTCAGACCCTGATATCTCTCCCTCCATTTTGTGCGTAGCACACAAAGCAGTAGTGAGGGGTCACCTTATCAAGCGAGCTGCACAATGTAATAGAAGTAAATGGGAAAAGATTCACTCCCTTACAAAAGATCTCCAAAACTTATATAAAGACCATACACATTCACACAACCCAGATACCCTTAAATTGATATCACAAAAACGCACAGAGCTGGACTCTAGATAAGTAAAGCTTATTCTACAATGTTCGCCAGGACACTTAATCAAACAATTAAACCCACACACGTTTATAAACTTAAAGCGGTTGTAAACCGCATAAACTTTTTTTTTTTTCCCCCAAACCTGCAATGCAAAAGGCATAATAGGCTAGTATGCATCGCATACTAGCCTATTATGAAATACTTACCTCGGAACGAGGTGTGTACCACTTACCTGGTCCACGCCGAGCAGGATGTCATCTTGCTCCGGCGTGTCTTCCGGGTATCGCCGCTCCAGCGCTGTGATTGGCTGGAGCGGCGATGACGTCACTCCCGCGCGTGCGCGCGGGAGATTTAAAATCGGCAGGGTCCGGCGATGCCGGTCCTTCAGCCGTGGAGTCCCCCCTGCGCATGCGCCGCCCGCATTGCGGGGGTAATATCTCCTAAACCGTGCAGGTTTAGGAGATATTATCCTTACCTACAGGTAAGCCATGTTGTAGGCTTACCTGTAGGTAAAAGTCCAAATAGTGGGTTTACAACCACTTTAAAAATAGCTCAAACCAACTGATCACTCATCCACAAGAGATTCTTTCTATCTTTAAAAACTTTTATTCGGACTTCCTTTCAGCGCCAAACTCTACAATCCCTCTCTCCTCCATTAATTGGTTGGATAACCTCCCCATCCCCAAATTAACTCTGTCCCTGGCCCCGATGGTTTCTCCTTCTTATATTATAAACAATATCACCAATTCCTTATACCACACCTCGCCAAACTATTCAACAATATACTGAAAGGAGACAATTTCCCAGAGGAAATGTTACTTGCAAATATGTCCCTCATTCCAAAACGGAACAAAGACCACACACTGCCACAGAATTATAGACCCATCTCAGTCATTAACAATGATCTTAAAATTTTTAGTAGACTCTTAGCAAACAGACTATCTGCTATAATCCCCACTCTAATTTCCCCATATCAATCTGGTTTTATCCAAGGTAGACAAATCACTGATAACATTTGGTTAGTCACAAACATCATTCAGGATGCAAATATACACTCCCAACCACTCTTAATGTTAAGCCTTGATATTAACAAGGCTTTTGATATTGTTTCCTGGACCTTTTTAGACATAGTCTTGAAAAAATATGGCTTTCAAGGTGAGTTTGTACATGCCTTTCACGCTATTTACCATAATTCAGCCACCAGAATAAGACTCCCATGCTGCAACTCTGAAATTCTTTAAACTTGGCAGGGGGACAAGACAGGGCTACCCTATGTCCCCGCTATTATTTGCCCTGGCGATAGAACCCTTGGCTACAGCAATTCTTAGTCACACAGACATTAAGGGCTATTCCACAAAAAATGGTACATATAAGTTAAGTATGTATGCGGACGACATGCTTTTATTCCTTACCCAACCGAATATTGCTCTTCCCAACCTCTTACAAACACTTAATATATTTTCATCACTATCAGGTCTTTCAGTTAATGTATCCAAGTCTATAGGGATGCCTATAAATATCCCTTCAGCTCAATTAGAATCATTACGGTCCTCTTTTAACTTCTCATAGTCAATGGAGTCACTCCCATATCTAGGCATCTTTCTTATCCCCAATATTAAAGATATAGCTTCCAAGAATTATACTTCGCTATTGCTGAAACTGAGATCAACTCTTAAGATGTGGAAACCCTTCAACATCTCATTCCTTGGTAGAATCACAGCGGTAAAAATGATAATATTGCCGAAACTTCTTTACATGTTTCGAGCACTCCCAATTAGAATCAACAAAATTCTGATTACAAAATTCCAGTCTGATGTTAATAAATACATTTGGGCAGACTCACACCCTCATCTTTCCAGGTCTGTTTTATTTAAATCCCATAAAAATGGGGGTTTAGGCCTCCCGGATTTTTGGCTATACTACCTAGCCGCCAGATGGTCTCAAATGGCACAATGGCACATTCCCATCCCTAATCTCCCATTCGAGAGAGATTCAATCCTTCCCTATTCTATTTCCGGCATCCTTTGGGCAAATACAATTCCTAATCACTCTATAGAATCCCTTAACCATATAGTGTCACAATCATACCAATTATGGAAATTATACAGTGGAAAATACCATCTCATCACTAAATCTCCCCCACATGCATCCTTCATTGGTGACCCGAAATTTCATCAATACACCAAGGGCTTGGGAGACTTTTCTTGGTGGATCAGTAATAATCTGACTTCCCTATTCAACTTTCTAGAAAACAATAACTTCATTCCCTTCTCCTCTTTGAAATCTAAATATCAAATTCCCAACACAGAATTTCACAACTTTCTACAGATTAGACACTTCTTTAACAAATACTTTCAGACTACAAACACGAACCCACCTTCCTTTTTTGAAAACCTTTGTCTGAAATCCCCTAGAAAACGTGGCTTTATTTCTGAGGTGTACCCCAATCTCATCAATAACACAGATTCTCTGAAACTTTCTTACATGCAGAAATGGGAACAGGAGATATCCTTCTCTTATTCCCCAGATGACTGGGAAGAATCTATCAACAACCTTCACAAATGCACTAGATCAATTGCTATTAAGGAAACTGCACTGAAACTATTCACCAGATGGTTCTATACCCCAGTTAAACTACATGTAATATTTCCTACCGTTTCACAACTATGCTTCAGAAACTGCAACTCCATTGGTTCATTCTCACACACTTTCTGGGACTGTGATCGAATCACTTATATATGGAAACAACTTGAGAAATTCGCCTCTAAGGCCGCGTACACACGATCGGTCAAAACCGATTAAAACGGACCGAAGGACCGTTTCATCGGTTAACCGATGAAGCTGACTGATGGTCTGATGTGCCTACACACCATCGGTCAAAAAAAACGATCGTGTCAGAACGCGGTGACGTAAAACACACGACGTGCTGAAAAAAACAAAGTTCAATGCTTCCAAGCATGCGTCGACTTGATTCTGAGCATGCGCTGCTTTTTGACTGATGCTTTTGCATACTAACGATCGGTTTTGACCTATTGGTTAGGCATCCATCGGTTCAATTTTAAAGCAAGTTCTCTTTTTTTTGACCGAAGGATAACTGACCGATGGGGCCCACACACGATCGGTTTGGACCGATGAAACGGTCCTTCAGTCCGTTTTCATCGGTTTTGACCGATCGTCTATACGCGGCCTAAGATTTCAAACTACAATATCAAACTGTTCTCCCCTTTTATAGGCCTCCCCATACAGCACATGTGACTAATCCACACAATCTGTGTTGCGATCCACTGGCTGTTTGCTTTTCACTGGAAATCCCCCACAGTTCAATCAGATCAATTGAAAACGAGAATTAACAACATAAAAAATCTATCACATTGTTCAAAATTATATAATAAAAAACGGGACCCATGGTTTGAACATTCTGCATCTTTCTTTAATCCCATCTAAATTGCATAATTCCTTTTGCTGATCTGTTTATCCTAATAACACTTATGATATGATATCTACTTTTTGACCCTCATCTTAATTCTCTACTCTTTACTTTAGAGCTATGTTTTATTAATGTTACATAAGATTTGTATAGATTACTATTGTCTGTTTTTTGGCTCCTGGACATTTTCTTATATGTACTATTTTATGTATGTCATTTTGCTTTTTGTACCACCATTGTGTACCAAATAAAAAAGTTTGTAAACAAAAAATAAAAGAAAGTAAGTTCTTTGGGTGGAGATACTTTACATGCAGTTGTCTTGTTAAAAATTGAATAAATGTCTGAATAAGCTAATAGTGGAGTACAGCTTTTTACATCTCTTAATGGTGACTGGAGACAAGCTACAGAAGCCAGCACTAGGGATGGCCTGAACAAACCCCAGAACTTTCGAACATCTGGAAAGTTCAGAACCGAAGAATGAACCCCTTTGAAGTCTATAGGACCCAAATGTGAAAAATCAAAAGTGCCCATTTTGAAGGCTTATATGCAAGCAATTGGGCATACAATAGTTATGGGGGTCTGGGTACTGCCCATGTCCGAATCAATGAAAGAAAAGTTAGTAAAAAATTTAATTTTTAAATGAGCAGTGATTTATTGATGCTTAAAGTGAAAGTATATAAATGAAAAATTGCTTTCAATATAGTGCCTGGGGGATACCCTTAGTCCACCTGTAAAGTGGCGCATCCTTATGCCGCATACACACGGTCGTAATTTCCAACAACAAATGTTCGATGTGAGCTTGTTTTCGGAAAATTCGACCGTGTGTAGGCTCCATCGGACATTTGTTGTCGGAATTTTTGACAACAAATATTTGAGAGATGGTTCTCAATTTTTCCGACAACAAAAGTTGAAATTCCTACGCATGCTCAGAATCAATTTGACGCATGCTCGGAATCATTAAAATTAATTTTTCTCGGCTCATCGTAGTGTTGTACGTGACCGCGTTTTTTGACGTTTGGAATTTCCGACAACATTTGTGTTACCGTGTGTATACAAGACAAGTTTGAGCGAACAATCCATCGAAAAAAAAAATCCACGGTTTTGATGTCGGAATGTCCGATCGTGTGTACGTGGCATTACTGTGTATAGGAGCTGTTGCAGCAATAATTGAATTTATAAAGCCAAAAAATGACATTTTGTAAGCAATGGCTTGGGGAGCCATTCTGTATGATGAGACCACAATGTAGTGCACTGGGAACAAGATTAGAGATTTTTTGGATAAATTCTGGTGTCTCCACCACAGACTTTGGATTTCTATTTCTGTAATGGGTGTGGAAAATTGTTCTGTTGGGTGTTGGTGGTGCCTTCACACCATAACCCTATAGAGGCACTCTTGATAAAAGCAAGACTTGGCCTTGCTTTCAAAAATTGCAATGATATGCACCTGTCAAACAGATGCAGACTTTTTTTGACAGTACATGCCCAGCATCTAAATGCAAGCTTGTTAAAGCTGCTGGCTCTACAACTTCTGTCTTTCCTGCCTGGTGGATTCTGCCCCCTTCCATGAATTTGTAGAATGTGCTGGACCACAATGGCAGGTTCCCAGGCACAATTTTTTTTCACATAAGGCAATTACAGCTCTCTACCATCACGTGGAAGGCAATATTGTGGCAGCGTTGGGCAGTCAGCCGCAAAGTCCATGTTACTGCTGACACGTGGTCCAGCAAGCATGGGCAGGGACGATATATTTATTTCACAGCACACTGGGTAACTCTGCTTGCAACTTGAAAGGATGCAGGACAGGGCTCCATACAGCTGGTGATGATGCAAGATTTGTCAGCTCTACCCCCTCCTCCGCCTCCTCCATGCCCTCCTCTGCTAAATTTTCCTATGAACCTCAAGTACCCCCTACACATTCAAAGGGCTATTCAATGAGTTAGGCTAAAAGGTGCCATGCAGTGCTTCAGCTGGTGTGTCTAGTGGACAGGAACCACGCTGGAGCAGAGATTCTTGCACCTCTGCAGAGACAGGCCCACAGGTGGTTCACGCGAGCTGGAGCCAGGAATGGTGGTGTGTGATAATGGCACAAACCTCCTGTCCGCCCTTAGACCCCTTTCACACTGGGGCATTTTTCAGGCGCTTTAGCGTTAAAGCGCCTGTAATGCGCCTGAAAGAAGCTACATCTGCAATCCCAATGTGAAAGCCTGAGTGCTTGTATACTGAGGCGCTGTGCTGGCAGGGCGTCAAAAAAAAGCAGCTTCTTTGCAGCGCTTTAGGAGCAGTGAATAGACCGCTCCTAAAGCTCACCTTCCCATTGAGACGCTTTTTTTAACGCCAAAGCGCCTGAAAAACGCCCCAGTGTGAAAGGGATATTGGCGGAGCATTAACAGCGTCTTTCGGGCACTGGCAATGTGAAAGGGCTCTGAAAGCACTCAGGCTTTCACATTGGGATTGCAGATGAGGCTTCTTTCAGACGTCTTACAGGCGCTTTTTTTTTTTTACGCCAAAGAATCGCTGAAAAGCGCCCCAGTGTGAAAGGGGTCTTGGACAGGGAAAGTTGACACATGTGCCATGCCTGACACATATCCTCAATTTGGTGGTGCAGCGTTTCCTAAACAGGTATTGACTGCCTTAACACTTTTATTCCTACAACTTATATCTATTGTGTATTTTTATCAATATTATCATGTCATCCATCAATTATGAATTCATTCCATTTAACCATGTGCCATATGTAAGTTTCCCATGGCCTTTTTTGGCCTTTTTAAAAAAAATTGTATAATGTATTCAGTGTTTTTATTCTGTTTGTATAATAAAATGTGTTACTTTTTTTATCTATTACTTTCTGATGTGACATTCCTCATATAAAGACCCATGACTATTGTTTTTCTGTACATGCATTACCTAAATAGGTACCCAGAGTTGGAAGATCTACTAAAGCAGGCCAGAAGAGTCTGTAGCCATTTTAGGCGATAATACACAGCCAGTGATCGGTTGGCTGAAATTCAGCAGGAATTCCACCTGACCATAAACCGCCTGATTTGTGACATGCCCACCAGGTGGAACTCGACATTGGCAATGCTGCAGTGGCTGCACATGCAGCAGAGGGCCTTCAACTATTACCTGTGTGAGTATGGCACAACGTCAGGCTCAGGCCGGCTTGGCTTTTTTCCCCCACACCAATGGCTTCTCATAAAGGATGCACTGTACTGTCACTATTTGAGGAGGCCACAAGAATGGTGAGCCATGACAATGCATGCATCAGTGACACATTCCCTGTTGTGTTACTGCTGGAACAGACGCTGCATGGCATTATGGAAAGGGCACTCGAGGTAGAGCAGCGGGACAAAGAGGGTGAATTCCTTTCCTCTCAAGGCCCACTTTATGCAAACACCATTTTTCCTATTGACAACGTCCAATGACGAAACGTGTCTGGGAGGACGTGCGGTGACGTCATCACGTCAGGAGGAAGGGCTCCGCTTTGCATGTTCGCCGGCCGGCAACAAACCTTTTTAAACAAACGCTCGTTATTCTTTTATCAAATGTGAGTAATTTTTTTGGATTGCTTTTTATCAATAAATGTTTTTGCTGTACTACACTATGTCTGCTATTTTCCACTTATGATTCATATGGTGGTATCCGGTTACACGTGTGGGAGCTAAGGGCAGATCTGATCCAGGGAGGAGGATCCCTCCCCAAAGGCCGCGGCTGGGTCACAGCCGACTGTTGTCTAGCAACATCCCTCTGGTAAGCTGCTTTACATAAGTGGTGGCGGGCTCTCACTACAGGAGTGTGCAGTGGATTCACGTGGTGACCAGCGTATTCTGTGTACAGCAAGATTTGGATCTAGTGGAAGGAATTTAGACCTCCTTTTTTTATTATCCAGATTCATTATAGGGCTTGTGCACCATCTGTCTATTAAAATTTGGACTGAGATTACACCCAGTCCGGGTTCTACAGCGCAGCTCAACCCCCCTTATTTTTCCTACCATTTTTCCTATGCCACAGAACACACAAGAGGAGAGAGAGGAGAAGGAAAAGCATTCTGTCAGTTTCTGGGCAATGAAGCAGAGGAAGACATACATCAAACAGTAAGAGATATTTTTCCATCCCCAGAACCCTTGGGAGCAGTATATGGCTGTCGGGAGGCAATTCCAGATACTGTAGTCTGCTTCTCATGCCTCTGCAAATTTGCGGTGCATGGGCTCCCTCATGTTTCAAAGCCTGAAAAAGGACCCAAGAATATGTGGCGTAAAGGGAAAGGATCATTATTGGTTGACAACCCTCCTTGACCACCGGGGAAAGTCTTATGGCATTAAACTTGCAGGAAGGCAATGAAATATATGGCGTTAAACTTGAAGTAAGGCAATGAAATATACTGCATTAAACTTGCAGTAATGCACAGAACTATATGGCGTTAAACTTGCAGTAACGCAATAAAATATATGGCGTTAAACTTTCAGTAGCGCACAGAACTATGTGGTGTTAAACTTGCAATAACGCAATAAAATATACTGTGTTACACGGTCACTAGACTCACAATAACTGAACTATCCCTACATTCACACTAATGTAAAGATGAATGGTCCCACTACACTCACACTGAACTATCCCTACATGAACACTAAACTGATATTCTACCCTGACAATAGAATCAGAATAGAACACTATAGCACACTAACTGTCTAATAGCACTGAACAGAGCCTTGTTCTATCTCTCTGCACGCCACTATCACACTACTGTACAAATGGCCAATATGGAAAGAATACTTTTATAGTTTACTTTTATAGATTAAGAGCAATGAGCCAAAATTGAATACAGTCATCATGACAGCGTCAAATCATGGCTTTGACAGTGCTCTGTGCCCTGATTGGGTAAAGATTTCATAGCTTCAGCCAATCATGGCTTTCAATGCACTGTGCGCCAGCACAGTGCATTGTGGTCATTCGGCTGGCCGAACAAATGGTCGAACAACGCTTGGTTGTTCGGAGAACTTCCGAACAGTCAATTTTCAGCCTAAACTCATGCTCGGGCCCAACTGTGCGCCCATCCTTAGCCAGCACCCTGCTCATTCATGGACAGCATGAACGAGCACGTTTGATCAGGGCAATGGATCTGAGCATGTTTTAGCAGATTGCAAACATTGTTACAATGTGCCCTTTCCTCCAGCATCTGCACCAGAATATAATTTAGAAATACTGTATCCCATCAGAGTACAGGAAAGATAATTATTGGGCTGATCATCCATAATCTGCCTGTTCTAGTCATCCGTAGGATTTTGTGACTGTGATTAAGTCTGTGAGAACCTAAGCACTGTTTGACCATTTGTTGGGGGTGGGGGTGAAGAGATGAAGATTTACTGCCAACAGTGAAGAACTGGCTATTTCTTCAATCACTCTATTGGTGTTGGGCTTTGTGCACTAAAGGACTTTTTTTTCCACGTATTTTTAAACAAATGTTTTTTGTTATATAATACATTTTATGACACATTTTAATTTAGGATTATAACATGAGGCCTTTAATAGTGTGTGTGTGTGTGTGTGAACGCCGTACATTCTATATACCATGAAATAATATACCAATGTATCTGTTTGTAGCTCAATTTTTTAATACTGATAGTACTATGAAATATTATTCAGGAAAAAAAAAGGAATAGATCACTGGTGCCCAACCTGGTCCTTTGGCACTTTTGTGTGGCCCTCGGCCCCTACAGACACTAATCTGCATTTGTCTTGTTATAGCAGTGATTTCTAACAGTTTTAAATAATATGTTTCCAGTCTATGACTGTCTCCTGATCATGTCCCCAGTCTCCAACAACTCCTAAAGCATGTTCACAGTCTCTGACCATCTCTGGATTATGTCCATAGTCTCCACTCATCTCGTGTATCATCAGGCTCCAGTCTTTAGCCTCGTACAGACACGCACGGTTTTATCTGCAAGAAAGCTGCTGGGACAGCTTTTTGCAGAGAAAACCGGTCGTGTGTATGGTTTCTCGTTGGGAAAACTGCCGGGAATCTCGACAAGAAAAATAGAGAACCTGCTCTCTATTTTTCTCGTCGGGATTCTCTGCAGTGTTTCCTGCCTAGAAAAGCATGCATGTGTATGAGGCTTGTATGCTTACCTGTACCCACGCATGCTCGAAAATACTTTGACGCATGCGCGATAGCATACAAGGGTAGTGTAGGATGTAGCAAGATGGCAGCGACAGCATTGAATGTGACGAGCGCATGCTTGTCATAGTTGATGACGTCACCGCGTTCTTGCCATTCAAAAGAACGGCGATTCTTTTGAATGGCAGTATGTACACTCGGCGAGCAAGCAAAGCTTGTCAGGAATCCCGTCAGGAAAACCAACGTTTTTTCCTGATGGGATTCCCGGTCGTGTATACAAGGCTTTTGGCTATATCCTGTTCTGTGTCTACTGTCTCTCACAATAAATACTCACTAAATTGTATGTGTGACCCTTTTCTATTGTTGGGGGCCACCTTTGGAATGGATGAATAAAATAACTATAGATGAACCACCATGTTCTTGCCATAAAAAAAAGGTTTATATATATATATATATATATATATATATATATATATATATATATATATATATATATATATATATACATATATATATATATATATATATATATATATATATATATATATATATTTAAAGCGGAGCTCCACCCTAAAGTGGAACTTCCGCTCATCGGATTCCTCCCCCCCTCCGGTGCCACAATTGACACCTTTCATGGGGAGCAGATACCTGTCTAAGAAAGATATTTGCACCCACGGGAATACACACTGCAGGTAGACTGCGGGCAGTGCGTCACTTCCCGCCCCCCCCCATTACAGCAGGGACCGGTAATGATGGCGCAGCGACTCGCGCATGCGCAGTAGGGAACCGGACAGTGAAGCCGCAACGCTTCACTTCCTGGTTCCCTCACTGCTGATGGCAGTGAGGGCAGCCGAGAAAAGAGCGATTGCTCACCTTCTGCCGCCGACGTCGTGGGACTCCAGGACAGGAAAGTGTCCATTTATTAAAAGTCAGCAGCTGCAGTATTTGTAGCTGCTGGCTTTTAATAAAAAAAATGTACGGTAGAGCTCCGCTTTACGTTATTACATACTTAAAGGGTAACGCCACTTTAATGGGGAAAAAATAGCAAATAAAATAAATAAATAATATAGTGTATACAATTGCGGCACAAGTCATATTGTAATTGAATGTTATTAAAAAATTACCTTTCCTTTTCAATCTGCAGCTCTGTAATTTTCTGTGCAATGCAATATGGCTACCTGGAGGTGTTCTATACACAAAATGTGTACAGAACGCCCCCCAGAAACATAATTTCCTGCTTGTGTGATTGACTCACTGATTTTCCCAGAAGTCTGTGCTAAGATACAGAGAAGTCAGATTTTTGGCTTCCCCTGCAACAAAAATAAAATTTTTGATAAGATACTTCCAATAGGAAATAAAGTCTAATGGAAGACCCTGCAAATTTTCCTCATGAAAGCCCTTATTCTGCAGCAGCTGGTTAATAATTATGAAAACACTCCCATTAAACTCACTCAGTACAAACAGTACAAACAGGAATTTCTTCAGAATAACAAAAGGTATAAACCTGCAACAAAGGTTGTTATAACCCTTGCAATGTACATAAATCACCCAGAATAAAAAAAAAAAATTCTCAACAAAAGTTGGAGTTAAGCTTTAATACTTATATGTGTACTGTGTCTTTGTTGTATGAGGATGTTGTATGTGGAATCCTCTTACCTGGCAGTGTAGACCTGATGGGAATCAGCTTTTTGAAGTAACGGAAGTGTCAGTCCTCTTGTGTTGTTGACACACTGCTTTTCTCCACCACGTATCCATCTGTATATATACTGTTGCTCCCCGTGGCAACCAATAGATACACTGATTGCTTCACATCACTTGAGGCATTTGTCATTGTGTTTCTGATGGCGTCTACCTGCTCATATTTCTATCTCAAACTTACAATTAACATTTTAAAATCTGTTTCCTTATACAGTATACTGGAAATTCACAGCATGAACCTTGGGAAGCTTCTAGATAAATTAAACATTAAGCTTTGTATTCTAATAGGATATTCACTAGCCTTGCAAAGTTTTTGTACGTTTTTTTTTTTTTTTTTTTTTGGTGCATTACAATTTTAGGCTCACAGCTGTATCCAGAGGAACCCTGCAATTGCACCCCAGAAGCTAAGTATCAGCAGGGGAGGTATAATTTTTTCAAGAGATCCTGCCACATTTCCCTAAATGGGCAAAGTAACAGAGTCTCTTTTAAATACATAACTGCTCAGAAGTACTCATGCATATGCACTGCACACGTAGAGTTGGTTCACACGTGTTGCAGTAATTCATAGTAAAACACACACATCACTGCTATGCAGATAACATACCATCCATGCATTTTTGTGCTGCAGTGTCACTTAATTTCAATGGCACTTCCACAATGTACCTGAACTGGAACTACAACCTGCACTAAATTTTCAACATTGAGTTGCATTTTAGGTCACCAAATTTCAATGGCACTTCCACAATGCACCTGAACTGGAACTACAACCTGCACTGCACACCACAACATACCTCAGCACAAAAAGCACAAAAAAGTGTTAGTGGTGAATAAAGACAGCTAAGGTTAATTATATGCCGTAAAAAAACATGTCCAGTTCTCACAAAAATAATAACAATTATGTGTTATTTCACACAAAAAAAAATGTGCCAGTAAATATATATAAAAAAAAAAAACAGTACTGAGCTGAAAACTGACATTCACTCCATAGCTGCCCGGATAGGGACGATGGAACAGTCTGTGACCCGCCATGCGGACGCCATCAGGCAAGTACAAAGATAATCAGACACAAACTTGTCACAAATTCTAGAAATGCACAGACATGTGGAGGACCCTAATAAGCGAGGCCGCCGCCATAACATTCAGATCAGAGGGATCCTAGAATCTGTGGAACAACAACGCATTGAACAGACAGTTGCTGGATTATTTAATGACTTGCTAGACAGGCCTGCAGATTCCCCCATAGAGATGGAAAGAATCCACAGAGCACTTAGACCAAGGGGCCGTGAAAATGATCCACCTAGAGATATTATATGTTGTCTAGTAAATTTCCCGTTAAAAGAAGCGATCCTCACAAAGGCAAGAGAACGTAAGTTCTCTGGGACAGAAATTATGCTTTTTCAGGATCTTTCTACCATTACCCTTCAACATAGAAGAGACTTGCGCACCATGCTGGATCAGCTTTGCATGAAAGGAATTCCATATAGATGGAAATTCCCTTTCTGTCTATTAGCCACATGGAGAGGCCATACAGCACAGCTTCGCACACCAGATGACATGCAGGCATTCTGCGACAGACTCAATATCCCCTTAATCAAAGTTCAGGAATGGTACAGCTCATTCTCCATTTCTGAAACCTGGATTGAGGTCTCTAAAAACAGTACTCCAAGAGCACAAAGACAACGAGAACGGAGAAGCAGAAACAATTTTTCATCACTGCCCACTCCAAACCGCAGAGGAGATGACCCCAGAAGTCCTGGCTTCTCACCACCCCGTAGAAGGGACCGCATGGATACCTGAAGTCAAACCAATTCTAATTCTCCAAATAAGTAACCTGACCTGACAGTTTTGCAGTTATAGCAGGATCTCTTATTTTTCATACAGGTCTCAACGGCCAACAAGGACTGCCACATTGTTAAAACGTTTGTTCTTTTTCTCTTTTCTCCCACCTAGCACTTGCTGTTCACAGATGCTAACCTGTTGTTGTTCATCCAACATCCCAGCTCCAGCATCTGCAGGAAGATCATTCACCTAAAAAGAACACTGCAATCTTCATTGGGCCACAACCTCCTGAACATTCGTAAACTATGCCCTTCAAAGTTGCAGCAAGTATATTTTTATTCTTATTTTTTTTTTTCCTCTCTCTTCTCGCTCATTGTCATACCCCATATAAATGGCCAATTCAATTAACAAATAGTCTTGCTGGACAAAATGTGCCAAGATAGAACAATATCCTCCTATGTATGATCTTTCCAAGGATGATCCTGCTCAACAATCTGTATCTAAGGGACACATCTGATGCCAAAGGTTTTGTCAAAAATGGCTTTGTCTAAATAACCTTACGATGCCTGGCATACTAATCCTAGCCAGGTCATTCATTTACACCAAGGTGTTTATAATGTTGATCCTGAACATATTTACTTGATCTTATTTCCTAGTTACTCTTTTATTTTTTTTCTTCTACTTCCTCCTGATCACATTAAGGTTATCTCAAAGGTTAATATGTTGTTTTAAGAGTGACTTTCAATATGCTTCCGTATTGCAAATATGATCACCCACTTACTAAACAAAAACAAATGTTTATTGAATGTTTAAGAGGGTAGCAGTTTTGACTGCGACAGCTAAACCTTAGAGGGGGTGCAATGTTACCTTTGCCTTAAATTCCAAATCCCATTTGAAGCACTCGGTCAATGCTGCTAACCCAAGGTATGCACCACATTTCTATGATTCAACCTGTGGGATCTGGTCCCTAGGACCGCTTGAGCTCATTAAAGCTAACAATGTTACAGCAAATTAATGCATCAGAGCAGAAAAGCTGATCCTTGTTCACTATCATAGTTAGGTAAGACCAAAGGTCATGTTATGTGTTCAGAAGTTACATTTTCAAACTCTGCCAACTCAGATATTACATAGAATTCCAGGTATCTAAATAAGCCCCATCAGGCTGTTATGTGTTCAGAAGTTTAATTTTCTAATTCTGCCAACTCAGATAATTTATAGAATTCCAGGTATCTAAATAAGCCCCATAAGGCAATTACCAAATCTCCTTATCTCCAATTGTGTTATTACTTTCTTTATTCCACTTCTAAACTTCGGCTTCAGAGAGTTCATTACTCAAGCCAACATCCCTAAGGGGTACACAAACTCAGATGTACTCACCAAAATGGAAACAATTGACTCCCTCCTAGGTCTTTCCATCTCGTTCATCTTCCTAGAGCCCTTCTCAAGGACAAAAATACATTACTAAGACAGTTTTATATAATTTTTCTAAGCACTATTTAGGCTACAACACAGACTAGGCATCCCCAGCCAACCATTCTATCAGCTAGATTAACTACATTGACCCCTGTATCTCCTCCCCCATGAGCTCAGCTCCAAAAATTGCAGGACTCGGTCACCCACCACATCCCAGCTAGATTTCTAACCTACTCAGAGAAAGAACTTTTTTCTTCTTGCTCTGCCCCCTCCTCCAACTGTTCCCCCTTCACAAAATCTCCAAACCACTACTCTCTCGCTGAATTTGTTCTCCATCAACGCTAAAGGCTTAAACCTACCTGAAAAACACTTGCAACTTCTCAGAGCATGTCATAAGCTCAAAGCTAATATTGTTTGCGTACAAGAAACTCACTTTCTCACAGATAAAACCCCTAAACTGTCAGATTGGCGAATTCCCTCTAGCATTCCATTCAAGGCCCTTAGTATTCATTACTGACTAAATCATAATGGAAAACAAGGTTTCTTTCTTTCTCTCAACGCTGAGAAGGCATTTGACAGGGTGTCCTGGGATTACATCGATGCAGTTCTCAAAGCCATTGGTTTACCTAACTTGATGCTATCGTACATAAGAGGATTCGTGTCATTGGACACCTGTCGGATGTCTTCCACCTCCACAACGGTACTAGACAGGGTTGCCCCCTCTCCCCACTACTGTTCGTCCTTACTCTTGAACCCCTGCTTTATAGAATAAGATACATCAAAGGGATCACAATTGCAATACAGACGTATAAGCTGACAGCATTTGCAGACAACCTCTTGCTTTTCTTATCAGAACCCCACATATCAATACCAAATCTGCTTAAAGATCTAAAACATTTTCAGATTTTTTCCAACCTTAAGATAAATTACTCAAAATCAAATGCTTTGAACGTAACACTGTCTCCTGTTACCATTTCACAATGCCAAAATAACTTCCCCTTCACATGGGCCAAAGATTCAATTACATACCTTGAAATTAAAATACCTAAGACCCTATCTAACCTTTTCCAAATCAATTTCGCCCCAGCCCTAAAGGGAATAAGAAATGGAATGTCCTTAATGTCTCTTGGTTTCTCAAAATTACCATCCTCTTTCTTTACTTCCTTCTTCAAACTTGTGCCTCTTTCATATGGAGAAACAAACCAGAAGGATCAAATTTGACCATCTTACCCTTACAAACGTCTCATTACCCCCACAGGAAGTAATTCACTGTCAGGAGTCCTTCCCTTTTCAATGGAAGAAGGAGGCCATTACATACCTTGGCATCCAAATCACCAGGAAAATAGCAGACCTCTAAACCCATAACTTCTTGTCTGCCCTTTCTAAGATCCAAATAGATCTGAAGGAGTGGGCCAATCTCAACGTTTCATGGTTTGGTAGATCAGCCCTAATAATAATGGTCATTCTCCCTCGCATTCTGTACCTAATGCAGACGATCCCAATTCATCTCCCCCTTCTTTTTTGCGGCATACAAAAAAGCATGTACAACCTTCATATGGAAGAATAATGCCTCACGCATCAAATTCTCACGCCTTGCTTGCACCAAAACTAAAGGTGGAATTGATTTACCAGACTTCCACAAGTACTACATAGCCTGTCACTTGACTAGGGTTGTGGATTGGAAAGTCCACAAACTTGGGAAAGCTTGGGTTACATTGAAGAATTACCTCACACGTACCCCAACACACATACTCCCCTGGCTGGCACTCACCTTTGGCCCCAGATCCTCAAGTCGCATCCTCTCATCTACCCCTCCTTAATGGCCTTTAGTAAGTCAGTATGCCTCTTCAACCTTTCCTCACAACCAGGGCCACTGACCTTCTTGTCCTGGAAATCCAGCTTTTTCCTAGGGAGAATCTACCACATTCTTACAACGGGAATGGTCACATGAAAAGATTCAAGCACACACATTTTTTCTGTTTCAATAGTTTTTATTAATTTTTTTCCAAATAACAAACATAGTACAGATAGGTACATACACGGTACCAAAATGAGGTGATGGATAAAGAATCTATAACGGTATACATAAGAATGCAATACAATATATCAACCAACGTGATGCCAGCCGTCACCACAACCAACAACATCTCACATGGTCTCCAGGTCTAAAGAAGACCCAGGACTAAAAAATGTGGAATAACAAAACCGTGGGTTCACCTCATAAAAATCCTGGTTGAACAGGAAAACTGTATGACACAAACATAAGAAAAGGACAAGAGAGACAAAAGCATAAAAATAAGAGTAATGTTACAAAATAAAAAAGGAAAACAAAAATCAAAATAAGGCAAAAAAAGTTGGTGCAGTTAGGTACTTCAAAAAAATAAGCCAACTGAGTGTCCTGGCCCAGGTCCTGGCCTGGGAATCAAACATTACCAGCAGAACCCGATCCGGGTAAGGAGGAGTACCATGTATTCCATGGTTCCCAAATTTTTGCAATTAAAGGATATTTACCTATACTGTGAGCGAAAAGTTGTTCATACGTACCATGAGTATGAATTATTCGTGTGACCTCAGAGAGCTCTGGGCAATCGGTATATTTCCAGTGTCTAACCAAGGCGAGCCTAGCCGCCAATAAAATGTGGGACAATAGGTTTCTCAAACTGTTAGGGACGAGATCCATCTCCAGAGAGAGTAACGCCATTCCCGGCGATGGAGCCAACTGAACCTGAAGTATTTGCGATATTAGGCTATAGATCCCTCCCCAGTAGGGATGAGCTTCGTATTCGCGTCATCGTATGTTCGATCATTCGTCGAATTACAAATGTTATGGGTTGTTCGCGCCAAATTCGAGTTACGTTTCACAGCCCATAATTCACTGCTGCATTGCTGGCTGATGATTGGCCAAGCATGCACTATGACCCGCATGCTTGGCCAATCACAGCTTGCAAAAAACGGAGAGCCATAATTGGCCAAAGCCAGGGCTTTGGCCAATTATGGCTCAGGGGGTTTAGTACACGCCCCACACTATAAAAGGCCGCCTGCAGGTCGGTCTTGTGTAGTGTGTTGCGGCAGTTAAGAGAGAACAGAGAGAGACAGAGAGAGTGTCATTTTTTGCAGGTAGATTTTTTTTATTTAAGCATCATTAAAATCACTGCTCCAGAAAAAACACCTGTTTTTAAAACTTTTTTTCCATTAAAACATGTTCCCTGGGGCAAGACCCGGGTTCTCAAAGACATTTTACGACAATAACTTGCATATTAGGCTTTAAAATGTGCACTTTTGAATTCGAACGTTCGAGTCCCATAGACGTCAATGGGGTTCTAAATGTTCGCGCGAACGGTTGGTCCGTTCAAAGGTTCTGGTGCGAACCGAACGGGGGGGGGGGTGTTCGGCTCATCCCTACTCCCCAGCAATGAGACAACTTGGGGTATGCCCATAGAACATGAAATAGAGTGCCCACTTCCCCACAATGCCTCCAGGATAGGGGAGACCCACCCTTAACGAATTTAGATATTCTATATGGAGTTGACTACCAGCGCAGCAACATTTTTTGGGACGGTTCCCATAGATTAGTACATTTGGTGGAAGCGTAAGTTACCTTGAGAGCCGTGAGCCACTGCTCTTCGGAATAAGCCGTTTTGAAGTCATTCTCCCAGGCACATATAGAGGGTGCCTTCGTGAATATCTGCTTGTTTTGGAGAATGGAATAAAATAATGATATACCCTTAATATTAGTGGATGGCGATAGGTAATACTGGATGATTTGCCAGGGAAGGGAAATAGTCAACCCAACTGCCTGCCCTAGGAAGTGTGAGATTTGAATGTACCTATAATGTTCGCTCTCAGGCAAAGAGAACTCTAATTGGAGAGCCCCGAAGGACTTAAATGCCGGACCTATAAATAGGTCATCCAAGTTTAAGTTCCTAATGGAGTTCCATTTTATAAGCGAGATACATGGTATATAAAGGGACAAAGCCGAAAGAGGGAACTTCAAAGGGGTGAGTTTGTGGGCGGAAAAGTTGTGTGTGACCAACATGTGCCAAGAGGAAATAGATGCGTGGATGGAAGGTCCTACACCCGGTGATGGTCGTAGAGAGGAATTACTAGAGATAAGATAGTTATAAAGATTACTACTATGCACTTGTTGTTGTTCAAGAAGAGCCCATAGGGGCGTGGCTTGCGCGCGCACGTGAATGGACGCCTGAGCTGTGAGCTCCGCTACCCGGACCGGACAAATAGCGACTAACGGGCGCACACACCGCTCTAACCGGCGCCACGGACACCACTCCAGCTCCCCCGGGCCCCGCCGACACGATGACCCGCAAACGGTCGCAAGAACGCGGCCCAAAGAAGCTGGAAACCTTCTCCTTCCAGCCCCACCGGAAAGCCCAAGATGGCGCCGACGGAGGTACAGCGAGGCAGATGCTGGATTACACGGATCTCCCCTCAGCTTATCCACAGGAACTGAAACTCGCACAGCAGCACTCCTATCCTCCTGACACATCGCCTGCCACGCCGGGGACACAGAGCCCGGCTAAATCCAAGATGAGGATGGACCACCCCACGCAGGCCTCGGTCGCAGTGAGTACAGGCCTACACAATGACTCAGCCATATCCTCATTACAGTCCTCCATTGCCCAGTTCCCGACCACCGGACAACCAGTACTGGACACCACGATGAAGGACATGCTCATGACCCTGCAGTCCTCCCTCATGACTAATTTGTCCTCACTGATTAACACGTTTTCATTAGAGATGAAACATATGGATAACAGAATGCAGTTTATAGAGAACAAAATGGTGGACTGCACTGACACAGTAAACAAGCTAGTTGATGCATACGCTGAGCAAAAGGATGACACTGCATGGATCAAGGCGAAGCTCGCGGACCTTGAGGACCGATCCAGGCGCAACAATCTTAAGATACGTGGGGTGCCTGAGTCCGTTCAACCGAAAGAGCTGCATGCCTATGCCAGTGCTATGTTCTCTAGCATGCTTCCTGAGCTCACCCCTATTGAACTCACTATAGACCGGATCCACAGAATCCCTAAGCCTCGCCATTTAGAGGCTGATGTGCCTCGAGACGTTCTATTAAGAGTTCATTTCTTTCAGGCTAAAGAACAAATTCTAATGAAAGCAAGGGAAATCTCCCCGCTCCCGGCGCCATACTCAGATATCCAGCTGTACGCAGACCTATCGCAGTACATGCTCCAGATGAGGAGGCAGCTTAAAACCCTCACGAAGGCCTTGCACAATCACAAGATCATATACAAGTGGCGACACCCAGCGACCATTTTGGTCACTCATAACGGAATACCCCATACCATCTCTACCATGGAAGGGGGCATGAAACTTCTACATTCATGGGGCATCCTGCCGGAACCCTCCCACAACACACCAGAACGCAACGGAATCCCTAATCCATTCACCTTTGGAATTGACAAGGGGAAGTTTAAAATGCATAACCCGAGACCACCATGCTGAGCAACGGTTTAGTCCGGTCCGGTCATGCGATCCGCCACCTGCTCACCAGACCCCCCCCCCCCCCCGTACTTAGTCAGCCGCTCACATAGAGCAGTTTGTAGCTGACTTTTTGCTGAGCCCTTCTACAAGGGGAATACTTGGCATCACGTTCTCTACTGTTGATACCTTCATTGCTGTTCTGATTTTTTTTTCCTTTTAACTCTATTTTTATTTTCTTTTGAGATTACCCAACTGCTCTTGAATCTACAGCCACTGGGACCTGCTAATTTCCTCATCCACACCAACGGCACAAACGGCATACACCGAACCACAAAAGGTATTCGATTCTGCTTTTGTCTTCTACAGCCTAGCACATCGACACTGCCCTGATACCTGACCAACTCGAAGGCTCGCCTCTTCGTCCTTTCTGCCCACCTTCCTGGGTCCTGAGCGGACCCCACCGGCAACTGTAAGTACTCTTTCACACTTCATCACCGTCCCACACCAGAACATGGGAATTAAAATACTATCCCTTAATGCCAAGGGCCTGAACCACCCCGCAAAAAGAACCTCCCTGTGGACATCGGCACTAGCCCACAACTGTGACGTCCTATGCGTCCAGGAGACCCACTTTGCCCTACACGCTGCTCCTAAGTGCTCCCATAAACAGTTCCCACATGTGTTCCATGCCCAATTCTCCAAGAAACAACGTGGAGTGATGAACGCCATCAGGGACTCGGTCACCTTCACCCTGCACCAATGTGTCACTGACCCGGACGGTCGATACATATTTTTGGACTGTGACATCAACAAAGTACATTACACTTTGGTAGTCCTCTACGTGCCAAGTCACGGTCAAATGACATTCCTTAGGAAAACGATGAAAGCAATCCGTAAATTCCAAACAGGACACTTGCTTATCTGTGGAGATTTCAATAAGGTCCCTAATAATGCACTAGACTCCACTGCTGGGCCTCCACGACGCCCCTCCTCTTTGGATCCCTTTATATCTTCTCATAGCCTGTATGATGTGTGGAGGTGTTGTCATGCGAGCGAGAGGGACTTTACGTTTCTGTCGCCCCGTCACAACACCTACTCAAGGATCGACCTGTTCTTAGCTGATAGCTGGGTGTTGCAAAAGGTTTTGGGCTCTGAAATACACACCACCACCTGGTCAGATCATGCCCTCATTAGTCTCACTATTTCTGACAATTCCTCCCATCACACTCTCTACATCTGGAGAGTCAATAACTACCTCCTCAATACCCCCTGCTACTCCGACACCATCAAACAACATCTAGAAGAGTACTTCTCACTCAACCAAGCCTCTGTCTCTGACCCGCTGGTGGTGTGGAATGCCCACAAAGCTGTGATACGGGGGGTCTTCCTCCAAATGGGAGCTAGAGCAAAGAGAAACAGGACTAGACAGATAGATGACCTCACACAAGCCTTGACATCTACGGAGGCCCTTAACAAAGCCAACCCATCCCCGCCCCTACAGGCAAAGATCTTTACTTTAAGACATGACCTACGAGCGGTAATCCTTGAAAAACACGAGAAATCCTATAAACTTCTCAAAGCCACTTCCTACTCCACAGGGAACAAAGCGAGTAAAGCAATGTCCCTTAGAGTCAAGGGTCATAGGACCAAGACGAAAATACCCTACTTGCTCCACCCCCACTCAGGTGATAAACTCCTTAAACCCCAACTGATAGCGAATGCTTTCAGTACATATTATGAGGACTTGTATAATCTCAAAAATGACCCTTCTACCGCCCAACCCTCCCCTACCATGATTCAAAAGTTCCTAGACAGTGTCCATCTCCCTTCAGTTACTCCCATGCAACTATCTACGCTAAATGAACCTTTCACAGCCGAGGAAATCCTCAAAGTGATCAACAATCTCCCCTCCTCCAAATCCCCAGGACCAGACGGTTTCACTGGGGAATATTATCAAAAATTCCGACACATCTTAGCCCCCACTATGCAGCTCACCTTTAATCTGGCCGCTGGTGCGGCCTCTTTCCCGGCTGAAATGCTCGCTGCTACAGTAGTGACTTTACCCAAACCAGGCAAAGACCCCGTCTCCCCGAAAAACTTCCGCCCCATTTCCTTACTGAATGTGGATCTAAAAATATATGCCAAACTAATAGCCAAAAGATTGGAAAATATCCTTCCTTATCTCATCTCCCCAGACCAGTCAGGATTCACCAAGGGGCGACAAGCATCGGACGCCACACGACGGATGGTGAATATCATACACCATGTCGAGACCTGCAGAACGCCTTCTCTGCTTCTTTCCCTGGATGCAGAGAAGGCGTTTGACAGGGTCCACTGGGGATACGTGTCAGCAACGCTGACCAAATTTGGTCTTATCGGCGGCATCCATGATTCCATTATGGCTCTGTACTCCAACCCCTCAACTCGAGTGCTCTCGGCGGATGCCCTCTCCATGCCCTTCCTGATCACCAATGGGACGAGACAGGGGTGTCCCCTATCACCCCTAATATTTAACCTTGTGATGGAACCCCTGGCAGAAACTATAAGATCCAACAAACACATCTCCGGAGTGAAAATTGCAGAAATGGAACACAAAATCAGCCTGTTTGCGGATGATGTGATCCTTATAGTCACAGACCCTGACCGTTCCCTGCCCGAGATCCAGAGGACGCTTGCCTGGTTTAGCAAAGTTTCCTTCTACAAAGCTAATGAGGCCAAATCATACATGCTTAACCTTGGCCTAGACAATACTGATAAAAACCGAATAACGCTTAGATTCCCGTATGTATGGGCAGAAAATAGCATAACGTATCTAGGGATCCAGCTCACTCCCTCCACAAAGGCTTTGTTTGCCTCCAATTATATACCGCTCCGCTCTAAATGGCAGGCGGATCTCACTAGGTTGGCGTCCTTTGAGTTCTCGTGGTCGGGTCGGTTGGCGGCTTTTAAAATGTTCCACCTCCCCCAAATACTGTATTTGTTTAGGACACTTCCCATCCCTATCCCTCTTAAATACTTCACATCACTACAATCGATACTGTCGAAATATGTTTGGAAAGACAAGAAACCCAGATGTGGCCACGCCCAACTGGTGAAACACCGCTCAGCAGGGGGAATGGGTTATGTCAACTTCAAAGACTATAACATGGCATCTGTTCTAACACAAACTAAAGAATGGCTCGCTCCCTGCCATCATCTCACACTATGGGGTAAAATAGAAGAAGCTTCGGTCCCGCATCATAGCCTATCCGCTTGGCTATTCACCACCACAATGGGGGCGAAAACTCCCCCCCGTCTGTCCCCGACCATACTCGCGACCCTTAAGGTCTGGTCCCAATTCACACGCTCACCCGTGACCCGTGACATATGCTCTACACTACCTGTCCCTCTAGAAACACTGCAAATATTCATGGTCTCCACATCATACTCCCGTTGGAAGGCCATGGGGTTAACCCACATTTCCGATCTGATAGCAGGAAACATCATTAAGACCTTTCCAGACCTTCAAAAACAATTCCACATCCCAGACTCTGACTTGTTCCTTTATTTCCGTACCCGACATTGCCTTCTCTCGCTAATAACATGGACTTGCTCACTACCTCAAAAAGCGTGGATATACTATAGATCCCCCACGGCCCACAGTAAGGGGATATCGACATTCTATGCTCTACTTGGCTCTAAAACTACATTTACTAACTGCACTGCATTGACTACGTGGGAAAAAGACTTAGGACAAGAATTCACATTGACCCAATGGGAAAAAGCTGGCCAATCTACTTATAAAGCTACATGCTGTTCCACCCTATGGGAACTGGCATTTAAACTGACCTATCGCTGGTATTTAACACCTGACAGGATCTCCAAATTTGACACCTCACTTGACAACACATGCTGGAGGAATTGTGGTACGAAAGGTGACTTGCTACATACACTTTGGGGGTGCCCGAAGCTTGACCGATATTGGTCCCTAGTGTTTCAACTTCCTTTTGACGTCACGAAGGTCAATATAGACAGGCAACCGTCTTTGGCACTTCTCTCACTGAATGTCGACCGCTTCCCTACTCCCTCGAGGATGATAATAATACATATCCTCTTGGCTGCACGCCTTAGTATCACCAGGAAATGGAAGGACCCCGACCCTCCCACTCTCCGAGACGTAGTTCACACCACGCATACCCACTTTATCTATGAAACTACTCTGGCACTCCGCCAAGGTAACAAAACAAAAAACCTCAGGAAATGGCAGCAATGGACTGACTGGATAGGTTCCTCAGGCCTAGAAAACACACTATCTCTTTGAATGACATGTTCTAATGACCTACGACATGACAATGGGTAACTCTCTTAGTTCTTTCTGTACCCTATATGGGATTGGAGGATGGCACAGGGGGGGGGGGGGGAGTGCCTCACCCGGGCACAGAATAGTACCCGAAAGGGGTGCTCCGGGGGGGGGACCCTCCCTGCCCTCCAGCAAACAATTTACACAAATCTGCAACTCCTCGAATATTCTGTTTAATACTCTGTTTAATATGTTGACGGTTTGATCCTCAAGCTTAACGTTTAGGTATTACTTTGTAAGACATACCATGTACTCCCTGATTAAGTACATAGCGGAAAGAGATAGTATCTTGCTTTACTGTTTAATAGCACTTACTGTTTCTTCATTTGAAAGGAAAATATGAGAAAAATGCTTTATACAATGCAATCTTGACTATGTATGTCGTAATAATTATTAATAAAAATCTATTGAGTAAAAAAAAAAAAAAAAGAAGAGCCCATAGCTTAGGGGTAGTATGTTGAATCCAGCCTATCAATTGCGCCAGAATGGCGGCGGTATAGTAATCTCTAATGAGCGTGTGACCAACCCCTCCCGCGGATCTGTGTTTTATAATCCTGCTAAAAGCGCAGAGTGCTCGTTTGCCTCCCCAAAGGAAGTTCTAATAATAGATTGAATGGATTGAGCACTGTGCTCCAGCACCGCTCCTACACAGCCATCAGCCTCTGCCTCTCCTCCAGCTGATCTGCTTGTCCATCACCAGGATTGAGACACGAGCAATCTACATCCTCACTTGCACCCCTGTTCCTGCAATATTACATGTAAGTGTTGGAGACTTATTCCCATCTATATAAATAAATCAGATGACCTAGAGGCGCTTTTTTCCTGTTTTTCTTTAATAATAGATTGTATGTTGGAGAAAAAGGAGTTGGGAACAGGGGTGGGCAAGGTTCGAAATAGATATATTAATTGCGGGAGAATTTGCATTTTAAAGGCGGCCAGTCGACCCGACCAGGACAGTTCAAACTTCGCTAATCTGTTCAATTTAGAGGGAAGTGACTGGATCAAAGGGGTGTAATTTGCCTTAAAAAAGTCAGAGGTTCTAGAGGTGAGAACAATACCCAGGTACGAGATTCCTTCCTCTCTCCATACGTATGGAAACTTTTTGCTCAAGAATCTTTTGGTTTGATCTGAAATACCCAATCCTAAAATAAACAATTTGGTGTCATTAACCTTATAATAGGACACAGATGAAAACAACTGCAATGACTTTTGGACCGAAGCCAAGGAGGATTCCACGTTAGTGAGCATAAAGATGATGTAATCCGCAAATAAACTCATAGTGTGGGTCGAGCCCTTGGTTCTAAAACCACTAATCCCCGGGTTAGAGCGGATATGCGTAGCTAAAGTCTCCATAATTAAATTAAATATAAGTGGGGAGAGTGGACACCCCTGATGGGTCCCATTGGATATCTTAAATGGGGTAGAAAGCATTCCCGAAACGTACAACTGGGCCGAGGGGTCTGTATAAAGCGCCATAATGGCCCTCAAATCCAAATTTAGTAAGCACTCTTGCCAGAAACTCCCAATGGACTCTATCAAACGCCTTCTCTACGTCCAAAGCAAGGAGCAGAGAAGGCGTTTTTGTAGTGTTAGCCAAATGAATAACATTAATCAGGCGTCTCGCATCAGTAGTTTGTCTACCTTTAGTAAACCCTGATTGGTCCAGGTGCACAAGAGAGGGAAGCAAGTCCACTTATCTATTGTCAAGGAGCTTGCCATATAGTTTCAAATCGTTGTTCAATAATGAGATGGGCCTAAAGTTCTGTGGGACATCAGGGTCCTTCCCCGGCTTCAGTAGTGCAACAATCATGGCCCCCAACATCTCCGGGGGGAAAGAGGAAGAGGAGACAGCCCCATTATATACTTCTGCTCGGTAAGGGGTTAAGATAGATTTAAAAACGTTGTAGTACTCCCCCGTAAAGCCGTCCGGCCCTGGTGATTTATTATTGGGAGGATGGTCAATGGCCTTAGCTATCTCAATTTTTGAGAATGGGGAGTTTAGGAGTTCCAATTGAGCATCCAATACTCAGGGAAGGTTCCAACTTATCAAGGAATTTTGAAATCATAGCCTTAGTAGGCTGAATCGTATTTGGATCATCCTTCAAATTGTAAAGGGAACTATAGTAACAACTAAATGCGTCTGCTATAGCCTGTGGATGACTTAGCTTTTCACGTGTGATAGGGTGGTAAACGTAGGGAAGCTTTGTTTTAAGTCTCTGCCCTCTTAAGCGATTTGCTAAAAGCTTCCCTGCTTTATTGCCGCTCACATAGTATGTCATCCTAAGGCGCTTAGAAGCTTTCTCAAAATCATTTAACAAAATAAGACGGAGCTCACATTGGAGATGAGATAGCTGCTCCGAGACCATTGGGGAAGTTAGCTGTTTTTTTTGGGCTTCTAGTGTATAGATTTTGGACATGAGTTCCTGGATAGAGTGTCTCCTCTGCCTCTTAGCCCTAGCTCCTACATGTATAAGAACCCCCCTTATATAAGCTTTGTGCACATTCCATAAAACCATGGGATCTGATACAGAATTTACATTACAGGAAAATAAATCAGTTAAAGTTTTCTGCAAGTAATCTTTAGAAGGACCTTCCTGGAACAACCTCGGGTTGGACCGCCAAACTAAACAAGTATTCACGCTTGACGAGTCATCAACCGAAAGCTTCACTGAGGCGTGGTCCGACCAAGTTATGTCATTTATTTTAGAGGCCTTGACTCTGGGCATCAGCCACTTATCCGTAAGGAAAAGGTCCAATCGTGTGTAGACTCCATGACTGGATGAAAAAAAGGAATAGTCCCATTCTGTGCCGTTGAGACAATGCCGGGCGTCATAGAGGTCTTGCGCATGTAGGACAGGTTGTAGTGAGTGATAAAGCCTGTGTGAACGGGACGTGGAGTCCAAATGAGGGTCCGGGGAGATTAAAATCTCCATAAAGTAACAAAAAAACTTTCTGCACTTGTCTGAGAAGTTGTTGTAAAAAGTGGATTTGGCGCACTTTAGGTGTGTATACATTTACAATGGTATAAGTAGTGGAGTTAATGTCACATATGAGAACGTGATAGCGCCCCTGAGGGTCTGCAAGCTCACTGTGTTTTGTAAAGGTGACCGTATCTCTCACCGATGTGAGAACCCCCCTTTTCTTGGCCTGGGCACTTGCTGTGAATATATGTGGGAATTTAGGGTGGGTGCATTTGGGGTGACTTCAGGCTGTGAAAGTGAGTCTCTTGTGCACAGAGAATATCAGACTTATGGAGAAGTGCTTCACTGCACAATGACCTCTGCTTAACCGGGTGGTTGAGCCCCCTTGGATTGATAGTCCTGAAATTAACAGTCATTCCCGAGGACGGAAGTACGCTAGTGAAATATGATGTGTATGCATATCACTTACATCATTGGGCGATGATCTTCTGGACAGAGTGATGAAAAGAGCAGTCCATTGATGTAGCCAAGACCGTAGGGCAACTCCCACATTGCTCGTGAAGATAAAGATGGTGAATAAGTAGCCAACTGTAAACAAAACAATGAAGAAAACAAAGAACATGAAAAAATAAATAAAAAGAACCGCAAAAAAGAAGCCTGGGCTATGGTGACCCGGATACAGCGTGAACTAACGCTGGTCCAAAAGAGGGGTAACAGTCTAGCTCAATGAATTACCTCCGCAACAGGGACCTAGGTTGAAACAACAAAGTGCTATAGGGCAGCCCATCATATTTTAATGGTGCGAGCAGGCATTTTTAGAGTTGACCAGGTGCCAGTCATCAGCAGCACGATTCGGTTTACGGTTGTTAGAACCAAGGGAGGAATCCTCAGGGATTATGTTCCAAGATTTAAGTAACTCAAGCCCCTTAGTGAGGGTATCAACTGTGTGATCCTTCCCATCATTGGTGATGATGAGTTTAGTCGGGAATCCCCATCTATAGGTTATCTTGTGGTTACGCAGGGCTTTAGAGATAGTATTCAGGCTCCTTCTCTTTTGTAATGTAAACTGAGAAAGGTCTGCGAAAAATTGCAGGTCCTTGTGTTGAGCTGGAAAGAGATCCTTTTTGCGCACAGCAGCCATGAGGCGCTCTTTCACATGAAAGAAGTGGAGGCGCAGTATTACATCCTGTGGTACCCGTTCTGGGAGATAGGAAGGTTTAGGCAGTCTGTGGATCCTGTCAATTGTATTGTCTATAGCAGAGAGATCAGGCAAGATGGAAGTAAACAACTTGGTGGCGTACGTGCGCAACTCTGATTGTGGGACTGACTCAGGGACCCCCCTTATCTTGAGGTTGTTCCTCCTGGAACGGTCTTCTATGTCCAGGAGTTTTGCTTTAACTGCCTCCATCTCCTCATCTCTGGCATCATGGGCATCCACAAGACTGTTGATGGTGGATGCGTATTCCCCCATTTTAACTTCCACATGCTCCACTCTAGCTGTCACTGCCTGTAAATCACTGCCAAACTTGCGGACACACGCCATCATATCACTGTGTAGTGAACTTCTAAGGGATACTAGCATATCCTTGAGTGTGGTGTCCATTACAGGCTGGTTAGTAGTGGGGAAACAATCAATAGTCAGGGAGCTCTCTAGTGTCATCTCCCGAGTCTAGGCCTGCACTCACCTCCTGGGCAAGATTTGCGCCATCTTGCCTCTGCTCCCACGAGAGGAACCTGGTGAGTTTCTGCGGCCGCTGAGATCCTCTCCGCTTGTTCGTCATGGCTGGTGATGACAGCGGGAGAATCTCGTTCTGTCCGTGTGCCGGGATCGCTGCTATCAGGGCTTCTATGTGCCGTTTGGTCCCCGCTGTGTACGGAGCTCCGCGATGCGGCCATTCCGGTCCTCGACAAGCTTGGCCCCTCCACACCAATTTTTTTCATAGAGGACGCATGCACTCATATGAAGACTTGGTGTCTACATCGTGCACTGAGGTGTTCCCCTTTTGGTCTTGCAGACAGTTGAGACATTTCCTCACCTCTAAGGACCCAGCAACCACATGGAATAGACAACTTACACCATTCGAATCCCTTTGCTCACGCAATACTCCACAAAGACATCTAATATCTTACATATATGCCCTACTCCAAGACGACCCCCGTCCTCCAACAACAGAGACGTCACATAAATCTTGGGGAAAAGATCCACACTGATGAGAACTGGGAGGATATTTATACATACGTACACAAGGGATGAATGAAGGTAGCGATCCAGGAAAATGAATACAACATTGCAACCAAATCGTACAGAACTCCAGCCTTTTTACACAAATTCTCACCCACAATTGTAAATATTTGTTGGAAATGAAAAAAAGCGGAAGGCTCCATGATCCCCATTTGGTGGGAGTGCACTCTGCTCCAACCATTCTGGAGGGAAGTGCACTCCATAATATCATGTGTCACCACTTATACTCTGAATTACAACCCTGCCCAGTATCTCCTACATCATACAACCCTACCTAAACAGGACTATAACAAATCACTGACCATGCACATGGTCAATGCGGCCAGACTCTGCATTTCTGTGCACTGGTGATCAACAGATATCCCAACCATTAGGGAATGGTTGACCAGGGTTGTTAGGAATGAGGAGATGGAGGAATTGATTTACACTTCCCAAGAACGCACACGGGAGTTTACAGATATCAGGGCCTGTTGGACTCATTTCAAGACTACGGAAAGCTATAGTTCCTACTTTCCTTCATTGAACACCACTACCTAGGTGGTAATTCCCTGCGCCTCCGGCTGAACCGGGGGGTTTGGACTGAGGAGCGGCCCCCATCACCTTTCCCCCCTTCCCCCTCTCCTTCCCTTGCCCAACCTTACCCCCTCATACCACTTATTTTTCTCACTTCCGCTTTCCTTTCTATACTCTCTTTCTAACCCCACAGCGATATGGCCGACCAAAATTAATCTTGGCACCCCAACATAAGCACCTGGAACTTCCCCTGCATCATAGAACTCAAGTTTAATGGCTTACTTACTGCCAAAGTTAGACCTGCTGATATTAGTCTCAATGGTAATGCAATCAGTTGCAATGCTACTTGATTCAGTTTAGGTGCCATCACTTTAGGATGTTAATGTGTTGGCTATTTTAATGCAATGCTTATCAGCTTCTATGTACCATGACTCATGCTGTACTAACAATCTATATCATTCCACTGTACAATGTTGTCATGGATGCGATTTTGGCTGTTATGTTAATTGTATTGTACACTCAATTTTAATATCTTCAATAAAAACATCCATACCAGACCCTTTTCCTCCAAGTTTTCAGAAACCTTCTATCCACTAACCATCTTATCTAGCTTTATGATATCTACATCACATTTGTTAAGTATTTACTCTGACATGTTGCTTCCCACTGCTTTAATATAAAGCTGATGAATGTCAGTAGCAAAAGCCTCATATGCTTCCTGTGCAGCACTAAGTTTGTTTACAAACCCAATTGGATTCTTTCTAGGATACCCCACTCCCTCTAATATGACTCTTTCTTGTGCATTTACATTCATTCTGTTCATTCGGTCATTCAATGCCCAGGCACAGAACAAATGTACATGATTTTTTACAAGGCGAACAGTTCCAAATTTTTTTTTTTTTTTTATAAACACACCCCTTAGTCTGTAGCATTAACAGTAGGGTTTGTAAAACCACTGGTTAATTTATTTTGATGAAAGTGAGTCAGTCCACACTGCCAGAAGACAGGCATATTGACCTGTCTGTAAAAAAACTTCCTGCTTCGCTGAAGGCCCTCTCCGACAGTATACTGGCCACATGGCAAACCATAAGCTCTGGTACAACCAGTGTAAGCTAGGCATGTGCATTTCGTTTCGTTCCGAATCGAAATTCGGACAAATTTTTCATTATTCGGACATTCGGATGCATACGAATTCCCGAATTGCAATATTAATGAATTTACCGAATCCGAACGAACGTTTTCGATTCCGAATCGAAAACCCGCGGACGAAATTCGATCGGAATTCGAATTTTTTTTTTTTTTCGAATTCCGATCGAATTTCGAAATTATATTCGAAGAGAGAATTTTCGAATTCGACCACATTTTTCGAAATTCGGTCGAAAACGAACGAGTTCCGAAAACGAATTTAACACATGTAACGAACCTAACTTAACGAAATTAATTAAATAACGAATTAAAACGAAACGAAACGAAATTTTCCCTTTTGCACATGCCTAGTGTATGCTTTGGCAGTATAGCATTATACTTCTGAGCGATAAAGGGCAGATGCCCTGTCTCTAGATGATGCAGCCTATAAGAGAAAGGTTGGGACTTTGAGTGAGGTATGTGTGATGTGGCTAACCAAATTGGTAATTTATTATAAAAGTATATTTATTGTGGGAGCTTCGGTGGCTCAACGCGATTGGCACTGCGCTGACAAGCCATTCACCTCTGCAGCTAGAGGTTCGGATCCCGGTCTCAGCTACATGTGAATTGAGTTTGGTGGTCTCAGCCCGGCTCCCGGTGGGTGTGCTATGCGAGGTAAGCTTGCGCTTAGTACGCCCACCCCCCTCCCACAAAAACCACCACACTTACACGCACTCGAAATTGGGTTAACATGCACGCACTTTGACCACGCGGTCTCTAAAAAGAGAGGCGAAGGACTAACAGGGCTGGTTGAGCGGGCTAGATCCTCTCACTCCCTTATAGGGAGTCCCTCTACCCTGTTGGGCTTCAAAGCAGAGCAGGTAGGGCGGGCTGTGTGGGAGGACCCCCTCACACACCCACCATTGCCACCCGGGGCATGGAGAAAGGTGGCAGATTGCCTCTGGGGGAGGCCTGCCTACTCCCAACTCCTGCAGTCCGGCTCCTCTCTCGAGTACACACACAAAATACACTTAAAAGAAAAAAAAAAAAAGTATATTTATTGTCTTAAACATTGATTGCCATGGCCTATGGCAAACATCAATGAAAACATAAAAAAATATTGTAGATGCATCAATAATATGTTGCAAACCATGTATAAAAAAGTAAACAATATCACAAATGTAATGTAAAAAGGACTGTCCTCCATCAATGGGTACACACAGTCGTTTTTTGTCTTGTAAAAAAACGTTGTTTTTTTATCATGTTTTTTACACACCATCGTTTTTTCAAAAAGCTCTAGCAAAGTGCAGTTACGTACAGCACGTACGACAGCACTCTGTTCCATTCAAGCTCACGTCAAAACTTGCTTCTGAGCATGTGCGGGTTTAAAAACGTTGTTTTAAACATCGTTTTTGCCCACACACGATCATTTTTTATGACACAAAAAACGACATTTTGAAAAACTACATAAAAAATTGAAGCATGTTCGAATTTTTTTATTGTTGTTTTTCAGAAGACATAAAACAACGTTTTGCCCACACACGATCATTTTAAATGACGTTTTTAAAAATGTCGTTTTTTTTCATCACAAAAAACGACCGTGTGTACGCGGCATTAGAGCAAGATGTAAAAATGTAAACAGAAAAAACAGGCATATGAAGCCATCTGAATAAACATAGCGCATTTTTGTAAGCCCGATACATTTCATGGTCACCACAGCTTCAGGAATAGAAATTCTAAACGGCCCACATTCCCTAGCTTTACATGCCCTACACTCAGTCGTTATGTGAGTTTTTAAAGGGAGAGGTATTTTACATTCCCTTTATCCATTTTTATTTCATTTTTTTCTTTGGGCTTACAATTAGATCACATTGATATGCTTATGTCTTTTTGTACAATAATGATGCATCCACCCCTGAAGAGTGGTATTAGTCCATGAAACGCGGCAGGCTTAAACAGATGCACTATGTTTATTCAGATGGCTTCATATGTGTCAGGAAAGGCTTACCAGATGAAGAAATGGTTCCTGCAGGCTAAATCATGTTCCCCAAACTTGTCTTGGGAAGGTGCATTAGCGTGTGCTATGTCCGTTTGTGCAATGGATATGCCCATGTGCGCATTAGCGCGTGTGACGCATCTTGTGACAGGTGAGGGTTCCAAATGGGCTATTTAAACCAGATCAGTACACAGATCCAGTTCTGTATTGTCTACAGTGTTCCTGTAAGTGTCTTGTTCCCTGTTTATCTGCATCTGGTTATCTACCCGAGTTGCTTTGACTATTCCCGCTCTCCACCTGCAACAACCCTGGCTTGAACTTTGACCACTCTCCAGTCTCTGCATCTGTACCTTATCTGACCGCACTGTGTATGACCCGGCTTGTCCGACTCTGCTCCAGTCTTCTGCCTCCAGCCTGTGTAGCTTAGGCATCTGCTGCCCTGCATTTACATCTTACCTGCATCCGCTGTTATCTGGCACACCACTCAACCGGAAGCCCAGCAGCACTCTGCGCTACTGAGCCAAGTGTCTGCTCTACCAGGGGCCCCTGAGTCAGAGGAGTAAGAGAAGCCTTCCTCTGCATATCAGGCTCTTCCTACCAGGTACGTGACAATATGCCTGTTTTTTCTGTTTAAATGATTATACTTATAGTGATCCCATTGATGGAGGACAGTTCTTTTTACATTATGTTGTTGTGATGTTGTTGTTTATTTTTTTATACATGGTTTGCAACATTGTATTGATGTGTCTACAATATTTGTATGTATTCATTGTTATCTGCTATACAGTATGTCATGGCACTCAATGTTTAAGACCATAAATATACTTTTTTTACAATGAGCAATTTGATTAGCCACATCACACATACCTCACACAAAGTCCCAACCCTTCTCTTATATGTACCAGATACAGGGATGGAGATGCATGACCCCATGCATCTCATTTAAAGTCCCAAAACCCCCCTTTTGTAAAAGATGATGCAGCTCTAGCACCACTTTGTCCTGCAGAAACTGATTGCTCCTACTACTGTGTTTCCCCCAAAATAAGCCAATCTCCCTCCCTGGCTATCAGGAATCCTCAGTGGTCAGTGCCAGTAAACTGTGCATGTTTCTGTAATCTATTTGTAATTTGTAATAAATACCTTCTTGTAGTGCCACTCCCATGACCTGCTGGACCTCTCTCCCCTGCCCTGAGCACTGCAGAGGGGGATCCGAGAGCCCCTGCTGACAGCTGGGAGAAGGGAAGGAGAGCAGTGGGATTTCAGCTGAGCGCTGCTCTGCGCTTCCATGGCCTGCCTGAGCTCTCTTACCTGCTCCAAGCACTGCAGGGATGGGGGGCGAGATCCCCCACTAACAGCTGGGAGAATGGGAGGAGAGCAGTGGGAGATCAGCTGAGCGCCGCTCTGCGCTTCCATGGCCTGCCTGAGCTCTCTTACCTGCTCCAAGCACTGAAGGGCAGGGGGGGAGATCCCCTGCTAACAGCTGGGAGAAGGGGAGGAGAGAAGTGGGGGGATCAGCTGAACGCTGTACGGATATTTATCACATATAGATTACAGAAACATACACAGTTTACATTATATACTACTGTAATACAGTGCATTTTAGGATTTTACAACAACTTTAAACTAGGGCTTAATTTCGGGGTAGGGCTTATATTGCAGCCCTCCCCGAAAATCACAGTAAAGCTTATTTTTGGGGTAGGTCTTATTTTTGAGGAAAACACGGTACCTCTGCATGCAGAAGCTCTGTCACAATGTATAAAAAAAATCTGTAAATACAATAGAAAACATTCATGTCGATCAGACAAAGAGGTAAAATATATATGTGGTACAAATATGAAAACAGAAACATTATAAAGATACAGGTCATAATCTTTATTTGAACTTCAAGAGTGCAATCACGAAAGCTTGTTTATCCATCAAAGTTCTCTTTCCTTTGAAGTGATTTTATGAAACTAACAAACATGTTATACTTACCTGCTCTGTGCAATGGTATGGTACAGGGCAGCCCGGTCCTCCTCTTCTCGGGTCCCCCACCAAAGCTCTAGCCCCCTTTACCCGTCAAGTGCCCTCATAGCAAGCTGCTTGCTATGGTGGCACTCATGCGTGCTTACTACTGAGCTCCACTCTGTGTGCCAATAGCTCCAACTGTCTCAGCCAATGAGGAGAGAGAGACAGCTAAGAGATTCTTGACTCTGGTGCACATCACTGGATCAAGATCAGGCTCAGGTAGGTACAGTATAAGGGGGATAATGTAATATCATTTGTTATAGTTGTAAGAAGTTGCATGGTGCTTTTGCACCATATGATTTCCCTCCGGCTGCGTTTTAAAAATGGTGCAGTAACCTTTTTCCTGCATGAAACGTGGCTCGCACAGCTGCATAGATGTGAACCAGGCCTAAAGATGGCATAGCACAGGATTTATGCTTGATCCTATTGAAGCAACCTGGCTCATCTGTAGCTGAACACTTTTCTGAGCAAGGACATTTTAATATGTACCTGAGATTTATGATTTTAAAAAACATTTCTATGAATAGGAGAGGTGGGGACTGGATCAAAACATTGCAAGAATTTGGCGCATGAGCCGCTGTCAGAACCAAAACTGTCAAAAATGTTTTTTGAATTAGGTGCAATACAATAACAAGAGCAGTAATGCCAGAAAAGTGGACCAGTAGCTTCATTGAATTTCCCCCCATTGTTTTTTGCTAGGTTGTTCCTTCTGCTTCAACTGACCATATAGCTGTTCATAGAGCTTTGCAATTGATTTGGGATTGTACAGTGTGCAATTGTTGCTGATATCAGCCACAGGTTCCACTCCCTGGTCCTGCCCACCGTAAAGAGTAACTCAATTTGTGTTGAGAAAAAAAAGCAATCCCCTTTTGGTGAGCAATGTACATTTCAATGTTATTTTACAAACGTTGTAGTAGAAAATCAGTGAGCCAATCAAACAAGCAAGAAATTACATTTTTGGTGTGCAACTTGTACACTAACTTTGGACAAAATGTCTCTGGGTTTCTATATTGCCTTGAATTTTACAGAAAATGACAGCGCCGCAGATTGAAAAGGAAAGGTCATTTTATTTATATTAAATTAGGATATGTGTGTAGCAATTGTATATGCTCTAATAAATACAGTATCTCACAAAAGTGAGTACACCCCTCACATTTTTGTAAATATTTTATTATATCTTTTCATGTAACAACATGGAAGAAATTACACTTTGCTACAATGTAAAGTAGTGAAATTTGAAATTTGGTGTTATCGCTCTGACTCTTTCATACTGGTCACTGGAATTTCAGCATGACACCTCATGGCAAAGAACTCTGAGGATCTGAAATTGTTTTTTTTGCTCTAGATAAAGATGGCCTAGACTATAAGAAGATTGCCAAGATCCTGAAACTGACCATAGAGCGGTTTAACAGGACAGGTTCCACCCAGAACAGGCCTCGCCATGGTCAACCAAAGAAGTTGAGTGCACATGTTCAGTGTCATATTCAGAGGTTGTCTTTGGGAAATAGATGTATTAGTACTGCCAGCATTGCTGCAGAGGTTGAAGAGGGTTGAGGGGTCAGTTTGTCAGTGCGCAGACCATATGCCACACACTGCATCAAATTGGTCTGAATGGCTATAATCCCAGAAGGAAGCCTCTTCTAAAGATGATGCACAAGAAAGCCTGCAAACAGTTTGCTGAAGACAAGCATGCTAAGGACATGCAATGCATACTAGCGCATTATGAAATTACCTTGTAGGGGTTCGGGGTTTTTTTGTCTTGATTTACTACCACTTTAAGGTAAAAACCTGTTGCGTTTAGAAAGGGTGTCTGGGTCAATTAAAAAAAAAAGATTAGCATTATGTGCTAAAAAAACTATCCCCAAATAAATTAATATTTTCTGAAAGCAGAGGCCCTAAAGAATAAAATGGTGGCTGTTGCAGTTTTTTTATGTCGCATGATAGAACAGGTCTCGCCATTGTCGACCAAAGAAGTTGAGTGCACTTGCTCAGGGTCATATCCAGAGGTTGTCTTTGGGAAATAGATGTATGAGTGCTGCCAGCATTGCTGCAGAGCTTGAAGGAGTGAGGGGGTCATCCTGTCAGTGCTCAGACCATATGCCGTACATTGCATTAAATGAGTCTGCATGGCTGTCCTCCCAGAAGGAACCCTTTTCTAAAGATGATGCACAAGAAAGCCCACAAACAGTTTGCTTAACATCTTGTAATTCAGAGTATAAGTGGTGACAAGTGATATGGATTACTGGAACCATGTCCTGTGGTCTGATGAGACCAAGATAAACAAATTTGGTTCAGATGTTGTCAAGCGTGTGGCACAGCAACCAGGTGCAGAGTACTAAGACAAGTGTTTCTTGCCTAAAGTCAAGTATAGTCAACCACTGTCCTGTACAATTACTGACATTACCCCATATAGATGGATGGCGATGAGGTAAAATAACAAAGGGGAGGATGGGGAGCAGGTCAGAAGATCCAAAAGGAAGGTAATCCAGTAAGTGCAGACAGACCTGAGGTAAATGCTGATCCCGCCCAGTGACAGAAGAGGACATACAGGTGTATGGTTACATAAATGTTTGCCACCAAAAGATTTATCACCAATCCAGCTCTCTGACTGAAGATCTGCCCAGCAGCTGAGGTACATCTTCATAGCAACAGCAGACAGCTTGTTCACCGAAACACAGAACAGAAAGCACCAGCAAAGCCGCCCTAGAGAGACCTTTATGTAAGATAAGGTGACCAGATTTTTAAAATTAAATCCAGGGACATTTTTTTTATTTTTTTTTACTAGTAATGGCAGCAATCAGCGACTCTCTGCCCGTCGCGCCACTGCCCGCCTCACAGCCTGTCAATACAAAACAGATTATAGCGCACACATTGAAGAATGACATTTATCCTGCAAGGCTAGTTAAAAACACCTGAACATATACATAAAAATATATACAGGGGTTTGGTCACACTATATGGTCATATAGTGCTAAGCCCACAAACTACCCCGAATTTCGTGGGTCCTACCCTACTAATAGAATGAAAGAACCTGCGTCTCAACCATGGGAGCCAAACTCCTCTATGTGGGAGAACTGAAGGGATTCCTCCTATGAACCGGTAGCCACTAATAAGAGGTAATGAAGAGGGGGAGGGGTGCTCCCCTGTCAAGTCTTATGCTGCGTACACACGATCATTTTTCGGCAGTTTTTAAAAAATGTAATTTAAAATGATCGTGTGTGGGCTTCACATCATTTTTCGGGTTCTGAAAAATGAAAAAATAATTTTTTCGAACATGCTGCATTTTTTAACAACGTTTTAATCAATGTTGTTTTTCGGGTTGTAAAAAATGATTGTGTGTGGGCTAAAACGACGTGAAAAACCTGTGCATGCTCAGAAGCAGGTTATGAGACGGGAGCGCTCGTTCTGGTAAAACTACCATTCGTAATGGAGTAAGCACATTCATCACGCTGTAACAGACAGAAAAGCGCAAATCGTCTTTTACTAACAGGAAATCAGCTAATGCAGCCCCAAGGGTGGTGTCATCCGCATGGAACTTTCTCTTTATAGTGCCGTCGTTTTAATGATGAAGTTGGAAAAAACGAAGGTTTTTTCTACATGCCGAAAAATGTAGTATTTTTAATGCCGAAAAATGATCGTGTGTGCGCTGCATAACACTTCGGGCCCTGGCTACTACTGGGTGGGGAGCGGAGGAAGATTACTCCACCAGGGAAGGCAAAGAGATAAGCAGGCAAGCGGCTGACTGGGACTTGAGCCAAGGCAGAAGAACATGTGAGCGCAGCTGAATGGGCATGCACCCGAAATTGAAAGAAACATTCCCTCCGCTCCGACCAGCATATGATCATCAGAAAGGGGCACAAGTCATGGAAAAAAAATACACCCCCTAAGCTAGTAGGAGTGGCGGAGCGGGGGTGTGTAATTTAGATTTTTTTTTTTTTTATTCTGCACTGACTGTCTTTGAAATTGCCCCAGCCCCTGTTCAAATCCAAACCGGGGACAAAACCGGGGACAGACTTGGTCCGGGGACAGTGTCCTCAATCTGGGGACTGTCTCTGGAAACTGGGGATTTAGCGGCGCTTTACCAAAGTTTAAGCTGTGTTTTTCGGCCACTAGCACGGTGCTTTTATCCCCCTCTAGCGGCCAAAGAAGAGGTTAATAGTGCCCGTGTTGCAGCACTTCCAAAGCACTTTTAAGGCACTTTGGAAGCGCTGGCCATTCATTTCATTGCTCTCAAACTGCCCCAAAGATGCTGCTTGCAGGACTTTTCCTATGGTGTCGCAAGCGCACTGTCCCAGTGTGAAAAGTCACACTGAAATGGATGGGAGGCAGTTTTCAGGTGCTTTTCAGGCGCTATTTCTAGTGCCTGAAAACCACCTCAGTGTGAAATGGGTTTTACAGTCACCATAGAACCCTGTTAAAAATATAATTAATTAAAAAAACAAATGGCCTTGATAGGCTTCTAACCTAAATCTGTGAAACCTGTAGATCTTTCCCATCACTTTGCTCAGCACAAAACAGGGGCCTATCGGTTCCAATATTTTCCTCATTGACAACCACAGTGCCCCAATGCATTTATATATTTGATGGTGGTATTGCTCCTGGAAAAATCTCGGCGTAGCTTTTATAGAAATATATGTAAAGAAAAGAAACACTGAACCAGTACACTGCATTTGCAATAGTTTATTTGTATGGTAACAGGACTGTGCTACTTTCCCAAATAAAAAAATAAATAAATTGCCCAATACTTGCCTTTTGATCTTGTAACCCTTCTTGTTACCCTTAGGCCTAGTACACACGAGAGGATTTATCCGCGGATACGGTCCACCGGACCGTATCCGCGGATAAATCCTCTCGAGGATTTCCACGGATTTGGATCCGATGGAGTGTACTCACCATCGGATCGAAATCCGCGCCGAAATCCCCTCGCGATGACGTGTCGCGACGCTGTCATAAAAGGAATTCCACGCATGCGTCGAATCATTACGACGCATGCGGGGGATCCCTTCGGACGGATCGATCCGGTGAGTCTGTACAGACCACCGGATCGATCCGCGGGAGCCAATTCAAGCGGATAGATTTGTAGACATGTCTACAAATTTTTATCTGCTGGAATTGGGAAATTTCCACGGATAAATATCCACAGGAATGTACACACCATAGAATCTATCCGCTGAAACCGATCCGCTGAGATTTTTCAGCGGATGGATTCTATCGGGGCCTTACACTTGTATGCTAAGTTATCTTACACTCTGTACCCTACACCGAGAAAAGGACATGAGCATATTCAGGGGTTTTTAATCTCATAGACCTCAAAAGGAGTACCTTTAAATGTGTGATACAACTAAAGAATACCTCACCTCCTATAGCACTGCCCTCCTATATTTTGCATTGAGATTATTTCCTGGTGTACCTTTAGTCCAGATAAGGTACGTGACTCAGTAACAGAGCTGACAGCTTGAACTTAGTTGCCAAGAAACAATGATGGCCATAGCCATTGTTTGCCTGTTGAACAGATTTCATTATGATGGAGTGTGAGCAGACAGAGGAAACACAGAGGAGACGCCACTCCAAACATTCATCCATACGCTGTATTCCTTTCTACTCACTGTAAGTGCACATCTTTATCCTATTAAACCTGCCATATAAAACGGATTTACACTATGTGGTTTTCCATCGTTTTTTATTACATGGGAGTTTGAAGTGATATTTCTTGGTGGCATGCACACAGTCTGTGAGATTCGTTCCAGCTTAAGCCCAGGTTCACACTGGGTGCGATTTCATTCGATTTGAGATGCGATTTCACATGTGAAATCGCATCTCAAATGCCGCCAATTGTCGGCAATGGCGCCGTCCTAATCGGTGCGACGCCGCATCTGCGGCGCTGCACCGATTTCAAAAAGTAGTTCTTGTACTACTTTTTGCGATTTCGGGCCGCGATTTACATAGACATCTGTGCAGAAACCTGCACAGATGTCTCTTAAATCGCGGCCGAAATCGGGACTGCCGGTGGGAGTGAAATCGTGCGAGTTCAGCTGAACTCGCACGGCTTCACTCCCGCAGCCCAGTGTGAACCAGGGCTCAGAGATAGTCTTTTGGGAAGACTTTTAAATATCCCTGGGCCCTATAAGACCGCTGCAATACCGGTCTTATCATCTGGTAAGGAGACTGCATCTTTATTTATCAGGTGTCCCTTTTGGTGGAGGATTTTTCTTCTTTCAACACTATTATCCATGAGTCTTTTTTCAATATATGGATGTGGATTAATATAATTTTTTGGACTTTAATTGAACAATCGTTCTCATTTCACAGTTGATTTATTCATTTTTTACCAATTATTACTTTTTGGTGGTCACATTTATGTTTTAGCGCTGTACTTATTTTGTTTCTAGATTTCATTATGTCGCTGTCAAAGTGTCAATGTATTGACCTATATGTAAAACAGGGGTATTCCTGCGCTATTATGGGTAAATAGTAGAGGTGCACCGAAATTGAAATTTCAGAACCGAAACGAAACAAAAAAAAGTGAGGCCGAAACCCAAAACCGAAAATGACCCATACCAAAAATGACAGTATATATTTTAAATAAAATTTATTTTTGTATTTTAAATAAAACGTATACATTTTTATATACTGTAACACATTGCTAATAGTATTAGCAAAATTTCCATGCGGTGCACCTCTAGCAGATATGATGCAGGAGATGGTCAGAGACTGCAGACGTGGTACTGGAGATGGTCAGAGGCTGCAGACGTGGTACAGGAGATGGTCAGAGACTGCAGACGTGGTACAGGAGATGAATGCAGCCTCACCAGTGTCCATCAAATGCAGCCTCACCAGTGTCATCAAATGCAGCCTCACCAGTGTCCATCAAATGCAGCTTCACCAGTGTCAATCAAATACAGCTTCACCAGTGTCCATCAAATGCAGCTTCACCAGTGCCTGTCAGATGCAGCCTACCAGTCAGATGTAGCAGCCTGCCTGTGCCCTTCATGCAGCCTCACCATTGTCTGTGCCCATTAGATGCAGCAGCCTGCCGGTGCCTGTCATGGAGCCTCACCAGTGCCTGTGCCCATATGTAGCAGCCTGCCAGTGCCCATGTCATGCAGCCTGCCAGTGCCCATGGCATGCAGCCTGCCAGTGCCCATCATGTGCAGCCTGCCAGTGCCCATCATGTGCAGCTTGCTAGTGCCCATGAGGTACAGCCTACCAGTGCCTGGTAATGCATGTCACACTGTGACATACATTATGTCACAGTGGACGGAGTCACGTGACGGGTGGCCCAGCCTCACCAATAAAATAAATGTCACAGCTTCAGCCGTGTGTCCGGCGGAGAGAGGCGGCCGGTGATGCTGGAGACATCGTTACAGCTGCTGCACAGCGATTCAGATTCTGCTTTGATACACAGTGTGACATGCATTACCAGGCACTAGGGAGGCTGTGTACTTTATGTAGAACGAATGGGGAGGAGAGGCGGCCGGCGATGCTGGATCAGGAGCATCGTTATAGCAGCTGCACAGCGATTCATAACCTGCTTTAACACACAGTGTGACATGCATTACCAGGCACTAGGGAGGCTGTGTAATTTATGTACACAGGAGTAAGAAGGATTAGGATAGAGGGGAGACTCATACGCGTGCAGCACCCAGCGGGATGACCCCGCCCCTTTTTCGGCACCATTATCCGCAACATTTCTGTTTCGGCAAAGTGCTGAAAACACCATTTTCGGCCGATATGTTTCAGCGACTGAAATTTCGATGCATCCCTAGTAAATAAAGTTGCTCAAGGGTGCCGCAAACACTGTAAGGGTCAAACACTACCCACAAAAGAATCACAAAAAAATCAAATAGCGATGTTGCGCTCCCTCATGAAATAACATATAAACCTAGCTATATGAATGCAGAGAGAATAAATTATATACATAGATATATAAAGTGCTGCTGTGCTGCAAACAAGTGACTACAGTTGCAATGATATAAAGTGCAATGATAATAAATATTCAAAAATTGATAATAATTAGAATACAAAACAATGCGTGTAGAATTAGAAACAAATGGAAATAAAGTCCATTGTGAGTGTAGCAAAGGACGCAGGTATACGGACACTGGACGAAGACGCAACAAGGTCCCGAGCTCGCTACTCGTTTTTACGCAATGCACTTTATATCATTTGAAATGTGAGTACCTTTTTTTTATCTAAATAAATTGTGAATTTTAAAACACCAAATGTACCGTATTTTTCGGACTATAAGGCGCACCGGGTTATAAGGCGCACTATCATTGAGCGACTGTTACTGTTTTTTTTTCCATACATAAGGCGCACTGGGTTATAAGGCGCACGCATTAAATGAAACAAAACTCTGATAAGTCAAACTTTATTCAACTCTATTTAACTCTTTCAAGTCTTTAAACTCTTTCACAATAACTCTCAAGATTGTTCAGTGTTACACACATAAAATACAAAACAATACACTGACTTTTCTAGTTTATTCCTCTACCACAAATCCATCAAATTCTTCATCTTCAGTGTCTGAGTGTAACAGTTGGGCGATTTCGGCATCAAGCATGCCCGGATCCCTCTCATCATTATCATCATTATCAGAGTTAGTCTCGTTGCTGTTGCTTAGCTGTTCAGTGATGATTCCGGCCTTCCTGAAAGCTCGGATGACACTGGAGACTGATACCTTCGCCCAGGCATCCACGATCCACTGGCAGATAGTGGCGTAACTTGCCCGGCGTTGCCTTCCTGTCTTGGTGAATGTGTGTTCACCTTCTGTCATCCAATGCTCCCACGCAGCTCGCAATTTAACTTTAAATGACCTGTTGACTCCAATATCTAGCGGCTGGAGTTCTTTGGTTAATCCACCCGGAATGATGGCAAGCACCGAATTAGTTTTCTTCACTTGGGCTTTGACAGTATCGGTCAGATGGGCGCGCATGGAGTCACAGATCAATAGGGATGGATATTTGTGGAAAAAGCCATCCGGTCTCTTGACGTAAACCTCTCTCAGCCACTCACCCATCTTCTCCTCGTCCATCCAGCCCTTTGGGTTAGCCTTTAAAATGACGCCAACCGCAAACTTTTCTTTTAGCAAAGTCTTCCTCTTGAAAATTACCATGGGTGGTAGTTTTTGGCCATTAGCCTGGCAACCGAGAACTACAGTGAAGGATGACTTCTCGTTTCCTGTAGTGCGTATAGATACCGTACTGGTCCCCGTTTTCTCAACAGTACGGTTTACGGGGATATCAAAAGTGGGGGGGACCTCGTCCATGTTGGTGATGTGTTCTGGCCGGATCTTCTTTTAATTGATCTTGTTCTCGCAGTAGGTGCGGAAAATGGCCAGCTTTTCTTCATAATCCTTTGGCAGTTGCTGTGACATAGAAGTTCTTGTGCAGATGGAGAGATTACGCCTTTTCATAAAACGGAAGCACCAAGAGGGACCTCCTCGAAAGTCCTTAATCTCCATGTCGCGTGCTATCACTGTTGCTTTGAGTCGAATAGAGACCCTAGAGACGCTTCTACCTGTGGTTCTCTGTTCAATAACCCACTGTTCAATTTTGTCCTCCAACTGTGGCCATCTCGCTTTGTTCCCTCGGAAACTCAGTTTGGTCTTTTTACCTGGTGCAGGGCATCTTCTTGCTTCCTCCACTTCCGTACCATTGATTCATTAATGTTGAATTCTCTCGCAGCTGCTCTATTTCCATGTTGTACTGCGTGACTGATAGCGTTGAGTTTGAAATCCGCTTCATAAGCATGTCTCTTAACATGTCTCTTAACAGGAGCCATTTTTGTATAGAAAATTAATATACCGTAGTAAATTAATGAATGAATGCACACACCTGTCACAAGCAAGCGACAGCTCCGAAATGCCGTTGCATTCCAGTGACGTCAGCGTACCAGCTAGTGCCACTGCTATACGGACGGACGGTTCAACATAAAGGGGCATAGGAGCATTTTACAGCTTACATCTGGTGACGAAGGACGTTACAGTAGAGACTATTTCCATGATCTACATGCCGGATCGCTACTATTTACATGTACAGGTAAGTGGATGCTGTAAACCTATCATGTATGTCCCTAATGCTCAATACAACCATACATAAGGCGCACCGCATTATAAGGCGCACTGTCGAATTTTGAGAAAATGAAAGGATTTTAAGTGCGCCTTATAGTCCGAAAAATACGGTACTACACCACGAGGCTCTGTATTCTCTTATTTCTCCATCCATATTTGAGCCCCCCAGTGGCCCCCCCATCCCGCATCCACACATTACTGGAAATGGTACACAAGAAAGACAAGGATGCGCCAATCTAAGTGCAGTATGAAGTTTTTAATAAAATGGAATGAAAATAGAGCACACAGCCAAATGGCTACTCACAATTGCTAAAAGATAACAGGCATGTTACGGTGACTATGGTCCGGGGTCACTGGTGGCCAATATGTCCTGGTCCAGGGAGAAGTCAGCACAGGATGGACGGAGCTGTAGATGGAACGCTGTGGTAGTCGAAACAACCATGCAGAGAGACAGCAATCCGAGCGATCCGTCATACGGAGCGGCGTGGGTCTCAGCGTGGACCGCAGCCAGAGATCGTGGCACCGGAAGTCACTTCCGGTGCAACGATCTCTGGCTGCGGTCCACGCTGAGTTTAACACCATATAGTTTTGTGTGTTACTGCAAGTTCAACGCTGTATATTTCATTGCATTACTGCAAGTTTAACGTCATATATTTCATTGCGTTACTGCAAATTTAATGCTGTATATTTCATTGCGTTCCTGCAAGTTTAACGTTGTATATTTCATTGCATTACTGCAAGTTCAACGTTGTACTGTATATTTCATTTCGTTACTGCTAGGGTTGAGCGAACCTGAACTGTAAAGTTCGGGTTCGTACCAGACTTTTGGGTTTTTGGTACCCGGACCCGAACCCGAACTATTTACTGTAAGTTCGGGTTTGGTGCTCGGCAATGTAATGGCACGCTGCAGGGCAGCCGATCACCATTTGTTTTACTCGTGTGACCTATAAACCATCACAGCCATGCCTACTAATGGCATGGCTGTGATTGGTCAGTGCTGCATGTGACCCAGCATGTGACCCAGCCTCTATATAAGCTAGAGGCACATAGCACAGCACATCACTCTGCTTTAGATAGGGTAAGGAAAGGCTGCTGCTGCTCTGAGGGAGAGAATTAGGTAGGAGTCAGACTGTCCTGCTTCAGAAATCAAATTACTCAGCGATTTACATATGTGCAAGTCACTCTGCATTAGATAATTTAGGGAAAGGTTCCTGGTTTTGCTTGTAGGGAGAGAAATATATAAGAGTCAGTTCTGCTTCAGAAATCAAATTACACCAGTACTGCATATGTTCCTGTGAGATACTCTGCATTAGATACTTTAGGGAAAGGTTCCTGGTTTTGCTTGTAGGGAGAGAAATTGTCAGGGACTCACCTCCTTGCCGTCTTCCTCCCTGCAGGCTTCCTCCATGCCGTCCTCATCTCTGCAGACGTCCTCCATGCAGTCCTCCTCCATGCAGGCTTCCTCCAGGCAGTTGGCGCGCCGTCGCGCGTCCCACGCTCGTGCACGCGCGTGGGAGTGTGCGCGTGCACGTTAGTCGGCTGTGGCGCCAAAAACCCCTTTAAAAGTTCATTGCTGTCTGCAGCACATTGCTGCCTGATCTGCAGTTGTGACTGGATCCATACCTGAGACCTGTTTGTTTGAGCATCTGTCTGAAATCCTGATTGAACTCTGAATCTGGCTTGTCTGACCAATCCGAACCTCTCCAACCCTGACCCGGCTCTGTTTGACCACCCGCCTGCTTGACCTCTCTGTTGCCAGATTCACCTGCCTGTTAAACCGACTACTCTTCAGCCATCTACCTGCATGCTTACCTGTTATGACCCGGCTTGTCTGACCCTGCTGTTCCAGTACATCCAAACTATTTTACCAGCTTGTGCCACTGTAGTCGCAGCTTCCATGCGGGTCGCTGACCCATCCTCTGCTTCAGTGTCTCAGCATCTTCTCACCAGAGGTATTCGTCCACCTGCGTCTACTCATCACCACCTCGGCACTCCTACCCCTCTGTGCTCCGAGTCCGCTGTTCCCATTTCAGTGGCTCGTGAACCAGAGCCGTAAGAGAGGCTACCCTGCATCAGACTCTGGTAACCAGGTACGTAACAGAAATATATAGGAGTCAGTCCTGCTTCAAAAATAAAATTACACCAGCACTGCATATGTTACTGTGAGATACACCCTTTAGATACTTTTCTTCTATTGTGCTATTCAAAAAACATCCATTTAGGGAAAAAAATAAAAATGTTGCAGTGTTTCCTCCAGTGTTTGCAGTGTTTCCTCCATATCTGTACGTGTGAGATAAACACTTTAGCTAGTTTTCTTCTATTGTTCTATTCAAAAAACACCCATTTAGGGCAAAAAAATATATTTTGCAGTGTTTCCTCCAGTGTTTGCAGTGTTTCTTGCATATATGTATGTGTGAGATACACACTTTAGATACTGAGCCATATTCTGAGTAAGGATGCGATGGAGTATCTCAGGATACTCCATCGTATCTCTCTTTTTTGGCCCGTGTATCTATGCGACTGATTCTTAGAATCATTTTCGCATAGATACACTTAAGATCCGCCATGTGTAAGTCACTTACACTGTCGGATCTTAAATGTAATTACTCCGCCCGCCGCTAGATGGCGTTTACGTTCAGGTCTCATTTGTTTATGCAAATGAGCCTGATACGCCGATTCCCAAACAAATTTGCGTCGCGTAACCGTCGCTAACGTCGTTTGCGTAAGCGTAAACTTACCCCTGCTATATGAGGGGTAAGTTTACGCAAGTCCCACGTAGGCCATGTTAAGTATGGCGTCGGGTCCGCGACGTGTTTTTCGGCTACGTCGTTTCCCTAAGTCGTTCTTGAATACGACTTTACGTCAATGACGCACACGTCGGCGTCATTGACGTTTTACGCCTAGAACTGGAGCATGCGCACTGGGCTATTTTAAGCCCGGCGCATGTGCAGTTCGTTAGAATCGGGGGCGCGCTTAATTTAAATAGAAGCCGCCCCCTTGGAGATACGCGTGGCTACGCCGGGCCATTTACACTCCGCCGCCCCAAACTACGGAGCAAGTGTTTGGGGAATACAGCACTTGCTCCTGTAGGTTGGGGCGGCGGAGTGTAAATGGCTTACGCGCCGCCCGCGGGAAATCTAGGAGAATATGGACCACTGTTCTTCTATTGTGCTATTCAAAAAAAAAATATTTAGGGCAAATATTTTTTTTTTTGGTGCGTTTCCTGCATATCTGTACGTATGAGATACACACTTTAGATACTGTTCTTCTATTGTGCTATTCAAAAAACACCCATTTAGGGCAAGATCCTACATTTGAGAAATATGAAACACCTTCCTCAGGTATGAGTAGGCGACAGAGCCTGCAGCGGTATTTGGTCGGGCCTAATCCGGCTCTACGAATGTTGAGGCCAGGAGCAGAACAGGCGGTAGTAGATTGGGTTGCTGACAGTGCCTCCAGTTCCTTCACATTGTCTCCCAACCGGTCTTGTGCTGAAAGGTCAGAGTTGGCACCTGCAGCCGATGACCATCAGTCTTTCACCTCACCCCCTTGCAAATCAGCCAAGCAGTCTGAGACCTAAATCATGCAGCAGTCTCTTCTGCTTTTTGATGACTCTGTTAGCATGTTTTCCCAGGGCCATCCACCTAGCCCTGCCCCAGAAGTGGAAGAGATTGAGTGCACCGATGCCCAACCACTTATGTTTCAAGATGAGTACATGGGGGGACCATCACAGCACGTCTCGGATGATGAAGAAACACAGTTGCCAACTGCTGCTGCTTTCGCAATTGTGCAGACCGACAAGGAGGGCAGTGGTGAAGACTGGGTGGAAGATGATGTAGAGGACGATGAGGTCCTCGACCCCACATGGAATCAACGTCATGCAGGTGACCTGTGTAGTTCGAAGGAAGAGGTGGTGGTCGCACAGAGCCACCAGCACAGCAGAAGAGGGAGCAGGGTGCAAAGCGGAGCGTCCGTCCCCTAGACAGTACGCCTGCTACTGCCCAACGTAGCAAGGGACCGAGCACACCAAAGCCAGGTCCAAGGAGTTCCCTAGCGTGGCAGTTCTTCACACAATGTACTGATGACAAGACACGAGTGGTTTGCACGCTGTGCAATCAGAGCCTGAAGCGAGGCATAAACGTTCTCAACCTGAGCACAACCTGCATGACCAGGCATCTAAGTGCAAAGCACGAGCTGCAGTGGAGTAGACACCTCAAAAAAAAAGAAAGGTCTCTGGCTCCTCCTGCTTCCTCTTCTGCTTCAGTCTCGGTCTCTTCATCCACCTCTGTAGTGACAGTGGCACCTGCTACCCCGCAATCAGAGAATCGGCAAGCAAAACTACCACCTGGGTCACCAAACATCTCCACAATGTCCCATTGAAGCGTTCAGCTCTCTATCTCACAAACACTGGAGCGGAAGAGGAATTACCCCCCTACCCACCCGCGATCCCTGGCCCTGAATGCCAGCATTTCAAAATTCCTGGCCTTTGAGATGCTGTCATTGCGTCTGGTGGAGACGCAGAGTTTTAAAAGCCTGATGGCATTGGCTGTCCCACAGTATGTCGTGCCCAGCCACCACTACTTTTCCAGGTGAGCCATCCCTTCCCTGCACAACCAAGTGGGGGAGAAAATCAGGTGTGCACTGCGCAACGCCATCTGTGGCAAGGTCCACCTAACTACAGATACATGGACCAGTAAGCACGGTCAGGGACGTTATACCTCCCTAACAGCACACTGGGTAAATGCAGTGGCGGCTGGGCCTGAGGCGGATAGCAGTTTGGCGCATGTCCTTCCACCACCGAGGATTGCAGGGCGCTTCAGTTTGCCTCCTGTTGCTAACTCCTCCTACTCCGCTTCCTCATCCTCTACCGCCTCCTCATCCGGTCAGCGTAACACATTCACCACCAACTTCAGCACAGCCATGGGTAAACGACAGCAGGCAGTTTTAAAACTTTCCTGTTTGGGGGAAAAACCCCACACCGCACAGGAGTTGTGGAGGGACATGGAACAACAGACCGATGAGTGGTTGGCGGCAGTGAGCCTCAAGCCGGGCCTGGTGGTGTGCGATAATGGGCAAAATCTCGTAGCAGCTCTGGGCCTAGCCGGTTTGACGCACATCCCTTGCCTGGCGCATGTGCTGAATTTGATGGTGCAGAGGTTCCTTAAAACTTACCCCGATATGCCACAGCTGCTGCAGAAAGTGCGGGCCGTCTGTGCGCACTTTCGGCATTCTCACCCTGCTGCTGGTCGCCTGTCAGCGCTGCAGCGTAACTTCGGCCTTCCAGCTCACCGCCTCATATGTGACGTGCCCACAAGTTGGAACTCCACCTTGCACATGCTGGCCAGACTGTGTGAGCAGTAGCAGGCGATAGTGGAGCTTCAGCTGCAGCACGCACACGTGAGTCTCTCTGCGGAACAGAACCACTTCACCACCAATAACTGGGCCTCCATGCGAGACCTGTGTGCCTTGTTGGTCTGTTTCGAGTACTCCACCAACATGGCCAGTGCCGATGACGCCGTTCTCAGCGTTACTATCCCAGTTCTATGCCTCCTTGAAAAAAAGCTTCGGGCGATGATGAAAGAGGATGTGGCACAGGAGGAGGAAGGGGGAGGAATCGTGATCATTTCCAAGGCTTTCAGGGCAGTCATTCACAAGTGGCTCAGACGCCAGGTCCACAATTTTTCAGCAAGGGCACAGTTCTGGGGGATGACGAGGTGGAGGATGAGGAGGAGGAGATGGAGGAGGAAACATGTTCACAGCAGGGTGGCACCCAGACCAGCTCATGGCCATCACTGGTGCGTGGCTGGGGGAATACAGAGGACACAGACGATACACCTCCCACATAGGACAGCTTTTCGTTGCCTCTGGGCAGCCTGGCACACATGAGCGAATACATGCAGCAGTGTCTCCGCAACGACCGCCGTGTTGCCCACATTTTAACAGGTGCTAATTACTGGGTGGCCACGCTGCTGAATCCCTGTTACAAGGACAATGTGCCATCCTTAATTCCCTCACTGGAGCGTGATCGCAGGATGCATGAGTACAAGTTCACGCTGGTAGATGCGCTGCTGGTGGAATTCCCACCTGACAGGGGGGGCACAGTGGAAGCACAAGGCGAAGGCAGAGGAGGAGGAAGAGGTCGCCAACGCAGCCGGGACACCGCCAGCATCTCAGAAGGCAGGGTTAGCATGGCCGAAATGTGGAAAAGCTTTGTCAGCACGCCACAACAAACAGCACCACCAGCTGATATGGAACGTTTTAGCAGGAGGCAGCATTTCACCAACATGGTGGAGCAGTATGTGTGCACACGCCTACACGTACTGAATGACGGGTCTGCCCCCTTAAACGTCTGGGTCTCCAAATTGGGCACATGGCCTGAGCTTGCCCTTTACGCCTTGGAGGTGCTGGCCTGCCCTGCAGCCAGTTTATTATCTGGATGTGTAATTAGCACGGCAGGGGGCTTTATCACAGACAAGCGCAGCTGCCTGTCCAGAGCCAATGTGGACAAGCTCACGTTCATTAAAATGAACCAGGCATGGATCCCACAGGACTTGTCCGTACCTTGTGCAAAATTGACATGTATACCGGCCTTACCCAGCCATTCTTGTATTTCGGATCTTTCTAGATCCCTCATCCCTTTAAAAGCGAAAACATATTAATTACATAGGTTCTCTGGCTGATTAGGGGGCTAATTAAACTCACTTGGTGCCTTGATTTATAAGGAAACCTCTCAGTAAAGTAAGAAAAGCATAACATGAAAGTACCATCATCCTATCATAATTTGAATAGAGGTAAGATTTATCTGGGACCCCAGAGACCCAGAAAAACCAAGAGAAATGGGCAAGGGCTATTGGACTATGTCGGTACTTAGGTAAATCAGTTATCAATAGAGTATGATAGAGGTAAAAAAGTTCAATTTATTAAAACATAACATAACATAAATAACTTGAGAAATACACAGTGTTTTAAAATTACAGAAATGGTCGTGTAGAACAATTGATTATGCGACCAGCCAACACCTAATGAGGATGGTATAACGGGCCCTAGTTTGCAGGCAACGATCAGGCGGAGGGGGTCATATAAATCAGGCTCTCAACTAGTTTCGCTACTCAAAGGTAGCTTCGTCAGGAGATTTGGGTCTAAAAAATGATGACAATATATTGTTATTAACATTACAGGTTGTGTGCATATGGGTACATATGCACAGAAACACTCAAGCAATTAACAAACATATATAGCCATTAAAAGAGAATATGCAACATAGGATTCAAGGGGACAATGCAAAGACTGTGCAGCTTACCTGTGAATACAGATTCACTCCTCGGAGGAGCCTAGGCCCCACGTAGAGACAAAGTCTCACGTAGGTTGTGGATGGTGGAAACGCCCCCAGCAAGGTGAGGATCTGTATTGACTATACATAGAGCAATAATTAGTACAGTCTGAGTGGAAAGTAAAAATAAACTGCGCTATAAGGACCACCGTGATGGGAGTGCAGAAAAAGGTGAATGGAGATGTGAGGAATTTGAGTGAAGGTTATCGCCAATAACCCAAAAATAAGTAAGAGATAGTGAAGCTATCCCCAGAGTCCCCAACATGAAGAACAGGGGAAAAATTAAGACTTGAACACCAACCCAAGACACAGTGATGGGCAAGGAAAAAAGTGAAAAACGAAAGGAAAGGGGAAAAGGGGTGAAGAAAAGGAAGAATGAAGAGGGGGGAGAGAGAGGGACAACAAGGGCATAGAGTGGGGAACATAAAAAGATATTGGGATAAAGGAAATGGGACCAGCAAGGAAGAAACAGGGGGGGGAAGGAGGGGAATTGTTTATCAGTATCATACTCTATTGATAACTGATTTACATAAGTAACGACATAGTCCAATAGCCCTTGCCCATTTCTCTTGGTGCCTTATCGACATTAAATTAGCCCCAGAACCTGTGTAATTACTATGTGTTTGGATTTAAAGGGATGAGGTGGGAACCCTAGATCTTTCTCACTCTTTTGGGGTGTACCCTAATTTAAAAAATAAATAAATTAAAAACAAAAAGCTGTGTTGGCTACCTCGTCCTCCTCCACCGCCGCTTCCACCTACACCACCACATCCACCGCCACCTCAACCTCCTACTCCATATGGACCTCGTCCTCCTATGTCAAGATTATTTTAAGTTATTTCCCTATCCACATTCAGTTGCAGAGTACTTGCCATGCTCTTACCAACATTTTACTGCCATTTGCAGCCCTCTATTCCTTTCCTTTAGTTTTTTAGAGACATTTTAGTACTTAAAAGTTCGGGTCCCCATTGACTTCAATGGGGTTCGGGTTCGGGGTCAAGTTCGGGTCAGTTCGGGTCCCGAACCCAGACTTTTTTCCGAAGTTCAGCCGAACCAGTCAAACTCGAACATTGGGTTTCCAACTCTAGGGCTGATGCAATCCATCTGCATGACATTGGCCTGGACATTTTTAACTTAGGCCTGAATTTTGGCTTTGAAAAGGACCTGGATTTGGTGGGGCGCTGTATAAGTTGAAGACTAACACATGAATGGTGTTTGTCACCTTGCCAGCTTCAAGTTTTCTGTTTAATTACCCCAGTGATTTGTGTTCAGATGGTGCCTTCCCTGAACTGTTGATTATTATAGGCATACATTTTATGTTATAATAAGGGGTGCACACAGCACAACCATGACTGGCATGGTTTCATAGATTTGAATAGTATGGTTTTTGACTTATTTACTGAGTTTGTTGAGAATGCGAATCAACAAAGCTGTTACCTTACCCTTCCTATCAAGATTTCAGTGTTTTTATTAAAAAATAAAGTGCTGCGTAAACTGTTGGTGCTATATAAATCCTGTATAATAATAATAGCAATAATAAAAAAGAAGGTGCACGGTATAATACCAGAGTGGTATGTTAAGCCTACGCTTCTCACCAGTCATGATGGATTTATTGTACATTAGGGAAAGGGTGAATATCTGAAAGCATTGCAGCACGTGTGTCAGGTGTAATCTTATCAGGCTAGAAATCTTTTGAGAAAGGGGACAGGTGGAGTACCCCTTATGCTTGAATGAGGTGGGCTAAGTGGAGAAAAAAAATGTGCTGTGGGCTTGGGATTACATGACAGAGACATTGAAGTCGATGGGTTTTCAGGAACGTATGCTTCGTTATATACTTGCTCTTTACTCCTCCCCGACTGCTAAAATAAAAATTAACGGGTACCTGACGGATGCCTTCTCCGTATCAAATGTGACACGCCAGGGTTGCCATTTGTCTCCTCTTATCTTTGTTCTCACATTGGAACCTATTCTCCGCAGACTTAGGGCTAACAGTGATATCAGAGGAGTGGAAATCAATAATAATGAATACAAATTAGCTGCTATATTTTACTCTTTCTCACCAACCCCAATCACCATGTTGCCCAATCTTTTAAAGGATTTTACTTCTTTTAATTTGATTTCTAACCTACCTACTACTACAATGTCAATCTGCCAACAAAACTTCCCTTTTAGTTGGGATACACAAGCCCTAACATACCTCGGAATCCAAATACCCTTAAAATTAAATAATCTTTACTCGTTTTACTTTGTCCCTATAATTAAATCTATTGAGGAAGATCTTAAATAATGGAACAAAGGCTTCTTTTCATGGTTTGGGAGAGCAGCGATAATAAAAATGAATATTCTCCCTAGACTCCTCTATCTCCTACAAACAATTCAAATTCAATTACCAGCTTCTTTCTTTAATACTTTAAGCAAATTTGCCTAAAATTTGTTTGGGCCTCTAAGCAACCCAGAGTGAAATGGGATAAACTAATTACCCCCAAATTATTAGGTGGAATCGGCCTTCCCGACATACAAAAATACTATTGGTCATGTCACTTATCTCGTATAATTGACTGGCATCTACATTATACTACCAAGGCTTGGATAGAACTAGAGGCAACAATATCTGATATACCAATACATCATATACCATGGATTGGCCCTCGCAAAATTCCTAATGGATATAAAACTCATCCCCTTACTGGTCCTACACTATTAATTTTTCGATTACTCTGTAGGAAATTTAATATTGCTTCTTCCCCTGGACTCATTACTCCAATCGACTGTAACCCAGACTTTCCCTTGAGGTTCTCAGAATCTGACATACTTGACTCACCCTCTACTCCCTCTATCAGAGCTAAATCTCTCTTTGAGAAAGGCAATTTAATTTCCTTTGACAACTTGGTTGCTAAAAATCCGGACAGAAACATTCCCTTCCTCAAATATAATCAAATTAAAAACATCCTACTTGGTTCTGAATCACCTTCTCAATGGTATAGAGATTTAACACTCTTTGAAATCATTTGCACTGGTTCGGAACCACATAGATACACAATTTCGACCATGTATGCTTTACTTTTTGCTGACTTTGATCCTAAGAAAGATAAGACTAGCCAAAGATGGGAAGGTGAACTTGACATTAACCTTTCTAGAATTGACTGGGAACTTATCTTCACTTACATTCACAAAGGTTCTTTAAATGTCCATACTCATGAAAATGGTTTTAAGATATATTCTAGATGGTATAAAACTCCTGACATAATTCATAAGTTTAATCCTGAATGTCAACTTTGCTGGTGATGTAAACTGATCAAAGGAACACTCCTCCATATATGGTGGGATTGCCCCCAAATACAACCCTTTTGGAAAGAAGTGCATCGCCTTATTTGCCACATAACAACTTACACACTGGATTTTACCCCTGCCCAATATTTATTACACCACACTTCCCTACCTATTTCAATTTATAAGAAATCACTCATTATACAGCTAATAAATGCTGCAAAATTGTGTATACCTATTCATTGGAGAGACAATTCTCCTCCAGGCATTTCTGAATGGTTAAAGAAAGTCCAAAAAATCGCAGAAATGGAAGATTTGATTCATTTAACTAATGAATCGTCATTAAAATTTCACAATACCTGGGCCAATTGGTTAAACTTTACTAAGTCTTTAGATTATCTAAACCTCACTTCAACTAATCCTTAACTTGACCTAAATATTTTACTTGCTTATATTACTGGTTTTATTATCATCTTATTTATAATAACAACAACTATCCTTCTTTCCCCGGTGGGGAGTATTCCCCCCCCCTTTTTTTTTTTTTCCCCTTCTTTCTTTTTGATGTATTAAATATAATATCTTAATTATTTTACTTCCCTTTGCTTTTATATTTCGCTTGTTGTTACTTGAATTATTATATTCGATGTCTTGCCTGCTTATTAGCAGTATTTATACACTATATTAATCTGATTATACATTATTATACTTTGTAATCTTCACTTGTTATTTTTTCTGTATTTGATTTCTTTATTTTTTTCTTCTTCATTTTAATATGAAAAAATCTTCAATAAAAACATTGAAACAAAAAAAAAGTGCTGTGGGCAGGAGCACAGCCTATTTGGACTCCTAGCCTTCCACACAGAAAGAGCCTACCCTCCCTCCCATATTTCTTTTAAGTTACATACAGTATTCAGCTGTGCTATTGTCACAGCTTTATAGGCAGGTGTCACCTTGATAGCTACAGGTTTGTTGCTTAACCACCTCAGAGGGTTATGTTCAGATTCTTTTTAATGACATACTGTATCTATAAAGACAAATCTGATGACCTGTAAGGGGTTTTAAAGCATCGCATATTAAAGTTTGTTGCCATTTCTAATTTAATGCTTAAAATGTCAAGTATCTCATTGGCTTAACCTCAGTTTTTATATTTCACCAAAAATTGGGATTATTTTGTATTTTTGTACATTAAAACTAACTTTAATATATATTTTTT